>NW_019091216.1:1449731-2049731 GCF_002217175.1 Folsomia candida
AGATCTATGTTTTTTTGTTAAATAGTTAGGTCAGAACGCGGCGAAATGGGCGAAGCGTGTGCACGACAAGGTGATTCTGTTGGGCCGCGTGCTGGCCCTTTACAGCATCCCCACATCGTGGGGGAAAATGTCTTCGTTTCCTTGGGGGGAGGAGGAGGGGAGTCGGGGGAAGCGACAGGAAAGCAGCGATCCAACGGTGGTACAAGGAAATGGAAAAGTACGACTTTGATGCAAACACGTTTTTTTTAAAGATTGCGCAATTTACACAGTTAGGTAAAAGATTCGAAAATTTTTGTATGGTGAAATATTTTTGCAAAATATTTTTGCAAAATATTTTTGCAAAGTTTGTGAATTTTCAGGATTTGTTGCTTCATCTCTGTTAACTTGAATTTTTCAATAAAAGCTTGGTAAAATTAGTAAAATCGGCGAAATAACGATACATTTTCGTAATTGTTGGAATAATAGTGGAATTTTTTAAGTAATTCACTCAATTTTATTTGTGTTTACGAAAATATTGGAAAATTTTTCAAAATTTTTCAAAATTTTAGAGATTTGCAATTTTTGAAATAATAAAATGTTTTTGTACACAATTTTCGTAAAAACTTTCCATTTATTATTAACCTTAACTTTAAAGGTTTATTTTAGATTTTTTCATTAGTGAGGGATGTTTATCAAATTTTAGTTGTTCAAACATCATTTATACTTGCTTAAATACATATGTCTCAATTTTTCAGCTCTTATTTGCCAACTATATGTAAATTTGTGTCATATTTTGTAAAAAATATTCGAATTTGATTTTTAACGATTTACACAAAATCTGCCCCAAATCAAGAAAGATTTCCTAACTTGAGAAAAATGAAAGTAGTTATTCAACGTCGATTTATATGTTCCGGAATATTTATCATATTAATTAATATTTACAGGTACAATGATTGCACCGTAAAATTTCGTGTGCATTTGTTAACCTCTTTAGGACTACTAATTTTAAATTAAATTTCCCTTTGGTACGATTTTTATTTCATAATTATACCTGATAGTAACCAATTAAAATTTTCCACCAGTTTCCAATTTCGAGTTTTTGACGAAAAACACGAAAAATCCACTGTTTAACATTGGTCGGTATAGGGAAAATTCCAAAATTTTGGGAGAAAAATGTCGAAAAAATCCACTTTTCACCATCGAGTTTTCCACAAAATACCGAAGAAATTATCTTTTTTTCTAAGGCGAGACACCAAACGTAACCATGCATCCAAAAACAAAAAAAATAAGTGCATGGTTACGGCGAAGCCATAGTATGCAGTTAAGTGCCCACCTCAAAACAGTCAGACGGAATTGTGAGAGAACCATACGTCGTATAGACATGCGGTTTCGACAAATGGGTAGTAAATTCTGTGTAGTATTGCGCATAGATCTCTGGGCTTAATCGGTTCATACCTTCATGGTATATTTCTCGTTTTAGTGACTTTTTTTTCTGTATCTCAAAATATTCCGCTGAAAGTGAAAAATCGGCAAAGGGGAATCGAAAGGGCTTAAACAATTATTAAGATCATTCTTTAGGGTCATGAAAATCTGATGCAAAATGACGAAGTTATGGAGATTTGAAATTTTTTTTAATTCAATTTACACCCATAGCAACTTTAGTAAAGAGATTCTTTATATGCATGTTTTACTAATGTAAGAATATGAATTTAAATTAGAACCATTAGTTTTTATTTTTTAAAACATAAATATGCATTTATGATAAAATTTCGTGCAAAAAGTCGGATTGGATGATAATCCCAACCTGACTCGGGCTATATTTAGTCTGCACTGTAGGTTTATAATGACGGAGTTAAAAAATTATTCACTTACAAGCTCCAAAATAAATAAATTTAAAAAATAAAACTAAGGCGAGAGCCGCTATTAAAAACAAGAAACAAGCCCTCCCACCAACACCCCCGTCTCGCCGTGGCCCCATTAAAATTTTTATATCTGGGGGGTGTAACCACAATTTATGATACAAACCTTTAACTACTAATATAAACTACTTTAAATTTATGAATATTACAATTTGATATTGCATTGCACTTCTAAAACCTAATATATGCAGTTGTTGCATTAATTTCAATTTAAATAATAGATACATGGGGCAGCCATGGACATATAACTTATAACTTAAAATTATGACGTATAACTTAACTTATAATTATAAATATACGTCGCCTTATGGCGTTTCTATGACTTATAACTTATAAAATAAGTTATACGTCATAATTTTAAGTTATACAAAGTTTGTAAGTTATATGTCCATGGCTGCCCCATGTATCTATTATTTAAATACTTGCTTAATATTTAACACTACATATTATGTAGTCTAGCATTAATCAACAGAGTCCGGCTAAATATATTCTAAACATTAACGCAAACATTGATTAAAATTTATGCAAAATGTTTAATCAAATCTACAAAATATATATAAAAGCAGTTTTTTAATTTATTTAAAGAAAATCTATCTCAGAACCAAGACCCTAAAGCTTCAAATCAATGGGTATTGTTGTTGAAAAAGTTTAGAGCATATACATACTCAAAACAAAAATTTGTCAAATCAACACCGCCGGTGCCAATATATGACTTAACCGACTTGGTTAAAATTTTGAATCCGAGGTATGATGATTTTGACACCGGTAGTTATAATATTATGACCGGACGGAAAAATTTCATTACCACTCGGAATCACAATTGTAACCAAGGCGGTTAAGTCATATATTGACACCGTTTTGTTTTGAGTGCATACCCGGACTCTGTTCATCAACCGTCGTATAAAAAATGAAATACTCACTTCTTAAAACCAACTATTTTAACGTCGGCAATCATGCAGTTAAATACATTCCAAATCTGCATTCAGAAATTTCAGAATTGAGCTAGCTGCTTTTGTAAACGAGTTAAATAAATAAGCTTTTGTAGTTTGATTTCCGACATTTGTGTCACAATTTTATGACACTATCACGAAAATGACATGCACCCATGTTGGCATATATACCCCATTATACGTGGTTTTTAAATTTTGGTGTTAGAAACGAATTACAAAAATAAAATTGTGGTTACACCCCCCAGATATAAAAATATTAATGGGGCCACGGCGAGACGGGTGTGTTGGTGGGAGGGCTTGTTTCTTGTTTTTAATAGCGCCTCTCGCCTTAGTTTTATTTTTTAAATTTATTTATTGGAAAAACTTTGGTGTCCAGGAAATTTTTGCAGTACACACATTTGTGTATTTCGTCGTCAACGGAAAAATACATACTACACAAATGTGTGTACTTCGTCGTTAAGAAGGTTAAAAATGATCGGTTTAACAAACTTAAAAATATTTGGAAATGGATGTTTATTCGCAAAAAAAGAGTAAATAGTAAAATAATTTGCGAATTATTTTGTAATATTCAACGCCACTATTTATTTTTAGGAATATTTCTTACTGCGAATAGTACGAATAAGATATAAATGACGACAGACCACTATTAACTTTTTGCAAAAAAATTGCAACTTTTCTGCGCGTCAATTCTCATACGGCTTACAAGGGAAGGTCCCCGACTGCTTATCGTGTCCAGGGTACCCATTATGTTTTTTAGAATCTACTAGGACCCCAGATGAAGGATTCATTCATATTTACGTGTAAAACTCATATTTGGCGCCATGGCTTGGCGCCAAACTTAAAAATTTGCATTTTCGACCAACTTCAAACCCTCATAACTTTTGCAGTTTATGTCGGATTTTCAAAATTTTATGCTTATAAAATAACTTTAAAAAAGCTTCCTTAGGTGAGGCGCTGCTAAAAGTGAAAAACAAGATTTCTGGCCTTATCTTTTAAATATCTCGTCCCCTCATCACTGTAACAGGAGATGGTGGCTTTGCATCACCCAAGTGTCTCCAATTTTGATTGTAAAGTTTCAAATTGCAATTTGGAGGCTCAAAATGCAACTTTTGTACCAGGAAAGCTGTAAAACATCATCTCCTCATTCTCATCTGCACGATTGCTCTTTACACCTTTTGGCTATCTTTAACCGTTTAGGCTCTAGCCTTCTTGACAGTTTCAAAAGGTGTATACGAAAGCATACTTAGGCTTCGCCGTAACCATGGTGACGCTTTTTTTGCGGCACCCATTGTTACTTTTGCCTCACCTAAGAAAAATGTTCACAAAAGTCGAAATTTTCGAGAAAAAAATAAAAATCAAAAATTTCTAATTTTTGCAATATTTTTAGGATTTTTTCGACGAACCCCCATTTCGAAGAAAATTACGAAATTTTGCGAAAAGTTAAAAGCGATAATTTTGGAAAAAACTTCATGTAATACGAAAGTTGAACTCCTTGTCATGATTTTTGCCAAAAATTTTTAAAATCCGTCGAGGATTTCAAAAGTTATGGCGGTTTCAAAAATAAAAACATTTCAATTTGGCGAATTTGGCGCCACGGCACGACGCCAAATATGAGTTTTACACGGAAGTATGAATGAATCCTTCATCTGGGGTCCTAGTAGATTCTAAAAAACATGGTGGGTACCCTGGACACGATAAGCAGTCGGGGACCTTCCCTTGTTAGACTAATACTGAGTTGATGTATCCGCGTTATTGTTAGTTAATTATTATTATTAATTGTTGTAATTTAAGCTTTAAAAATTAACAACCTGGTCAAGGACTCAAGATCAGACATGGACGTAGACATAATAAAAAACGGCTGGAAATTGATTTTTATTTTATTCGAGAAAAATAACGAATCTTTCAAAAATTTGGAAATTATTATTGACATAATAATCCATGTAACAGTATTCCATTGGCATTAAATTAGGCAATTATTTGTTTAAGCGGTTCAGTTATCGTATGTACTTTTTTATTTAGCTTGTAAATATTGGTAGTTTGTATTTATACGAATTTTTGAAAATTTTGAAAATTTCTGAAATAATATAAACGTTTTTATACAAAATTTTCATAGTAAGATTTGCATTTATTGATAACCTAATAGGTCAAATATTTAGTGGAAGTTTGACCTCTGAAGTGTTGGGAAACAGGGAAAAGGAGGGTTTTTTAATGGAGAATTTTCCAAGTAAAGAAGTAAACATTTGCAAGCAAAATGTGGTTTTTGCAGGTAAATATTTTGCTCTGCAAGAAATGCAGGCGCTAAAAATTTCGTCCCGTCGCCATACTACATACGGCGCATGGCTTGATGGCGCATATTTCGTGTACTTTCTTGCACCTTGGAGGTTTTGTTTTGTTGTGCAAGAACATTAACAAACCTGGAAAAAACGAGTAACCACGTGCAAAAAACAAGGACAAGAGAGTGTTTTTTGCAGTTGTTTTGAAATACAAAAAATGCAAAGAGCAAGAAACCGCTTTTCGCCGCTAATACGTTAGTTTTATGAATACTTGGACGCTTAAACAAATTGGCTTGAAATCAAGAAGGAGTTATTACCTGGGGAAAATTAAATGTTAGGATTCCACGTCGTTTTTGTATTCAGGGATATTTGTTGTATGAAAAGAAATTAAAAGGTAGCTCAAAATTATGTGCGTAGTGTAAACCGAGTGGTTTATCCGGTCTGGTAGCAAGTTTGAATTTTGTTGTTTTTGTAGATCAGTAAAATTTCAAAAAACATTAAATTCTTAAAATCTTTGCGAAATGAAATGTAACTATGGGCGTACTCACGACAACTTCTTATTTCGCATCGCAACTCATTTAGCAAACTTGCGAAGATCAAAATATTTCTGTCGTGAGGGGATTCGCAAAATACGAGTTCGCAAATCTCTCTAATCTCGCAAATCTACTGAAAAACACCAATTTTGCAATTGTTTCCATGGATTTCTTTAATTTCTCCTGCTGAAGATGGTGATGACGAGTTTGCGAAGTAATTTTGCGAAATAAGAACATGCTCATTTGCTGGGTAAATTTGCGAAAAAAATCCCATGGTTTTCCAGCAAAATTTTTGCGAAATCTCGCATATCTCGCAAAACTTCGCAAGTTATGTTGCTATGCTCAATTTGCGAGATATGTGAGATATGCGAAGGTTGACGTGAGTCCGCTCATAGAGCGGAACGCAAGTTTTTAATTTAACGAACATTTCCTACCGGAAAAAGTAGTCAAAGATTATTTCCTTTGAAAGTATCAATATTTGTCAATTTATATATTTAACATGTATAAAAAATAAGTATGAAAATATTTCATAAGGTGCTCAAAGGTTTGCTTGTGTAATATTTAAGTAATTAAAAAATAAATTGAAATTAAGTGAAATTAAAAACATGAAATCTTTGAGAAATGATATGTAATTAATTAACGCCACTTTATTTTTCAAATATTTTTTATTGCAAAAAAAAACTCGAAAAAGATTCACTAACCAAGGAATGCCTTTAGTTCGGAATTTGCACAGAGAGTCATATGCACAAACTATGGCTAATAATTTTGTGGCAAATTATTTTTTACAAGTTCTAAAGAAAACGCGCAATTTTTTTGCGCGCGAATTTGTAATAATAAGCATTTATTATCCTCATTTACTAATACTAGTGATTACGGGTTAGAATAATAGTAAGTTGATGTATTTATCTTTATTTTACATGTTCTTAATATTAATATTATGTTCTTAATTAAAACCTGCAATAATGTATTCCTTATAATTAACAACCTGCACAAAAAGTCAAGATCAGACAGGCACGTAAGCATACTAAAGAATTCCTTAAAAAAATTTTATTCGCGAAAAGCAATAAAGCTTAAAAAATTTGCTAATAATTTGATAATATTTAAGCGACACTTTTTACTTTTAAATATTTTTTAGTGCAAAAAGCACGAAAAAGATTGCTAAAATTCTTTTACATGTACAAATTTATATTTAAGTTCAGAAATTCGCATAATGATTAATTTTCTGTATTAATTTCAATGATTTTTTTGCACGTGAATTTTCATACATGTTATATAGAATAACAGTGATTTTGTTGTGTTGTTTTGCCCTTGTTGTTTTTGAAAATTGTTAAGAAAAAATTAGTTTTTTACGAATTTTGCTTTGACTAATAATAGTGTGGTTAGGTATTTTTTTATAAGTTGTAAATAAAATTTGCAAATTATTTGAACGTGAATTTTCATACGGGTTAGAATAATTTATAAGTTGATGTATTTATCTTTGTTATTTTGCATTTTGATAAATTAATACTATGTAATAATTTATGCCTTAAAAATTAACGAACTGCCCAAAAAAGTCAGTCGCATTGTGAGATATAGTGAGAAATAGTGAGACATGAGTAATATGAGATATACTGAGATTTGTGAGCCATGTACTAGCGCCACCTAACGGACGGGGTCATGAACTACAAGTTTTGCTCATTATTAAGGGGTGAAAGCCCTTTATAAGATCGTTATGTCCGTCCGTCCGTCCGTCCGTCTGTCTGTCTGTCCGTAGCTCCGATAACTTTTGAACGGAATGACATAGAGACTTGAAATTTTGAACGTTAACTCCTAACGTCAAAAGACAGGACGAGTTCGAAGATGGACACTGTGACATCGTCCCCTGTGACGATGACGTCGTCACGGTGACGAAAAGTGACGAAAAAGTGTCACGTATCAGTTTTGACATGTGACACATCATTTTTAACTATTTTTCAATGAGGAATTCGAAAATTCATGTCATTTTGCGTTTGGACGTCACCTGTGACGATGACGTCGTCACAGGTGACGAAAAGTGACGAAAAAGTGTCACGTGTCAGTTTTGACATGTGACCCATCATTTTTAACTATTTTTCAACGTCGAATTCAATGGTGACCTCCATTTTGACCTCAGAGGTCATGTAAAGGTCATAGGTCATATATATGTCAATTTAAACTGAAATTTAACCCCGAATTCAATGGTGACCTCCATTTTGACCTCAGAGTTCATATAAAGGTCACATAAGGGTTATCAACTGTTAAATTTGACACAAATAAGACACAAGTCTACCCGGTGTGTAACTGTCTCCGAAGCTTTGTTTTCGTCACAGAATTGGAGGAGTAATGCTATAATATCACTATAACTATAATCTATAACTATAATGATAGTTAAATAATTATAATTATAATCTAATACTAACTATAATTAACTATATTAATTATAATTAGTTATAATCTATAATTATAGTTAATCTATAATATTTTCGATTTTTCTTAAACTCGGCTATAAATATGTAGAGTATCTACGGTACCAAACCAATTAATCTTTCATCTCGTGCAGGTTATGTGTATTTATAATGTCCCGTTTTTGGCGTAGTAACATACCAATTCTTATTTTAATGGAAATTTCAAATTTATTTTTAATAAGAGTATCCTCGAATCCTTACCAAATTGTATTCATCTTTTCTGATCATTTTCAGAAATTCCGAAATATGTAAACATATATATATCTTGAAATTTTGGTGAGCAATAGGAGTTATAGAGCATATGCACAGAGTTTGACCGTCGGTCGTTATCAACTAAAAAATGCATATCCGGCCTCTGTTCATTATGTAAAAAATTTTAAAGAAATTGCAAAAATTTCAAAACCATGGTTTCTTTGTTAAATAGTTATAGGTCAGAACACTGCGAAATGGGCGAAACGTGTTCACGACAAGGTGATCCTGTTGGGACGCGTGCTGGCCCTGTACAGCCACCCCCACATCGAGGGGGAAAACGTCTTCGTTTCCTTGGGGGAGGAGACGGAGAGCCGGGGGGAATTGACGGGAAAACAGCAGTCCAACGGAAACAAATTTCGTCTCACATCGTTCAAATATTTACCAAAACATCTACATTTTTGAAGAGATATGTAAAAGATTTCGGAATTTTTTAAATAATAGCGAAAATATTTATATTTCTGAAAACCTAGAAAGATGTAAAAAATATTTAGAAATTTTAGTGCTCTATTCGAATTTTAAGGAACCAACCCACTAAATTTAATCGTTCGTCGTCATCAAATGAAAAATTTGAAAATAAATACATACATATCCGACCTCTGTGTATTTTGCAAATAAAAATTGCAAATAAAAGTTGCAAAAATTGGACAAAGGTTGCAAAATTTTTTGTAATTGTTAGTTAGGTCAGAACGCCGCGAAATGGGCGAAGCGTGTGCACGACAAGGTGATCCTGTTGGGACGCGTGGTGGCCCTTTACAGCCACCCCCACATCGAGGGGGAAAACGTCTTCGTTTCCTCGGGGGGAGGAGGCGTGGAGTCGGGGGGAATTGACGGGAAAGCAGCGATCCAGCGGTGGTACAAGGAAATGGAAAAGTATGACTTTGACGCCAACACGTTTTCCTTGAAAATTGCACAGTTTACACAATTAGGTAAAAGATTCGCTAAATTGGTATTGCAATATCTTCAAAATGTTTGCAAAATATTTGTATGAAAGAATGTGAATTTTCTGGAATTATTTGGTGAAATTATTTTATAATCTGTTTAGTCGAATTTTTTGATAAAAAGTTTTAAACATTTGTAAAATAATTTATATCGGATTTGTTTAAAGAATAAGTTGGTCCTAAATATTTCTGAAGTATTTGCATTTACGTTTTTTTTGGAGACAAACTAAAAGTAAAAGATTTGAAAACCTGGGAGGAAAAATTGTTAAATATTTAAAAAAATGTAACTTTTTAGGAATTATTAGTAAATCATGGATAATAATTTTGAAGACTTGTAAAATAGGAGAAATTTCGATAGGGAAATTTTCAGAATATTTTGATTTTATTTCTGAAATATTTTAGATTCTCTCTTTTTCTTTGAAGACTGCGGTAATTCACAAACTTCGGTAAAAATTTCAAAATTTTAGAGGCAGAATTGTCTTAAAATATTTGCAAAATTTGTAAAAAAAAATGTCGATCTGTTTTCCAATCTGTTCAGTTTTGGATAAAAGGTTTAAAGAATTGTGAAATCGACGAGTTAGCGATATATTTTCGTACTTTTGAAATAATGGTGGAAATGTTTTAAGTGATTCTATTTTTGAAATAGTAGTGTTAAGAAAATCATACTTGCAAAATATAATTTTCTGGTATTTTTTAACATATTTTCAAAAGTAGATACCTGTTTTAAACAGGTTGGACTAAACAGTGTTTAGTCCAATTTTTTATAAAAAGTTATTATAATTTTAAAAATCGGCGAAATATCGATACATTTTGGAATTTTTTTGGGCAATCTCGATTCGAGAGATTTTCACGTCGATTATTGCGACTAAATTTCACTAGTTTAACCAAAAATGCTTTATATTCCCTGGAGGGCCCAAGTAATTATGTACGTTTCAGAAAAAAATTAATATTTTGACGATTTAAAAAAACGAGAAAAAGATGGCTCAAAAGGACGAGAGATCAAATTTCTGAGAAAATTTAAGTACACGGTATTTTGACAAGTCTTTATCGTCTGGTTATTGTATTTAACCAGTAAAATTTCAAAATACAAAAATTCTTGAAATCCTTGAAGACTGAAATGCAATTATTTAAGGCCACTTTTTAATTTTAACCCGGAGTATTTCTTAATGCAAAAAGTAGTCAGAGATGAATAATATTTTTTGTCTAGATTACTATTTAAATGTTTTCAATTTTTAAGCAAATAATTATTTTGAAACTATATAAATATCGAAATATTTATGCTATTTAATTAAAATACGTATATTTTATCAATATTTTGATGCTTTATGAAAAGAAAACAAAGTTGGCTCTGTAAACCGCGAGAGATTTCTTAAGCCGAGAAAGCTAAATGTAATTATTCAAAGTCGTTTTTAATGATTAGGAATATTTATTATACAAAAAACTGATTAAAGATACCGTTCTTATCCAATTTGGGTTTTCTAATATTTTCAAAAATTTCTGAAATTTTTTATTCCCATTTCTCCATGTTTATTTCGTTTAGTATTATTGTGGTAATGAAAGATTTACTACGGGGAATGAAACTACTAGCCATCGGGTAGGAATTTATTACCAAATCAATATCAATACGGTAGTAAGGAGTATGTAGCTGACTCTACCAGATTTTTAAGTGTATGCACTCTTAGGAAACTGGTATTAAATCACTGACGAAAGTACATACGTGTGACTTTACCGGCACTGGTAATAACATGGAGTACCATTTAGTAATCTGGTGGTAACGAAAACTTTACCACTGAGAAAAAAAACCATTACCAAAATCAGGTATAAAGTTATCAACAAATTACACTCCAGTATTATTAGTCGCAAAAAATTCTGAAAGGTTACCTGGCAGATTATTTATTTTTCAATTAGCAACCAAATAACCTCTCAGAAAATTTTCCAAGAAATTGCGACTACAAATATTAATATTGGATGAACAGTACTTCGGAGTATGTATTAGACTCTAGCAGATTTTTTTACAGTGTATTGTTTTTAAAGTATGTATATGTAAATATTTATTTGCGCTATTTAAGTAATTAAAATGTGTAAATTTTTAAATGCGTGATTCAATATCGTGACGCTTTGAAAATAGTTTTCGCTAAACCACGATAGATTTCTGAACCTGAGAAAATTTGATTAAGACTGTTGTGGATGATGCAATCTCACTCGACTCGTTTTAATGTCTTTAAATGTAATTTCTAAAATGGCATCAACTTCATGAGTGTTGAGATAAATGCAACTTTTGATAGCTTAATGTAAAGCTAATTTTTGGTACTACAAAACCTCGGTGTTTTGAAAAATTAGAAAATTCATTTTTGAAGAAATTTAGTGTGCCAATATAGTAAATGAATTCTCTAATTTTTCAAAACACCAAGGTTTTGTAGTACCAAAAATTAGCTTTACATTAAAATATCAAAAGTCCCATTTATCTCAACACTCATGAAGTTGATGCCATTTTAGAAATTACATTTAAAGACATTGGGCACGGGTTGAATGAGACTAAGCACTCGATGAAAATGAACTAGAGCCTTAAATCAGTAAGTTTTTATTATATTGTTTTTGTAAACTAGTAAAATTTCAAAACATTAAAATTCTTGAAACATCAAGGAAGTGAAATGTAATAATTTAACGCCACTTTTGAATTTTATGAATATTTCATAATTCAAATTAGAATTGGATGATTTCGAAGTTTTCATATAGATAGATTAGTAAAATTTAAATGTTTTTCAATTTTTTAGCAATTAATTATTTTTAAACTATCTAAATATGTAAATATTTATGCTATATAGTTAAAATACGTAAATTTTATCAATATTCGACGATTTAAAAAAAACGAAAAAAGGTTGGCTCTAAACCACGAGGGATTTGTTAACCTGACGTAAATAAGTATATCCAACGTCGTTTTTAATATTTGCGAATTTTCATTATACTAAAAACACTCTAAAGACACAATTATTAAGTTTTGGGTTTTCAACTTTTTCCAAAATTTATAAACGTTTTTCACTTCCATTTCTCAATGTTTATTTCGTTTAGGAATGAACAATTTACCACCGAGAAACAAACTATTACAAATCGGGTAGGAAGTTGTTACCAAATCAATACCAGTACCGAGTAGATATCTGCCTCTACTAGATTTTTTTTAATGTGCACGTTTTTAAGTATTTTTTATGAAGGCTGAAAATGTGTTTTTATAATAAATGACAGATTCCCTACCTGCCGGTAACGCTACTGTGAAAAGCGTGCATGAAGTTGGCTCTCTAGAAGATAACCTGGTTTATCAGAGGAATGGATCCGATACGCGTTTAGCTGTTCGTAATAATTTTATTATTTGTATTATTAGTATCTTATCAAGTATGTACTAAAATTTGTTACCAGAATTTGACTAAAACCTAGGCCGTGACCTAGGCGAGACACCAGTAGGGTGCAAAAACTTGAGAGTAATACATCAGATAAGGTGCTTAATTAAAAAATAATAATTGGACACTCATTTCAATTAATTCATTGCTTTCCAAGTAAAAGTGCGGAGTGCTGAAACATTTTTGGTTATTGCGTGTTCGATTATCTTAAGGTGTCAATGAATGACGCTTTTAATGTGGCATAGATTTTAAATCTCACTTTACCCGTAAGTCTTTAAATGCCAATTTCTGAAATGGCATCAATTCCATGACTTTTCACATAAATGCAAGTTTTAATTATTTTATGTACAGTTAATTTCTAATTACAATGCAGAATTTTTCCGTTTTTACTTTCTGTAATGTCCCTACCAGTTTCATTTGTCTCAGTGGCTGACAAAAGAGCTCGCCCGAAGGGTAGAAATGGATGTATGTGTTTTCGGCCGAAGTCGTGCCATGGTGGCACAGGGGACAAAACATCCGATCCCAGTTGAATGGGATCTGACCGGCACAGGTTCAAATCTCTGCCCAGACATTATTTTTGCACTATAAATTTTTATTTACTTGCATTATTATATTACCAATTTACAATTACTATACAAATTAACCAATTTTTCTTTATAACTAGAGCATTTTAACCTTTGCTGTGCGTCCGTGCGTCCAATCAATTAACTTTTATTAATGATAACTTCGAAAAATGTTTACAAAATTACAAAAAATTGGTACAAATGTGTATTCTGGTATGCTGTTTAGATGTATATATATTCGGATTAGTTATTTTTGGTGTGGGTGGCATCGGCCGCAGAATCGTGGAAGAGAGGGAAAATGTGCCACTCAATTGTTGTCCATTTCAGTTAATTATTGTCCATTTCATATGTCCAGGATATAAACCCCTCGCTCTCCTATCTTACATTGTTAATATCCCAATAGCTTCCACTGCCACTATTTAGTGGGTTGTTTCGTGATAATAGTGACAAATATTAAAATATTAAAATTCACACATATAAACCGCGTTTGTAGTGTGGAATAAGGTTATGCATAAATATTGTCACATTCAACAAAAAAAATTACCACAAAATCTAGCATGTGCTTTATGCACCTCCCGTTGACATACAAACTGAACATGACATGTTTGCATCGCGCATCGTCTGGTTTTATTTGTACTGCGTACTAACCTGCCCTTGCAGTCATGCCCTCATCCCCAGTTTCGCTAATACTTGCAACACTAAAATTCAGACACAACAACCTCGTAAATATGTGGCATTAGGGTCGGGTGGGGCCATACATATCTGGATATTGAATATGTACATTTTCACATTTGAAGCAAAGCGTTGGCGTAAAATCGGTGATGTACTTTATGCACCTCCCCTTGACACAAAAACTGCGAATGGAAAGTTTTGCATCGCACTCGTTTCATTTCTACTGCGTAGTAAGCGATGTGATCTGCAATTGCAACTCATCCTCAGTTTTGCAAGCCTTTAATTATTTTTTTGCTCATTGCTGCACTTTTAACTTCTGTCCGTAAATTTGGCTAGAACTTAGAACAAGAACTTATTTAATTGTGTTTCAAGTTTTGTTGATTAATATTTCCAACGTCAGAGAGTTAAGCTACGCTCTTAATAAGGCATAACTGATTTTACCCACTACCAGGATGGAAATAATGCTACGTAAGTTGCTCGTGTTTTAAATAAAAAAATTGTCATAAAAATTATTTTAAAACATTGTTGTGTGTACAGATAAACTCGTATTGATCATACTCATCCAATCCCGCATAATGTCGGCCTCTTTTCATCATCATGGTGAAGAAGGATGTCCTACTGATGGCACAATTTTATTTAACAAAGTTAAGACCACCAATAATCATGTTGATGTTCTCAATAGCATTGCAAACCTACTTTATCGGAAAACGACTTCATTCACTTCGGGGGAATACAACATTGCATCTTTTATTTCTGCCGTGAACGAAAAAAACTTCGGTGGCATAAAGTTCTCCATCCATTCATGGGAGAACAACAGAACTTGGATTTCATTTATTGACCCTACCAAGGAATATACTTTCTCTTTATCGCAGAACTTGTGCAAAACTTTAGGGTACACACGTTGTATCTTCCCTGGTAGTGGGAATTACCCGTCAGAAATGTCCCAAATTGATGTAGGTCGACCACCACATAATGAATTATGGACGTTATTTTTTCATAAATGGACTACAAAGAAAATTGTCACTACAGTAAATTCAACTCTGGAGAAGTCAATTGAATGTCTCTCAAATCAGACTGATGGTGCAGTAAAAGTGCTTCTGTCATGTGACGGAACTAAATTTGCAATCCATAAGTCCAACTCAAGTTTGTATTTACAATTCACCGAAGACTTCAATCTCCAATTTGGTTTGGATCCGGTATTAATTGGCTCCACATTGACAATTCTTGACAAAAATTCCACATCGGCACACCCCTTTACTCTCAAAGACGAATGGAATAAATGCAGCAAAAATCTTACCATTGTTTCCTTGACTAGTTCATCTGAAACATTTATGAAAGGAGACGCAATTTCTCTCCTCGGTTTAATTCAAAGTATAAACCGCCGTTTTATTAAATCGCCATTTTTTATGAATATTACAATCTCAAGTTCCAAAAATCAACCAACTTCAATAATAACGTTTTTGGATCAATTCGATAAATATATAATAACTTTCTCGGAAGAATTAAGTCAAGTTTTGGGTATTAACCAAACCCAGTTTCATGCAAGTGGAGAATATACTGGGAGTACTTCAGCTGACGACGAAATATTCAATGGGCTTGATCCGGATCAGGAATTTATTATTACGCTTACTCAGAAAGCTATACAGCGTATCCATATCCCACCACCTCAATACATGTCGTATCCCTCAACAGTGAAGACCATAAACAACGCTCTACAATCCTTTGGCTCGCACAAAATTGCTTTAACTATTTCTCAAGACTTTGAAAATTTGGAGATAAATATTTTCACAAATTTATCTGTGACTTTCTCCCCTTGCTTAAATAAACTTTTTCACATGAAACCATTTGACTCCTTTACAAGTTCTTCAACATCAATTCAACTACCTCCGATTCTCCTCCCCAAAGATATAAACACAACGCCACAAATAATCCCATCAACTTCTCAAAATGCAGAAGAGGAGGAGGAGTCAGGTACCGCCATGGATACATCACCGGACGATGCTGTTGATGATAATACTAGTATGCAAGTGGAGGATGATGCTCGTAAAGTTCCAACTAGTCAAGACCAACGTAAATGCTACACCATAATTAACGAAATCCTTCCAACGAAGCGATGGTTGAACACCCTTTCAAAAAAACAGTTTATAGAAATAGTACACCGATGCGGTAAAAAAGCAAAAAAAAGCAACTTGGACAAGATGGATGGTTACATGACTTTGATTGTTGACATAGGAACTTATAAAACGGATTTCATAATACAACCAGCCTTAGTTTTTTCCAGCGATTTAAGCAAGGTTGTACCAACTCGTCGAGTTTTACCCGATGAAGCACTCGAGTGGTATATAGTTATTGGAACCGACTTGCAGGGCCGGCCTTGACCGGCTCGACTTGCAGGAGTAACAGAAGCCCAACTAACCCGAGCAAACAAAAGATGGAGGGGAAACACAATTTCGACACCACAGCGCAATGGAAAGAGGCCCTGTCCAGTACAAACAAATATTGATGAATTTGATCGTAATTGGATTAGAAGTGAGATTGTTAAATCATATAAAAACGGTGCCGCCATAACTGCTGCCGACTTGTACAAAAAGTTTATGCATTACAAAAAGGAATATTACGACGATGAGATGCTTCGTCATCGATCCAATCCAGATAACCACTCAAGACCTGACATATATCATTGCTCAAAAAATACTTTCCATAGAGTACTTCATTTAATGGGATTTACTAACGGGGTTATAGATAAAAGAGCAGGAATAAGTCAAAGAGAAGACATTGTAATATGGAGAGGAAAATACCTTAGAGAACTTCGCCGAAACGAAGCTGCCGAGAAGCCATTCAAAATAGTTTATATTGATGAGACGTAAGTCTACCTTTTCGGAATGTTTAGGTTCCGTAATTTGTGAACACATCTAAACCTAATGGTTGTTACAGGTGGGTTGATGGGAATATGCATGTGGCGCGAGGTTGGTTTCCAAAGACGTGTAAATCCATCAAAGAAATGGCTCCATTTACATATGGAACAACATCGATGGCAACTGGTAATATTAGGAGTATTCATAACAATGTTTTGAACATGGTGCTGGCAGCCGTCACCTTACCATAAACCAATAATTTAAATACAAAATTACTATCTATAGGTCCTCGTCTGATTGTTCTGTCAGCCCTCACCGAAGATGGTATAATCCCCGAACTTGTTCTCGTATACAAAGTGTCAAAATCCCAGACTGCAATCGATTATCATGACAATGTAAATGCCCAAACGTTTCAATCGTGGTATATAAAGTTGTTGGATTATCTCGACAGGACAAATGAAAAATGGATCATAATAATGGACAATGCTTCATATCATTCCACCAAAATTTTACCAAGGAAATCAGAAAGGAAAGAAGTTCTTTACAATTTCTTGCAGAAATATACAACAATGCCTGGTCTAAATATTAAATTGCCCTCTGATATGAAAGCAATAAGAAAATTTGAGCTGGAAGATATGCTGGAAAAAGTAGCTCGGTTGCCGGAAATGCGGGATGAATTATATACAATCGACAAATTGACGAAACAGCGGGGTCACAGGGTTTTAAGGTTGCCACCTTACAACTGTGATCTTAATCCAATCGGTAAGATATCTTTTGAATGACCTGTAATATATATAATTTGACATATCTTACAATGAGGAGGTGTGAGGTGGTTATCGCCGATATCCACCGGACTAATTTTAAATTGTTCACGCTCAAAAATAAGTGGACCCGTATTTTTGCGTTTATGGGCATGTCCACGCCCGTGGCGGAATTTTCAAAAAAAAAAATCAGCCAATAAAAATCATTTTTAAAAAACTTTTAATTTTCAAAAAATCGGTTTTTTGGTGTCTAGAAATTCAGAAATAGCATGAAAATATCAATTTTTTTAAACTTTTAAAAATGAATTTTATATTTTAAGGGATGTAATTCTTAACAAAAATTGGGTTTATTTTTTTAAATCGGGTTAAAATTCGAAAGTTACAGCGTTTTCAAAAATCCGAATTTTCGCCTAAGTTTTTCTTAAAATTCCCCCACGGGTGTAAACATGCCCATTCAGGAAAACGCAAAAATACGGGTCCACTTATTTTTGAGCGTGAACAATTTACAATTAGTCCGGTGGATATCTGCGATAACCACCTCACACCATCGCATTGTTAGTATCCATATTTAAATTTGGTGACGTATTACAGAGAGGTGCTGGAAAGACAGAAAACACAATACCAAACGAAGGAATCACAACAAAAACTTAGATGACATCAAGTTGATAATGCAAGAAGAATTAAAGAATTATGACAAAACCCTAGCTAAAAATCACTTTAAACATACTAAGAGGTTGGTTTCAGATGTACATTATTAAGGGCTGAAGCGAAATCCCTTTATGGAAATGTCCTGTCTGTCCGTCCGTCCGTATCCACGATAATTTTAGAACGGACTTGAATTTTGACATGTAGTTATCGCCTATATATTATAATGTGTTAAATTTGTATTTTTTGTCACTTTAAGGTTAGAAAATAAGTATTGGGAGGAGGATGGAATACTAGAAGAAACACATACTTCTCCAATTATAATAACAGAGGAAGATGAAGATAGTGGTGATGAAGATAGCGATCAAGAAGACTGCATAGCGCGAGCTACAACTGTTGTAATGGAGAATGGCGACCAGGTTGATCATGGAGGAGACTTGTCCCTCTGGGATTGCGACTGGGCGTACGATATATTTGAAAGGGAACTTGAGATAGGAAATTATATGGTAGACACAACAGCTACTCGTGGCAGAGGAAGAGGTAGAAGAGGCAGATTCCGTCAGTGCCCACTTTAGATGCACAATAACAAAAATCATAAATATTTATTTGCTAGATTTTACGGTAACAATTTTATGTTGAGTGTATTCGTTACGAGTTAGCACGTTCGTATCGTAGCATTTTGAAACAAAAATGGAAAATAATTACTAGCCGTGCAGATGCACAAGTTTGTAGATGAATTTTTAAGCCAAAAATTTTGGATGTTCATTAATAATCTCTAGTGTTATTTTAAAATTTGTGTTGGAATTCAATTATTCAATAGCTTGTAATTAAATCTAACTTTGTGACCAGCATTGTAATTTTGTAATTTAAGCAATATTGGGAACGACATTATAATTTGAAATTTGCGTACCAAGTAATTTAACGAGCTCTGACACATGCTAATACCAATTTTTTTGTTATTTTGTAAACATTTTTCGAAGTTATCATTAATAAAAGTTAATTGATTGAACGCACGGACGCACAGCAAAGGTTAAAATGCTCTAGTTATAAAGAAAAATTGGTTAATTTGTATAGTAATTGTAAATTGGTAATATAATAATGCAAGTAAATAAAAATTTATAGTGCAAAAATAATGTCTGGGCAGAGATTTGAACCTGTGCCGGTCAGATCCCATTCAACTGGGATCGGATGTTTTGTCCCCTGTGCCACCATGGCACGACTTCGGCCGAAAACACATACATCCATTTCTACCCTTCGGGCGAGCTCTTTTGTCAGCCACTGAGACAAATGAAACTGGTAGGGACATTAGATTAATCAAATTAAAAAAAAATTAAAATCTTTGGGAAATTAAATGTAACTATTTTACGCCACTTTTTAATTTACGAGTAATTCTTACACGAAGATTCGCACGATTTGCAAGAAAAACATGAAGATTCGCAAAACAAATTGTTTCAATTCTGTACTTTGACTAATAATTTTCTGGTCAATTATGGTTTTACAAGTTTTAAAGAAAATTTGCAAATTTTTTGTGCGTGAATTTTCACACGGTGTTACAAATAATAGGAAGTTAAAGTATTTATCTGGGTTATTTTTAGGGTTGCCCCGGGTAGTGCTACTACCCGGTACCCGGCCTAAAATGTTCGCCGGGTACCCGGCTACCCGGCCGGGTACCGGGTAATATTTATATATTAAAAATAAGGAGTTATTCCACTTTTCTCTAGAATTTGCAACACTTTTACCAGGTTTAAAAAGTTGCAAGTTAAAAATAAACATAAAGTACGGACTGAGCGTACTCACGACAATGTCTTATTAATCATCGCAACCCATTTAGCAAACTTGTGCAGCTTAAAAAATTTGTTTCGTGAGGGGAGTCGCAAAATATCACTTTGAAAGTCTCGCAGATCGCCGATCGCGATTAAAGACGCTTATTTTGATCTCGTTTTCATGGATTTTTTAACTATTTTTCGCTGATAATCGGGAGGATGAGTTTGCTAAATTATAATGTGTATAATTGCTGGACAAATTTGCAAAACCAATGGTTTTCTAGCGAAAGCTTTGAGAAATGTCTCAAATTTCGCAAACCATCGCCAGTTATGTTGCCATGCTTAATCTGGGAGATATGTACAGGGTGATTAAAATGTCACGCTACAATGGAAAATTTTTCGATTGGGAAAAATCGTAAATTTACATTAGTTGCCGAAATTTTGTCTCTAAAATTCAACCCCAAAACAGGCCGGGTATGCCGGGTACCGGGTAACTACCCGGTACCCGGGGCAACCCTAGTTATTTTGCATGTTACGTTACGAATGAATGAATACTATACACTAACTTATGCCTTAAAATTACCAACCTGCCCAAAAAGTCAAGATCCGAGAGGAACGTAAGCATACTAAAAAATTCCTGAAAGTCGATTTTAGTTCGGAAAAGAACAATATGTAAGTCCTGAAAAATTTGCGAATTATTTTGTAATATTTAACATCACTTTTTATTTTTAAATATTTCTCACTGAAAAAAGTAAGAAAAGATTGCTAAAATCCTTTGATACACATATTTAAGTACCGGAATTTGCATAGTGATTAATTTTCTGTATCAGTTTTTATGAAAACTTGCAAATCTTTGCTCGTGAATTTTCATACGGGTTAGGGTAATAGTAAGTTGATGTATTTGTCTTTGTTATTTTGCATGTTACGAATAAATTATTATTATTATTAATTGTTATAATTTATGCTCTGATTTATTAAGCAAGTCAAGATCTGGCATGTACGATAGGCATAATACAAATGTGAGAAATTTGTTTTTATTCGCGAAGAACAAGAAAATGCTTCAAAATTTGCGAATTATCTAGTTTGTCATTATTTAACGCTGCTTTTTATTTCTACAAATATTTCTTATAGGAAAAGTACGTAAAAGATGTACAAAAGCATTGTGCTTTGCTTATATATTTCATTATTGAACTCGAATAGTGATTAATTTTCTATACAAGTTTTAAAGAAACTTTGCAACTTTTTTACAGGTGTCAATTTTCATACGTGAATAACTGATTTTGTTATGCTGTTTTGTCCTTGTTGTTTTTGCAAATTGTTAATAAATTAGTATTGTGGAATAATTTATGCGTTAAAATTTAACAACCTGGCCAAAAAGTCAGATTTAACAACCTGGCCAAAAAGATCAGAGATGCATCTGGCATAAAAAAATGGCTGGAAGTAGATTTTTATTAAAGAAATAATAACTCCAGAAAAATTTGATTCTTTTTTATTTTTAAATATTTTTTACTGCAAAAAAATACGAAGAATATTGACAAAATTCAGTGTGATACATATTTCAGTACAAAATTCGCATGACGATTAACCTTGTGTATCAGTTTTAAAGTCAATTTGCAATTTTTTTGCAGGTTGATTTTAATTGGGGTCAGAATAATAATGAGTTGATGCATGTTTATTATTTTGCATGGTGTTAATAAATTGATCTTCATTGTTTTAATTTAGGCTTTAAAATTAACGACCAGACCAAAAAGCAAAAATCTGCTAAGTACGTAGGCGTAATTTTTAAAAAATGATTGGAAATTTAGTTTTATCTCCAAAAAATAATAAATCCTTCAAAATTTGAGAATAAATTTCAATATTTAACGCCGCTTTTAATTTTGGTAATATTTCTTACTGCAAAAAGTACGAAAAAGATTTGCAAAATCAGTTACGGTATGTGGTAAGTACACATTTCAGAACGGAATTCGCATAGCGATTAATTTTCTGTAAAAGTTGTGCAGAAAATTGGCAAATACGCAAATTTCCATACAGGTTAGAATAATAGTGATTTATTGTATTCTTGTTATACTGCGTGGCATTATTAAATGTTTTAATTTAGGCTTTGCAAATTAACGACCTGCCCAACAAGTCAAGATCAGACACGTTCGTAGGTATAATAAAAAAACGCCTGGAAATGGATTTTAATTCGCGAAAAACAATAAGTCCAAAAAATTTGCGAATTATTATTTACATAATAATCCATATAACAATAGTCCATTGACATTAAATTAGGCACTTATTTGTTTAAGCGGAGTAAAGTTCAGTTATCCTTCCGTGTATGTACTTATATATTTAGCTTGTAAATATTTGTAGTTTGTACTTATTCGAGGTTTTTAAAATTCTGAGAATTTTTGAAATAATAAAAATGTTTTTGTACAAAATTTCCGTTATAAGATTTGCATTTACGGTTAACTTAATAGTTCAAATATTTAGTCAAAGTTTGCCTTCAGAATTAGGAAATATGGGAAAAGGTGAAAAGGTAAGTTGTAAGTTTTAATATAAAAAGTAGAATTTTTGCAGTGATTTTTTGCACATTTTTTTGCAGGGTTGCCACGGACAAGAAAGTATTGATGGGAGCGTTATTTTGCATAGTGAGAGTACTTTAGCGTTTTTAAACAATTATCGAAAAAGACATGGCGTCCCCGCGTTGGGATATGATGTCGTGGTAAATCTCAATTTATAACGAGGCCGGATATGTATTTACGAAAAAAAAGTCAAATTATTTACGGAAAATGTAGGAATAAAATGTAGATAAAAATATGAATTTTTTGAAAAAGTTATACCTTTGAACTTAATCCTCAGGAATTTTGTAGTCGAATTTCTTTCAACAAAACTCACATCCTTGAAATACGTAGGAAGATATTTATTTTTTAAAAAATTTGCAAAAGATTCACGCATTTTTTAAATAATAGCAGAAATATTTATAGTCAGAAAAGAAATGCATATGTGCCAATATGTAAAAATATTTTGTCATCTTTAAAAATGAAGAAACACGTAACAAATGCTTTAGCGTTGGTTGTCATCAAATGAAAAAGTTGGACTTTAATACATGCCTATCCGTCCTATGTTTATTATGCAAACAAAAATTGCAAAAATTGGGACAGAAATTGCAAAATTTTTTAATTTAGTTAGGTCAGAACGCGGCGAAATGGGCGAAGCGTGTGCACGACAAGGTGATCCTGTTGGGACGCGTGGTGGCCCTTTACAGCCACCCCCACATCGAGGGGGAAAATGTATTTGTTTCCTCGGGGGGAGGAGGAGGGGAATCGGGGGGAGGAGGAGGGGAATCGGGGGGAATTGACGGGAAAGCGGCAGTCCAGCGGTGGTACAAGGAAATCGAAAAGTATGACTTTGACGCCAATATGTTTTCCTTGAAAACTGCACAGTTTACACAGTTAGGTAAAAGATCCTAAAATTTTGGAATGGTGAAATATTTTTGCAAAATTTGTAAACAAAAAATGTGACTTTTCAGGATTTGTTGTTTGTTGTTTCCCATCTGTTAACTTGAATTTTTCAATAAAAGCTTCGTAAAATTAGTAAAATCGGCGGATTACCGATACATTTTCGTATTTGTTGGAACAATACTGGAATTTTTAAAATAATTCACTCAATTTTATTTGTGTTTACGAAAATATTGGAAAATATTGCAAAATATTTCAAAATTTTAGATTTGCAAAAGTTATTACAAAGTTATAATGCTGAATTTGCATGGTTGATAATAAAGAATGTTATTTTTTTTAATTTGCATAGTTTGGAAACGTACTCGAAGATTAGGAATCGGTGGGATTTACGACCCCGGCAGGAATTTTACAGTAATCGTGGCAAGATTCAAGCCCCCCGGAAACATCGGGTTTGGCTCCTCCTTCAGAGAAAATATCTTCCCACCGGCCAAAGTAAAGTAAAAAGAAATTGCACACATATCAGAAAATTTGCAGAGTACGAATTTATGCAAATTTTATACAAAAACACAGGATCCTCCCCCAATAATGAATCAAGTCGAATCATTTCCGGGGTCAATTAACGGTCACAATTTCGGGACAAATTTATCTCATCAGAACAAATCTGAAGGAACCCCCACGCGCGCAAAAGCGCCTGCGCTTCCGCACTTGACAAGTAATAATAAGGACGCCCACAATTTTGGCACGATTTCGCATTCCACGAGTGCTAATAAGGTCACAACGACGGAGAAATCTGTGGGGATACAGGCGCCACAAAATCCGGCCACGACGGCACCCTCACCTCCGACTATGAAGCTGATAATCACGGAAAAAATTGGACCAAGTTTGAAGATTTTGACGAAAAATGTGCATCATGTGACGCCAAAAAGTATAATTCCAGTGACGACGACGACGACGAAGCCCGTGACGAAAAAAAGTGTCACAACTTCGCTACCTCATAATTATAATAACGCAACCGGCCCGGTACGAATGGTATGGATTGTAAAAATTTGCATAAAATTGGCAAAATCTACTCTGTACTTTGTTTTAGATAGACACGAATTGGGGAAAATTTGCAAGGTTTAACGAAAGGTATTATGGTTATGATTCCCTTAGAAAACTAGCTGGTATTGAATTATTACTGACCAGAGTACATACATATATGACTCTACCAGCACTGGTAATAAGGGGCATTACCGTTTAGTAATTTTGTGGTAATGAAAAATTGACGCTTGAGAAATATTACTTCTACTAACCAATTCGGTGGGGAGTTATTTCATTACCAGTCCGGAGTATATACCAGATTTTTAACAGGGTGTTGCTTAAAAAGTGTATATATGTAAATGTTTTTGCTATTTAATTAAAATACGCTAATTTCAACAAAATTTTGACGATTTAAAAAAAATTGGCTGTGTAAACTACGGAAGGATTTCTGAACCTGAGAAATTCAAAAGTAATTATTCAACGTCGTTTTTAATAATTAGGAATATTTATTCTAGCAAAACTAGCCAAAGATGTCTCATTGGGTAGGATGGGTTGTCCAACTTTTTCAAACATTACTGAATATTTTCATTTCCATTTATCAATGTTTACTTCGTTTAGTAATAAAAAATTTATCACTCCACTAAGAAACAAATTGCTACCAATCCGGTAGGAAGTTATTACCAAATCAATACCAGTGCGGAGTGCATATCCAGATTTTTTTAAATGTGCACATTTTTATGTTAAGGTTTTCCGAAGACTTACTAAAAATGCGTTTTTTTGCATGGCAGATTACTTTCCGGGTGGTAACGCTCCTGTAAAAGGCGTGCATGAAGTTGGGTCTCTCGAAGATAACCTGCTTTATCGGAGCAACGGATCCGATACGCGTTTAGCTGTTAGTAATAATTTTATTGTTGCATAATCATTGATGGCAAATATTGAATATAATTTGTTACCAGAATTGGACTAAAAATCATGACCCAATTGCGAAAAAGAGAGCCTCTAGTGCGGTGCAAAAACTTGATGAGAAGAGTAACGTATCAGATAAGGTGTGTAATTAGAAATAGAAATTGGATACTTATTTTAATTAATTATTGATTTTTAGACAAAAGTGCGGAGTGCTGAAACATTTTTGGTAAGTGCTTACCGTAAAAACTCAAATAGTAGCCGTTGCTCAATTAGTAGCCGTGCTCAAATAGTAGCCCTGCGTTTTATCATAATTTCATAAATAGTGACCTTGCCCAAATAGTAGCCCTGCTCAAATAGTAGCCCTGTCCAAATAGTAGCCTTATTCGAATTATACCCGTGCATCAACTTAATCACACATCTCCTAGCCAGGACATTTAAGCAATTCAATTATTATTCAATTTAATCGCAATTACATACAAAAATCGAAGTGAACACGAAATTCTGCTCATCGAAGAATTGATTAAGAGCAATTATAAACAATAGAATTGTCGTAGACTACGATTCTAGGGGAGAAATTGGTGCTTTTATTAACATTTAATTTGACATTGATTCTGGAAACAAAATTCAATAGCTGTGTGCGAATAGTAGCCGTGCATCTTTCCGGTATTTTATAAATAGTGACCCTGCCCAAATAGTAGCCTTGCTCAAATAGTAGCCGGGTCCCAGACACCGATTTTGTAAATAGTAGCCCCCGGCTACTATTTGAGTTTTTACGGTATTTGCATATTCAATTATCTTAAGGTGCTATACGATGACGCTTTTAATGAAATAGGCATATTTAGATTTGATTTATGAAAATGGATATTTTAGGCATATATTTTAAATCTCACTCACTCTACCCGTAAGTTTTACATAAATGCGAGTTTTCACCATTGTATGTACAATTAATTTGTTTCTATAAAACTATCGATCTGAAAACACTGTTAATCATTGTTTTTTTTCTCAAGTAATTTCCTCAATCAAAAATGAAATCGCTATTTTTGTCAAAACTATTATTTTGTACTAGCAAAAATTAACTTGGCGTTAAAGTTTTAAAACTTGCATTTATCTCAAAACTCTTGAAATAGATGAAATTTACAAAAAATTGCGTGTAAAAATATTGAATTGAACAGGAGTAGAGTGAAATTAAAAATCACATCAAATCGTGATTCTATTCTACATAAGTATATGTATGCAACTATATGTATGCAACCTTAAAAATGCTGTTATTTCTGAAGAATCAGCCCCACGATGAGTTTGCCCCCAATAAAAGCAAGCACGAGGAGAAAGCACATGGGAGAAGTTTTACGAATGAAGTCGTATTGTCTAAAATGAACGGAACTAATATGAAAAACTATGCAGAGGCTGGAATTAGCGAGAAGAATCATGAAATTCATATCACACCAAGAGCAAGAGTATGTACGACCTTTGCAAAACTACAATTTTTAACCTAGATATTTAACTTTTAAGTATATAAAATTTAAAATATTACAAGGTGAAAGATGTCAATGATGGGAAATCCCACCAACAAGTACTTAATTTTACTTTTGTCTTTAAATATAAATATTTTTATTGAGCGTGCATATTTATAAATGACTCCTATTTTTTATGGAGGTCCTCCACCGCCCAGATGTCAGCCCTCCGTACGCCGTCTGGGTGCCAGAGCTGTCACGTTGGACGCCAGACCTACGACGATGACGCCATAAAAACCGAATCATTAAAATAGACACAATTCGCTCTGCAGAATCTCCTTGCTCAGTTTGGCATTAATTAAGATTTTACGACCCAAAACAAAAACCCAGACAAGTATGCATGCATTGTTGAATAAGTGTGTAAATAAAAATTGATATTTTACTACGAAACTTGACTCACGGTTATACATTTATTTATTAAATGCGGTATTAAATTTTGGATTGAAAGGGTGATTAAAAATTGGAGTAAGTTTAAAGTACGGGGAAGAAATGGCCTTCATTTTTGGATTTGTGGAGACGCTGGAACCAATAGAAAATTTAGAAGAGAGACAAAAGCCGTGGCAAAATGAGGGGAATCGGATCACGTAAAAAATCGGGTATAATTTATTTCCTGGTGGTGCTCCTTTTTACTGAAAACATAAATGGGACGCCGAACCAGAATTTGCATCATCTGCAACAACAACAACATCAACAACAACAACAACAACATTTTCCCCAGGAGCAGCAAGGTCAGCAAGGTCAACACCACCCGGGGGGACAGCACATCAACAATGGGAATCATCACAATATGGGGCAGCATCATAACGGACAACCGCTCCCACAACATCACGGGGGCAATTATGGACCACCACCCCCACACCATGCTCAGCAGCAGATGCACCACCCCCAACAGCACCACCCACAACCCCAGCATCATCCAGGGAACCAGCATGGACACCATCCACAACAACAGGTAATAAGAAATAATTTGCTAAAAAAAGATGTGCAAAATTATGTAAACGTAAATCGAGTTGCCAATTTTTCGTCAAGTTAGTTTTTTGTACTTTACTTCAAATTTATGTGTTTTAAAAATTAGAAAATTACCGAGCATGCAAAATTTATGTAGATGTATAGAATTTTGCAAAATTTATTTATTTATCGCTGCATAATGTTAAAAACGAGAAAGATTTTTTAGGTATGTCGAAGATTTCTGTCGCAATATATGTGTAAATTTTCATGGAATTTAGGAAATCATTTGTTTTCCTGGAATTAAGGAAATGACTAAATTTTGCAAATATTTTATTCCGTAAACAGGATGGATCACAATTTGGTCAAATCCAACCAGCCGAGCAACAACAGCAACAACAGCAACAACCCGGAAACGGGATGCTTAACCCGGGACAACAGGACATGTCGGGTGGTGCTGGTGGTCAATTCAAAGACGGCGGAGGTCAATTTCACGGCCCAAATCCCTCCGGTTACCCCGAATTTCCCCGACTTACCCCCGAGTTCCCCCGACTTATTACCCCCGAATTCCTCCACCACCCAAATTCTCTTGGATCCTTTGACTCCCCCCAATTCCCAAATTTCCCAGAAACTTATTTTTCTCCCGTCCTCCCCCCGAACGAACACCTCCACCAAATTTTCTCCACCCTCTTTTCCCACTGCCAATCCCCCCACGAGGGCGCCCGCCTCTGTCTCATCGAGTCCCTCCTGGGGGCCAAGGAGCAGCTAAAATTCGCGCACGAAGGGCTCGCCGCGCACAACCGGTACCGCGCCCTGCATGGCGTCCCCGATCTTAAATTGGACCACAAGTTGTCCCGCGATGCGCTCGCGTACGCCAAAGTTTTGGCGGGAAGGGACTCGCCCGTCGTCCATTCGGACACGACGGACCGCGGGGAAAACATTTATTCGGCGCGGGGCTACAAAATGACGGGTAGTTTGCCGGTGGATGGATGGTATAGCGAGATTGCGCTGTATAACTTTTCCAATCCGGAACTGGACTTTGGTAAAAATGCGCACTTTACGCAACTCGTGTGGAAGGATACGGAGCGCGTGGGGATGGCGTGGGCCAAGAGGAAGAAGAATGGGGAAATTATGGTGGTCGCGCAGTACCAGCCGTCCGGAAATGATGCGGATGTGTTGAAGGAAAATGTGTTGGAGCCGAAAAAGGTGGAGAAAAAATGGGAGGAAGGTGATAAATAGATGAGCAGAGGGCGGATATGTATTTATGAAAAAAATGTGCGAAATAAATATGAACAAACAGCAGAAAAATCAGAATTTTCATATGATTTGCATTTTTGACCAGAGCATTTTTGGCATTTTTGACCATTTTTGACCTTATTTGCGAAAGAAATGGGTCAAATATGCATTTAATATTTGGGGGAAAGAAGTACAAACAAAATTTGCCCGACAGCGTTGAAATATTTTTGAGATACCGTAAAGACTCTATTTATAGCCGGGTCTTGAGCCCAACTTTGAAAAATTTAATAAGCTTAAATTTAAAAATTTAAAAAGGCCACAGACAAATATCAGTAAAAGTCCCTATAATGTTACTAATTGCCCTAGTAGCTCAGAGGTCAGAGCACTTGACATGAATTCAAGGGAGCCGTGGTTCGATTCCCGGCTGGGTAACAATTTTTGGCATTATTCGGGATTTACGTATTTGATTTCTTTAATAAGCTTGTCCCTAATTATGACATTCCTTTAACATCCGTTTTTAGATGCTTCAAGTTATGCATAACCGAAAAATAATTTACCCGGGTCTCTAATTATACCCGGTTTGAAATTGTAGTCGGATTTGTGTCGTCTTTAGACCCGGCTATAAATAGAGTCTTTACGGTATACTTATCTGTATGTATCTTTGAAAAAATGTGTAAAATATTTACGCATTTTTTAAAAAATACCGGAAATACTTATTGATAATGATAAATGTCTGAAAACCTAGAAATACAAATGTGCAAATTTGTATTTAAAAATAGTTTGAAATTTTAGTGATCTATTTATAACATTTCGGGAACCGATAAAATTTGACCGTCGGTCATCATCAAATGAAAAACTTGACCATAAACACATATCCGCCCTCTGATGTGGACATCATATTGCTGCCGCAAAATTTGAGATCCTTTCGTGTTTGTCACTGTTATCTTTATTGACACAATGCATGCATACCTAACAAAAAAGCAGGCGCTTATCTATTTTTCTGTCCGAAAATGACAATACCCATCGTATCGAGAACCATATGTGCATACATTCAGTCAACTAAATAGCTGGCTGGTGTTGAGGTCTAGTAAAATAAATAAATTAGCGTAATGAAGTCTGCTCCTCTGCGGCTGATTCATCCTTGTCATTCATCATACTTACGTATTGCATTGCATATTATGCATGCATCCACTCGAGTAACTAACTCACTCACCAGTTTGCATGCTACTTATCAATTAACATTAATACCTAGGCGTATGGAAGAACAATTTTGCGTCAATGACATAAATTTCGACTCCGTTAAAGCCACGAACGACTACACTGTTAGAAATCTAGTATAGTAAAGCATGTATTGATTTCTCGGTGGTAAATTTGGTACCGCTTGGTATTAAAATTATGCTGGACCGTAAGAGTTTGCTACGCTATGAGTAAACTTTTATAGCGATGTATTACTACAGGGTTTCACTTATCAATACCACCTGATATATTAATACCGGCTGGTATTGTTTTAATACTGGATTTCTAAGAGTGTATTAACGGGGATAAACTGTGCTTTTTTTGGGGGGGGGGGGAGGATAAGACTGTTAAGAATGTTGTATAGTCTGCTATTGATTTCTCGGTGTCAAAATTGCTACCACGTGGTGTTAAAATTATACCGACAATTAAAAATTAGCGAACGAGATGGTAAAAACTTAATGCCGAGCTATTAAATACTTATCAATGTCACGTTGGTACTTAGAATTATGCATTACTACCGCTTGGTATTAGATTAACACTGGATTTCTAAGGGTGCAAATATTTAACGAGTTGTCGAGCAAATGTTAAAATAAATATGTGAATACGACTGTGAATAATTATTCAATTCCAATTCATGAAAAGTATGCCCAGTGAGCCCACATCCTTTATTTTTTAACCAAGATAACTTTTGGAGGAAGTTGGTCAAAAATTAAAAACAACAAATTAAATCATCATCGATTTGGACCTTCAGCGTTAAATAAATCAATCATTTATGACCAACTGCATATGTAGCTGGCTGAGGAGCTGAGCGTGTGTCAATCATAATACGTAACGTAATCTTTGTGGGAAGAGATTATTACTGCAGCGTTATGTTTTTGGTGTATGAAACTGGAGCACAACCCTATAAGAGCTCGTAATAAATATGTCATTCTTATGCATTAAAGGACATTAGGAGCAGAGGGTGGATATATATTTACGAAAAGAAATTACGGAAACACTTATGTGCCAAATATTTAGGAAAAAGGCTAAAATATACACGAAATATGTATAAACAAATCCATTAAAACAATACGAATTTTTATGGTGGACAGAATTTGTACTTTTGAGTGCAATTTGAATGAAAATTTGAATGAAATTTAAAAATTTGCATTTTAAAATTTAACCCCGTTTTTTTGTGGCCCAATTTATTTGAGCAAAATAAATAAATAATTTCGTCTCATATCCCAGAAATATTTACTACACTAAGATGCATTTTTATAGAAATATGTAAAAGATTTACATTTCAAATCATATCGGAAATATTTATATTTCTGAAAACCTAAAAATATACGACAATGTGTATGTAAAAGTATTTTGAAATTTTTGGCGATCTACAAAAGTTGCGAAACACACCCACAAAGTTTAACCGTGGGCCGTCTTCAAATCAACAAAATGAAAATTCATACATATCCACCCTCTGTTCATTTTATTCGTCAATTGTCAATAGGCAAAAATTTAAGTACATATTTTATTCTACCAAGAACTTTTGGGTGGCTTGGTTCCCCGTACTTTATGGTTACTGTGATTGGCAATATGGTTTATGGTCGTAATTCATGGTTTGGTTTGATAAGTTGGTGTTGAAGTATGCTTGCAGGACGTAAAATAATTTTTAGCGATATGTACGTACCGAGGAAGAGAGATATCATGTGTCAAAAATAATGTGGTGGTCAGTTTTAGTCGTCATTTCATTAACTTTTGTATGTATTTAACTGCGAGTGAGACGTGACACATAACAAGACTCGTTTCTTCTTAGGCATTGTTTGAGGTTTGGTTGTTATTTAGTGGATTGGATTTTGCAGTGAAGAGTGACTAATTCACTCAATACGTATTCCGGTTCCAACCCGTGCGAACATATGTACATACTTTTGCGCATAAATATTTGCCAAATAATTTGCGAATGAATAAGAGTAGCTGTTACACACATTTAGTGATCCATTTTCCTCCGTGTTGAGTGGTGTGGTTGCAGTTAAAAGGCTGGGGTTGTGTGTTTGTATTGCATTTTTCATCCACGCAGCAGGGGAAGATTGATAAGTAATTGTATATAGAGTGAGATAAGAGGTTATCTGCCGGGTGGATCGGGAGTCAAAGTCGACTAATATTCATCTCTATTGAAGAGGAAATTAGACAGGTAGGTGGGTAGGTGGGTGCTGTATTTATGTATTACCTGGGTAAAATTTTGTGTATGTATGGGTCACATATGGGTAAAAGTAAGTATGCTGTTACATATGTAGTGGGGACGAACAGTGGCCGCGGAAGGGTGAGGACAGAGGGGCAACGGTTATTCAATGTCCGTATTATCTGCCCATGTTATGTAAACCCCTCCCTCTCCCGTATCTAGTGGTCTCAACGGTGCGGTTCGGTTCGGTTCTTGGAAGAACCGGTTTGGAACCGAGAACCAGAATTGAAGAACCGAAACAGAACCGAACTTTTTTTTAGCTGGAACCGAACCGGAACCGGACCAAACCGTGACCGAACCGGCGGTTCGGGTCAAACCGGTAGTGTTATTAATATGCAATAAACAACAAACAATGCTAATTCACGTGTTTCTGATGAAATTTCACATACAAGCCAATAACTTATCTGTATTTAAACAAGCAAATTCTAACACATGTCAACAGCAAAACCACTTATGTATGTATTATTGAAGTTAGAAAACAATTCCAAGTTTGGGGTGCAACCAAGTCAAAATTCCATTTTGGAAACTTTGGGGTGTGACCAAGTAAAAATTTCATTTTGGAAACATTGGGGGTGTAACCAAGTCAAAATTCCATTTTTGAAACATTTGGGGTGTGACCAAGTAAAAATTTCATTTTGGAAACATTGGGGGTGTAACCAAGTCAAAATTTCATTTTGGAAAGTTTGGGTTGCAGTCACGTCAAAATTTCATTTCGGAAACTTTTGGGGGTAAAAATTTCGTTTAGGAAACTTTGGGGGTGAAAATTTCATTTTGGAAACTTTGGAGGTGTCATCAAGTCCAAATTTGGTTTTGCAAACATTGTGGATGTAACTGTAACCAGGTCAAAATTTCGTTTTGGGTAACTTGGGGGGTGTGGCCATGTCAAAATTTCATTTTGGGAACTTTGGAGGTACGGCCACGTCAAAATTTCATTTTGGAAACTAGGTGTATTTCGGGAAATTCGTAAAACTTTTTCGGAAATATGATCAACTTCGCTAATGTATTTATGTATGTAGTTCGGTTCAACCCGAACCGGCCGGTTCGGTTCGGTTCTCTAAGACTTGGAACCGGAACCGAACCGGTAATAAAAGTTTCGGTTCGGTTCGGTTCTCCGTATAAACCGGAACCGAACCGAGCCATCGGTTCCGGTTCGGTTCTATGAGAACCGAGAACCGTTGAGATCACTACCCGTATCCTACAAGATTAATGTCCCCACGGCTTCCTCGGCCACTGGGGATGCATATGTATGATGATCATTAGTTGATTTGCGTATGGATGGAAGACCAGAAATTGTGGTGGATTGGTGATAATATTGATATATTCCTCATCCTGTCTGCCATCCATGCTGAGAGGATGAGAGAAGAATCGTGTTATCTGCCTTGATCCCTCTGCACATTGTTTTATCTCAAGTGCATTTCTCCGAATGAAATAAATATTTTGTGCGAGGCTACAATCTGCATTCGCCGGAGTTTGTTAACTTCAAACTTTTATCCAGATTTTAGTTTAGTCGAGTTTGGTTTAAAATTGTGGTTTCTTTTTCTCGTCCTCAGATCCAGAAGGTGAATTTTGCTCGGATTTTGCTCGGGGAAAATGGGGGAGAGTGACGAAAAGAAGAAAATTAGTGAAAACATGATGGAGTTGGTGGACCTTATCACGAATTTGGACGACGTGGTGAAGTATTTAAGAGAACGGGATGTGCTCACAGAGGAAGAAGAACGGGAAGTGGTGAGAAATTGAGTTATTTATAGAAATTTATTTAGGGAACATTTATTAATTTGGAAATACAAATATTGAAATGACGTGAATATTTCTGATTTTGTTTGCGAAAATGAAATCAATCTTTAATCCCTTTAAAACCATTTAATCTCTAAAAAAGAAATATGATTTTTTTCGGAAATAGTATTCATCTGGAAATTATTTAAAAAAAACATTCAGAAATATTCAGTTCTCTCAAATAACTATTATGAATTTCCGGATGGGAACATTTTTCTTGGGTCTTTAATTCCCAGAAATTTATACATATTTTATAGGAGAGAAATGTTAAAATGAAAATGAAAATTTCCAAAATATTTCTTAACTAATATTTTATTTGTAAATTTACTTGTTTTAACGCCGTTAACTACTTTTCTTAACAAATACTGAAACGTAAATAAAAAACAGATGAGGTGGTATTTCGGGGGGATAGATGATTATTTTGCAAAATGTGTCAGAATTTTAAATTTTGAAATTTGTTCTGGAAAACATTGGACGTATTCAGGACTCTTTTTCAAAACAATATTTCCAAGAAATTCATTTATATTAGGAAAAAAAGATTGAGGTTTTATGATTTTTTTCATAAATTTCCAGGCCGCCCAGGACGCCCCTTTCAACAAGAAGAGTCACCTTATCTGGCTTATCAAGCAGAAAGAAGACGACCAAGCTGTTACCCACTTTACTGCCGCGGTACGAGCGACCGGAAATGACGTGGCGGCCGATAAGCTGGATTCTTCTCCTTCCTCACCCTCAAACCATATCGAGGCCGACGTCACCGTAGTCGAGTCGCACCCACCGCCAGCCCCACAACCCGACCAGGAAGGAATGGCTTTAGCCGTCGAAATTGAGCAGGAATTTGATCGCATCCAGTCCGGCATGGATAAGGAAAAGGAGGAGGAGCACGAAACGGAAGTGGGAAATCCAAATTCTGACCAAGAACAAGGTCACCTTCAAGACAACGAGGAAGGGGTCGAAGGTCAAGGTCAACATGAAGGTCACGAAGATCAAGAATCCGACGTCCGTGTCGAAATCACCGCGCCGACCGAATCTGAACCGGAAGCAGAGGAAGAGGACGCAGTCGTGGTTGAAAATGGAGACGAAAAACATGACGAAATTGAGGAAGAGGGATCGTCACCATCGTCCCCACCACCCGTCGAATCGTCACCACCACCCCCCGAATCACCCAAACCCCACAAACAAGTCACTTTTGGCGGAGAAGTGACCGAAGAACGGGAAGAATTCGTTCTTCATGGCGACAAAGATGACGATACTTCCGGCGGCGACCGAAAATCCATCGTGGCCATGAACCGAGAGAAATTTGAGAAGCCTTCCTCCCCCAATGGAGAGTCCGCCCCCAAGGTGAAGTACTCCTTCGGGAAGAAGGGCGGCGTCGCGGCGGGTGCGCCGAAGGAGGAGGAGCCAAAAGAGTCCACGGTCAAGAATTTAAGAAACTTTTTCCAAAAGTTGGGCTCCATCGATGCGGAAGAAGGTACTAGTGGGAACAAAAAAAGGGTGGAAATTGTGGGAAAAAAGTAGAAAAGGGGGGATTATTTTTATGCATAAATTTATTTTCTGTATCTGTTTAGGCTCCGTCCTTAAGAGAGGGGGCGTTCGTCAGGGGGGCAGTCAAAATAGGAGAACAATGATTTGATTTGGGTGGGGTGAAAAGTGAGAGGAATATTTTTTGGTGGATTTTCTTTTCGATTTCTTGATTTTTTTCGAGTAATAATTATTTTTTTGCAAGTGTGCAATTATTTCTGTGTAGATTTTAGATCCGATTAGCTTCAAAATTCATTTTTTCCTGTATTAATTAGTGTTTTGCAATTGTCGCAATTATTTCTGTGTAGAATTTAAATCCGATTTTTCTGAGTGTTAATTTGTCGCGAAATAATTAATGCAATTCTCGCAATTCTCGCAATTATTTCTGTCTATAGATTTTTGGATCCGAATGTGTTGAACATTACTTTTTTCACGTCGTGATAATTATTTTTTTGCAATTCTTCTTTTTCTTGTCGGAATTATTCCTGTGTAGATTTTAGAAGCTTATTAAACGCGTTAAGAACGTAGTTATAAATTATTCGAAATATTTAAATATAGTAAAATCATTCCATAAATATGTATGTGAAAAATTATTGTATGCTCAAAATATATGGAAAATTTATTAATAAAATTCATGCCAGGAATTTGATCATGTTTCCTTTTTGTGCATTCCTGTTCATAAAATGTAGGCTAATTTTTTTGCGTTTACGAAATTCAGTATTCAGAAGTCTATTTTCAATAATTTACCTCGAGGTTTCTTTCTGGGGTATTAATTTAAATATTCGCGTAATACTTATTTTTATGCAATTGTTCTTATTCTTTGTCCCTATTATTCCCGTGTAGATTTTAGAAGCTTTATAGGCGTATTTAAGAAATTATTTTAGAAATTGAACTAACAATACGATGGTGTGAAGTGTAACCCTCCGATTTGGTTGAAATTTCGAAATTATGTGGTCCATGTCAATACAACCAACGTTTCGATGGTCAGAATTTGTCAAAATATTTGAGGTCAAAGTTAAAAAACGGTCGATTTTTACCAGGCGTAAGAAGCAAACTAAACTTCCATTCTCTTCCGGTGCTAAAAATTGCACATTTTTCAACTTTGACCTCAAACATTTTGCCAAATTCTGACCATCGCACAAACTGCATGAAGAAACGTTAATTGTATTGACATGGACCACATAATTTCGAAATTTCAATCAAATTTAAGGGTAACACTTCACACCATCGCATTGTAAGAAATTATTTACATCAGTGAGAATCATTCCAAAAACATGTGAAGTTCATTGTAAATATGCTAAAAAAATATGGGAAATTTACCAGTAAAATTCACTCTATGAGCTGCATCACGCTTTATTTTGTTCAGAAAATGGACATCAAATTTTCTGCGTTCAAAAGTGCAGTCATCATAAATTTATTTTCCGTAATTCACTTGGAGTAGGAATTTTATTTAAGGAATTAGAAATTAATTATACTTAAATTCATTCCAAAAAATATGTGAAAAATTATTGTATGCTCAAAATATATGGAAAATTTATTGTATGTTATAAAAACACGATGTTATCCTTTATTCACGCGTCAATAGAGATTCATATTGAAAATTTATTAATAAAATCTGTTTATAAAGTGTATATCTATCAAATTGTCTACGTCCCTTTATAAATTCAGTCTTTGCGCAGTCTTTTATTTATAAATTTATTTTTCTCAATTTACCTGACATAAGGATTTAATTTAAGATAATAGAAATTATTTTCTGGAAAAATACGGGAAAAATTTATTAATCAAATTTATGCCACGAATTTACATATGTATTTAAATGTGATGTGTCAATTTTGAGTCGTCGGAGCCAAATGGACATTAATCTAATAAATTATTTTCGTGTAGTTATTTACTTGAAAATAAATTTTGTGACGTTAAAAGTCAGTACGCAAATGGAAGCATGAGCTGGTTAAAAAACAAATATATTGAAAATTGAAAACAACAGAAATTTTGTGAAAAATCTTTCCCCCTGAAAAATTCAAGAATATTTTGAAGTATTCCCAACATGTTCGTGTATAAATACCAGTTTTCACGTAGAATTTCTAAAATAGTTCTACCAGAAATTCATGAATGCTGGGAGTTATCTAATACGTTATTTGGGTAATTATTTACTTTAAAAATAGATTTTGCGACGTTAGAAATAAGCAAAACTGGTTTAAAAATAAAAATGTTGGAAATTAGGGATATTATTAACTTAAGTTTCTCTAGAAATACTTATTTTCCGAAGATATTCATAAACACTATTTTTAACTAAAGCCCCTCCCCCTCAAATAACAAAAAATATGTAGAGATTTATTACATCACCGACCATGCAATGTTATTATTACCATACATAGTCATATTGATTCATTCAATGATGAATAAATAAATTATTCATTTAATATTCGAAAATTGAATGAATATTGGATGAATATTTTGTTCTGATTTTTGAATAAATGAATATTGAATGAATATCTATTCAATTCGTGCGAATGAATAGTGAATGAATATTTTTTTCATTTTTTATTCAATGCTTAATACATAGGGAAAGTTGAGAAATTCGTCTAATACTGTGAATTTTTAATAACATGAATAATGAAGGAATCGTGAATAATGAATAAATGGTGAATAATTAATGAATATTTTTTTAGAAATTATGAATGAGTGAATAAGGAATGAATATTTTTTTCAAGGCTTTGAATGAATGAATAAATATTTTTTGTATGATTTTTACGAATATAGATAAATAAGTGTATTAAGAAATCTACTAAAAAATTATGTGTCCAGGGCTGAAAGTCAATACGTGTACTGACGCTCACTCGATACCATTAATAAAAACCTTAATCAATCAATTTTCGTGTAATTGTTTATTAAAAATAAAGTTTGCGAGGTCAAAAGTAAACAAGAACTTGGTTGAAAACATAAATATTTAAGAAATAATATTTTTGTAATAAATCCATGAATTATTTTTCATAAAACTTCAGAAAGACTAGTTTTTCACGTAGGAATTCAAAATACTCCTCAGAAATTTTGGAATGCTTTTTAAACTTATTATTGCTCAAAACTTAAAAAACACTATTTTAGACTTATGTATCTCCCCCCCTCCAATTCAAAAATATTTAGAAATTTATTACTCAATCGGCCACTCAATGTTTTTTATGAATATAAATAACTGTACAAGACATTTTAAAAATCTAATTAATTATTTGAGTATTATAATTTAAAAAAAAATAGACTTTTGCGACATTAAAAGTAAGCTAGAACCGGCTAAAAATTAAATATGTTGGAAATATCGGCAATTTTGTGAGAACTGCTGCTGGCCTAAAGATTTTCCACTTTATTTCACAACGTGGCCCAAGTTGGGACGCGTGGATACTAATCTGACACCGCACGAGGTACCATATTTAAGAAATTTGAAAATATTTGAAATATTTACATTGTGAAATTCATTCCAATCTATATTATAAGCTGGAAATGTTTGTTGGCAACGGAAGTGAAAGTTATTTTCCGTGACGGAAGTGAAAGTAAAGAAAGTAAAGTTTCGAATGGCGCGAAAATTCAAAAATTTTAATTTTAAAAAATAAATGTGAGAAGTTGGGGTTATCAGAGAGTTGCTGGTTGATTGTGGGAATTGGGGTTTGGCGAGTGGTTATCGAGGTGTTGAGGCCTAATGGTCATTAGGTTGTGGGGGCCTGATGGTGATTATCGGGGTGTGATGGCCTGATGGGGGATATCTGGGAGTGGTTGTCTGATGGTGCTTATCTGGGAGTGGATGTTTGATCGTGCTTATCTGGGAGTGGTTGTCTGATGGTGCTTATCTGGGAGTGGTTGTCTGATGGTGCTTATCTGGGAGTGGATGTCTGATGGTGCTTATCTGGGAGTGGTTGTCTGATGGTGCTTATCTGGGAGTGGTTGTCTGATGTTGCTTATCTGGGAGTGGTTGTCTGATGGTGCTTATCTGGGAGTGGTTGTCTGATGGTTCTTATCTGGGAGTAGTTGTCTGATGGTGCTTATCTGGGAGTGGTTGTGTGATGGTACTTATTGGGTGGTTATTTCACTGCGAAGTGAAGTGGAAATTAGTTAGATTCAGAGTTTCGTCACTTCTGTGGAAGTGAAGTGGAAGTGAAGTGGAAGTGAGTTCATGGATCTAGAGTTTTGTCACTTCTGTGGAAGTGAAGTGGAAGTGAAGTGGAAGTGAGTTCATGGATCTAGAGTTTTGTCACTTCTGTGGAAGTGAAGTGGAAGTGAAGTGGAAGTGAGTTCATGGATCTAGAGTTTCGTCACTTCTGTGGAAGTGAAGTGGAAGTGAGTTCATGGATCTAGAGTTTTGTCACTTCTGTGGAAGTGAAGTGGAAGTGAGTTCATGGATCTAGAGTTTTGTCACTTCTGTGGAAGTGAAGTGGAAGTGAAGTGGAAGTGAGTTCATGGATCTAGAGTTTTGTCACTTCTGTGGAAGTGAAGTGGAAGTGAAGTGGAAGTGAGTTCATGGATCTAGAGTTTCGTCACTTCTGTGGAAGTGAAGTGGAAGTGAGTTCATGGATCTAGAGTTTTGTCACTTCTGTGGAAGTGAAGTGGAAGTGAGTTCATGGATCTAGAGTTTTGTCACTTCTGTGGAAGTGAAGTGGAAGTGAGTTCATGGATCTAGAGTTTTGTCACTTCTGTGGAAGTGAAGTGGAAATGAAGTGGAAGTGAGTTCATGGATCTAGAGTTTTGTCACTTCTGTGGAAGTGAAGTGGAAATGAAGTGGAACTGAGTTCATGGATCCAGAGTTTCGTCACTTCTACAATCAACAATTATGTACGAGTTTGTCACTCCACTGCGGAGTGGAGTGGGAGTCAGACAGGAGTACTCGGAATTTGTCACTCCACTTCGGGGTGGAGTGGAGTGGAAGTGAGAGTCAGACACTCCACTGCGGAGTGGAGTGGAAATGGAGTGGGAGTCAGACACGAGTACACAGAATTTGTCACTCCAATGCGGAGTGGAGTGGGAGTCAGACACGAGTACACAGAATTTGTCACTCCAATGCGGAGTGGAGTGGAAGTGGAGTGGGAGTCAGAAACGAGTACTCGGAATTTGTCACTCCACTGCTAAGTGGAGTGGAAGTGGAGTGGGAGTCAGAAACGAGTACTCGGAATTTGTAATTCCACTGCGGAGTGGAGTGGAAATAGAGTGGGAGTCAGACACGAGCACACAGAAATGTCACTCCACCACTTATCTTTTGCATCCGTTGCCGACAGATATTTCCAGCTCTTATTTTCACTCGCCCGGCGGGAGACGGGCTTATACGCTAGTAATTTATAAATAAAATTAACGCCATGCACGAACTTGATCATGTTTTCTTTTTGTGGGTCCCTGTCCATAAAATGGGTTCAGAAAATTATGTAAATTATCTGTGAATGAAAAATTTCAGAAATTTATTCAAGAATTTACCGGGAACAGGAATGTTGGCTACTTTTTCCTCTAATTTTTTGACCCCTTGCCCATTCGGGTAGTACTGGGCGACTTGGAAGGTTAAATACTGCCCGTTTTCGGCAACCCCACTGGCGACGACCATGCACATGTGGGTCGTCGATTTCCAAACGATTTGCTCAATATGATGCGTCTTTGCGGTCTTGCTGAGCGTCGAATTTGTCACGTGTTTCGTAAAGTCGTACCATTTCTGCTCGTCGTACCTAGTGTGTCCAAAAATCGGTTTTGTATTATTCCGGGTTTTAAATTTTGGTAACGACGGTTTTCGATTAATCGGATTTTGTAAAATTTGTAGGGGCGGATTTTCAGTTCTTTGTAAAACCGGTTTAAAAACGATTTTCAGAACCGGTTTTAAAATGTTGGAAAATATAATAAGAAACAATTTAATATAAAACTAAAACGATTTTCTAGTGTGCAAAAAAAAACTATTTTTAAAATTTCAAAATCGGTTTTCGATTAATCGGATTTTGGAAAATTTTAGGGAGCCGATTTTCGCTGATTATTAGAACAGGTTTTAGTTCAAATTTTAAAAGTTTACAAATATAATGAGCAAAAAATCAAGACAAAATTAAACCGGTTTTCGAGTGTGTAAAACCTTTTTTTTAGTGTTTTCGGTTAATCTAAACCGGTTTTCGGTTAATTGAAACCGGTTTTCGGTTAATTGAAACCGGTGTTCGGTTAATCGAAACCGGTTTTCGGTTAATTTAAACCGGTTTTCGGTTAATCGAAACCGGTTTTCGGTTAATCGAAACCGGTTTTCGGTTAATAGAAACCGGTTTTCGGTTAATTGAAAACGGTTTTAATCGAAACTTCGAAAGCCGGTTTTTAACAATTTTACAAAATCGGGAAAACAGATTTTGGATTTCTGCTCGTCGTACCACATGAAGAGTGGGATCGAGGCGTCGTCCGTGTTGCTGATGAAGTACATATTCTCGCCAAATATGGATTTCGCATTTTTTCTGATTAAAAGCAGCCCAGGCTTGAGACGTTTGGCAAAGCTGGGAAATAAGGGTTTGGATAAATACTTTATTTTATGTGGTGGTGGTGGTATATAGTTTTTATAGAGAGGGTTTTATCAAGTTGGAAATTTCTTAAAATCAGATCAATTAAGATTTTAAGAGTGCATATACATAGTGGGGTCATAAGTTCTCGTGAATGCATTTCCGGTAATAAATCCCAAAGTATTAGAGCTATCTGTTCGAAATTTTTATGGATTAACAAGGTATTAATATTGTTTAGAAATCATAACTTCTTTGTCAAGATTTCGTCCACGGGCAATTAGACAAGACATAACTCGTGACGGCCACAGGTTGATCGTGGTACGCGCCAATTTTCGTGCAAAAAGTATTTCAGACTTTTCACCGTTGGCAAAAAATTTAATAGAAAAAAAGGCCAGATATTTGTTGTACAGAAGTCTGACATCCGTTTAAGTATGCGGAAGTCAATACGAAGTCATCACCGTGGTGTGCATGGGAGCAAGTTGGCTGGAGAAATGAAATCTCTGTTTTTTACCGCAAAGGGTACAAGTTGAAGCCAAGAATTATTTTCAGAGTGTCCTAAAGCCAAACGTTAATAACCTGAACCCTGGACCCTCCGAAAATCGACATTGGACCTTTCAACAAGACCCTGTTCCTGCGCAAGGTGCAAAATTGTCCAAAACTGGCTTCAGACGAATTTTCATGACTTTTTTTCATCCGTAGAACGGTGCTCAGTATCTGCAGACCTTAATCCCCTAAATTATGACTGGTGGTGAAAATTATAGGTACAAGTATGCTCTAAATTTCACCCAAGTGTGGAAGGGCTGAGGTCGCACTTACTGAAGATCTGGCGCTTTTCCCTGGAAATCCGTGCGTGCCGCGATCGAGCAGTTTTCGCCACGACTTATGTCTTGTGTACAAGCCCGTGGAGGAAATTGTGAAAACGAAGTTATGATTTCTAAACAAGATTAATACCTTGTTCATCCACAAAAATTTCTATCAGATAGCTCTAATACTTTGGGCTTTATCACCGGAAATGCATTCACGGGAACTTATGGTCGGACTATGTACGTTGAAAAAGTCTCATAACTAAAAGACAGAGACGACGGTTGCGTCTCCTTGTGTGCTGAGAGACTTTTTTTAATGAGGGGGGGGCGGGGCGAAGAGAGCAGCTGATTTTCATGTAAACAATGCAGGCAGTTGCATGTAAAAAGTTGCTTTGGGTTTTGAGAGTGACCGTTCCCACACTGAAAACGGGGCATCGCGAACCAGAAAAGGAGAAAAATTTCGACTAAAACTTCTAATTTGCAGCTAATACAAAATGGATTGATTTCGTTTTGGTGGCAATAAATTCCCAAGTTTGTGCTTTAACATTGCCATGTTGCATAAATTCCATAATAAATCTCAGAGAAAAGTATTTAACTGAAACATGGACTCATATCATGTTTCAGTCCAATACTTTTCACCGAGATTTATTATGGAATTTATGCAACATGGCAATGTTAAAGCACAAACTTGGGAATTTATTGCCACCAAAACGAAATCAATCCATTTTGTATTAGCTGCAAATTAGAAGTTTTAGTGACAAAAATCATTTACATTATTGGTAAGTGGCGAGGAGAAAAAGTCAACTCGCTCACTAGGATGCACAGAGTGTACCCGAACTTAAACTTTAATCTACGGGAATTTTGATAATTCTGCACTTGCAAAAATCATCAAATTACATACATCAACTCACTATTATGCACTCTTAGAAATGGGGTTACGATTATAACCAAAAAGTAAACGTATATATGTGACTCTACCGCCGTGGTTATGAATTTGTCACCAACTGGTTGTAAATTTATTAGCTCTGTTGACAATTTAATACCAAGTCGGTGAAAGTTGATAATTAGTCGGTGACAATTGTAACCACTCGATGACAAATTCATAACCACGGCGGTAGAGTTACATACGTTTACTTTTTGGTTATAATCGTAACCCCATTTCTAAGAGTGTGTATTCTTCTAAACCGTACGAAAATTTGCAAATTTTCTTTACAACTTATGCAAAAAATTAATTAACCACACAAATTGCGAGTTAATGGCTCCCTGTGAGAATTCCGTAATCTAACTAAACTAATTTTTGTTTATCTTTTTTCCCGTACTTCTTGCAGTAAGAAATATTCATCAAAATTAAAAGTGGCGTTAAATAATTCAATTTTATTTTATTTTCAAGGTAATCATAAATCCATCCTGATTTTAAGAAATGTTACTTAAATTTTACAAATCTGCAAAAAAATTATTAAAAACGGGTTATAATTCATATTCATATTTATAATCATTCGTATTTATCAAAATTACCAATCAACTTATGCAGACCTTTAAATACTCTTTGAAATAATAGATTTACCTACATACAAAAAACGAGTTTGAATCATTACATTTAATATTTTCTGAACGTAAGATGTCAAGATCAGCACATTTTTAATGATTTTGCCGTTTCGGAAATTTATTTTAAAATTCTGGACGACTAGTTTGCCGTCAGTGAGATGATTAATGGAATGGAGTTTTTTGAGCCAGTTTCGACTAGTTCGAATTTTTCTGAAAGCTTCTTAACCTTGAGATTTCCTCCTTCAAAAAGTGTCAAAATTTGGAGTGCATATTTTTAAAAAAATGGCAACTCCCTGCTCTACAAATTTGTGGTCCAGAATTTTACAATAAGTTCCCAGAGGGAGAGAACTGATTAAAAGCGTACTGATTTTTACCATGAGTAAATTGACTCTTGATTTTTTGAAATTTCGAACTTGCATAACTATATCTGCAAAAACTATGTATGTACCATGCAAAATAAAGTATAGGAAGTCTGATTCGCATAAAATTTACATATGCAAATTCGTACCTCGTCACTCATCAAAATTTCTGGAACGCCAAACTCCTCCCGATAATCGTTATGTTTCGCGATGGCGGCGGCAATCCAGGAACTCGGCGTGGTTACGGGACCCCGAGAAATACCGTGTTTGTCGATTAAACCCTGAATTATGGAGTCGGTCGAATTTGCAGAAATATTCGGAGAAGGTCTACAGGAATAAGAATGAAATTAAAATTATCGACGAGTTGAAAACTTGCAAGTTTTTAGGGAAATAATTAATGTTGTCTAAAAATATGCAGAGGATTAGAATTTTGTGGATTTACACTCTTAGAAATCCAGCATTAAAATAATACCAGGTGGTATTCATATATGACTCTACCAACGTGGTATTGATAAATAATACCGTGTGGTAATAACCCGGTATTAAAGTTTTACAATATCGGTATCAAATTTTTACTCACCGGTATAATTTTAATACCAAGCGGTAGCAACTTTAATACCGAGAAATCAATACCTGCGTGACTATACCGGATTTCTAACAGTGTACAAATTTTTCATGAAAATTACGGGGACAATTTGTCAAAAATATGTAAAGTTTTCTGGTATGGTGAGAATTTTACAAATTCTATATGAAAATTTTGAGGACAAGTTGTCAAAAATGTGTAAAGTTTTCTGGTATGTTGAGAATTTGTAAATTTTGTATGAAAATTACGAGGAGAGTTTGTTAAAAATGTGTAAATAGGGTACTAGAATATTTGGTGTGAGCAAAATTTTCAAATTTTTTATGCAAATTGCACTCAAACTGTGTAAAAACGGAGGATTAGAATTTCTTTGATATGATTTGAAATTTTTTATGTAATTTACGGGGACACGTTGTCTATAAATAGTGCTTCAGAAGTTTCTGGTGTGCCAAAAATTTTCATATTTTCACAAGTTTATGTAAATTATTACGGGGGAACGTTGTCCAAATAGAGCTTGGCCGGATTTTCGACTCCATCGAGTATCATATTTCCTCTGGGGAAATAGTACGCCGTGATGAAGGTGAGCGTCTGATTCGTGGGGAGTTTCTTGGTCGCGTAGGCCGTTCCCATTTGAAGGCTTGAGTTCCAAATTAGCTAGGAAAAGTGACCCGTCAAAGTTCCCGAGTTTTCGGGGGATACATTTTTTCCGGCTCCCAGGTCAAAGTCGTAATCCTTGATTTCGTTGTACCTAGATATGCGCCGGTATGGTGTGTCATTGACAACTTGACATATTGACATGCTAAATATGTCAGACATTTAAAGCTTGTGACAGATATGCAAGGTTGAAATTCTCATGTCATAAATGTCAAAATTTCCGTCATATTTGATATAATGTCCAATTTCTTCGTCATGTTTATCATAAATGACCAATTTGTCCGTCATATTTGTCATAAATGTCCAATTTGTGTCATATTTGTCAGAAATATCGGTCACAATGGAAATTCTGACAAATTGATAAATATGAAATACATGACAATTATGACAAATTTCGGCTTGACACGGACAAGCTTTATCCTTAATTGTACCACAAAGTGACTGCGAGCGCGGGGGTCAGCTTATCGAAGGCGGCTTGAAGATAGTACAGATTTTGTCCGACGTTGTGTCCATCCAAGACGGCGTAATTGTGGTCAAAATATTCCACACTTCCGGTCTGACTTATCGAGGTGAGGCCGCGTTGCAACAAATAGTTGGCGTAGGACTGACTCATCTCGGATAACTGGGGGGAAACGAGGGGAAAATTGTGAAATAAAATGAAATTATCGTGATTTTTTGAAAATGAGATAAAGATTATGAAAGAAATTGTCCTTTTTTAAAATAAAGACGCGAATTGTTCGGTCGAATTTCTGCCACAAATTGTGCAAAATTGTGACTCATTTTATTGCAAATTAGTCAAACATTGTGAAAATTGGCTAATTTGATTGCAAATTAGTCAAATATTTTGAAAATTAGCCCATTTTTTTGAGCAGACTCAAAATTTCAATTTCTCTGGATAACTTTTATGTAGAGGAAAACTTTGCGAATTTTTTTCTGTGCAGAAAATTTCAGAAACAGAGATTTTTTATGAAGACAAATGTGTAAACTTTCTACAACGCGTAATAAATTTGATATTTATATTATTATGATTTACCGTTTTATTTAATTTGAGGGGTTGAACATTATGCAATTTTCTGTAGTGGTTGTGCCTCTCTAAGGACGCCTTGATCCACTTCTCATTCGTCGTCAGTTTCACCTGTAATTAGCGAATATTTATTTACCTGTATTTGTTATCGACTCGATTTTCTTAATCTCTTTCATACACTCTTAGAAATGGGGTTACGATTATAACCAAAAAGTAAACGTATGTGACACTACCGCCGTGGTTATAAATTTGTCATCGAGTGGTTATAATTGTCACCGACTAATTATGAAGTTTCACCGACTTGGTATAAACTTGTCATCAGAGCTAATAAATTTATAACCAGTTGGTGACAAATTTATAACCACGGCGGTAGAGTCACACACGTTTACTTTTTGGTTATAATCGTAACCCCATTTCCAAGAGTGTACTACTGATTTTTTGACAAATTTTCGATTGAGTTGGGTACCACGTAGATTTTTAAACAAACAAAAGTTTAAAGTAAAAAAAATCTGCAAACTTTAAGTTGTGAAAATTAAATATTTAATAATATAATAATTAAAGTAATATTTAATTCCTAACTGTCAATATTTCTCCGATGATTTGAAAAATATGCAACTAAATACACTCTTAGAAATCCAGTATTAAAATAATACCAGGTGGTATTCATATATGACTCTACCAACGTGGTATTGATAAATAATACCGTGTGGTAATAACCCGGTATTAAAGTTTTACAATATCGGTATCAAATTTTTACTCACCGGTATAATTTTAATACCAAGCGGTAGCAACTTTAATACCGAGAAATCAATACCTGCGTGACTATACCGGATTTCTAACAGTGTATTTATACTATTTAAAAAAAATTCATTGTTTTGTAAATGTTTTGACGATATCTTGTCGATTCTAATAAAAAAGTTGAACTTTAAAAATCTAGAAATCTAAAATTAGATATTTCTAAACTTGAGAAAATTAAGTGTCGGTAATTATCTAACGTCATTTTTTATGTTTAGGAATATTTCTTATCGCAAAAAGGAGTCAAATAGAGGGAAGATTGTGAAAATTTTTTTTATTACCCTGAGGGTTATGTTCCCTACTTTTTGTAGATCAGAAAAATTTCAATACGTTAAATATTCTTGAAATCAAGGGGCATTTGTTGATTTGTAATTTAATTACAAATCAACAAATATTTAAGTTTTACAAATTGTAAAACTTAAATAATTCCTAAATGTCAATGTCTCCGTCATTATTTGAAAAAATATGTAAATATTTTTAGAATTTGTTCAAAAACATCGTTTCTTCAATGTTTTCACGATTTGAAAAGAGAAAAAAGGTTCAACTACCAACAAATCTTGAGACCAAAAAGTATTTATAAACTTGAAGAAATTTAAATGTAATTATTTAACGTCATTTTTCATCTTTAGGAATATTTGTTATAGTGAAAAGCAGATAAAGATTCTTTTTCTTGGCTAGAGTTCAGAGTTATATTTTTTATTATCCATATCCATTTTGAAACGAAAATATTGCTGTAAAAGAAAAACAAATCCGAAATCAAGGGGTATTTCTGAATTTGAATAAATGTAAGTCATCAACGTCATTTTGCCTTTTTAGAAAAATTTATCATGGCAAAAAATAGTCAAAGGTCTGTTTGTCGGAGCTTTAAAAATTTTTGAAATCTAGAACCATTTATTAATTTGTAAAAATGGAATGGAAAAAATTCCTAAATGTAAATATTTTTGCCATTATTTGAAAAAACCTGGCAGTATTTTTAGGAGTATTTTTTATTGTAAAAAGATGTCGAAGATTCTTTCAGTTTTTCTATACATTTCCAAATATTTTTCATTTCTCAAAATTTTGTAAATATTTCGGCTGTTATTTAAAAAAGAATGTAATAATTTGGGTTATTTTTTTAATATAAAATTTTTGTAGGAAACGATTTTAGATGGAAAATGGTTATAAAAAAATTGTAAGATAATTCGACAGTAATTGCAAAAAAATTATATTTTCACATTTATTTTTCACAAATTTTAGTAGATATATATTTCAAAATTTTTAATGATTCCAAAATAGTAATGGCTTTAATAAGATAAGCACAATGTCTGATTTTCCGAAATTAGTAATCCCATTTCCAGGATTTTAAATACAATTTTCGCCCAAATTTTGACCGTCTTAAGAGAAAAAATGTGAACATTGTATAAAAATGCTGGAAATCAAAAAGTATTTGTTAACTTGGCAAAATTAAAGTGCAACTATCCAGCGTCGTTTTTTATATTTGGAAATATGTCATATTATAATAAGAAGTCAAAGATTCTATCTATCTTCTCATTTAAAAATTTCGAAATATTTGTAATTTCCATTTCTCAATAGTTTGTAAATATTTCGACTATTATTTGAAAAAATATGTTATATTTATGGTTGTTTTTTTTAATACATAAAGTTTTCCCCAGTCAGAGATATCAGACGGAAAATGTTTTCAATGGAAAATAATTTGGTAGGAAAACGTCAAAAAATTAGATATACATATTTTTATTTTTATTTATGTTTTCACTTTTTTTCATAAAGATAAATATTTATTTATTAGATAAATTTTTATATACGCAGATAAATATTTCAAAATTTGTAATGATTTCAAAATAGTGATGGCTTTAATAAGATAAGCACAATTTCTGATTTTCCGAGATTAGTAATCCCATTTTAAAGACAATTTTTCGTCAATATTTTGACTGTCTTAACTGAAAAAATGTGAATATTGTGTAAAAATGCTGAAATCAAAAAGTATTTCTTAACTTGGGAAAATTAAAGTGTAATTGTCCAACGTCGTTTTTTATATTTGGAAATATTTCATATTATAATAAGAAGTTAAAGATTCGATTGAAAAGTTTCGAAATATTTTTCATTTTCATTTCTCAATAGTTTGTAAGTATTTTGGGCCAATATTTGAAAAAAAATGTGTAATATTTTAAATTTTTCATTTTCATTTCTCAATAGTTTGTAAGTATTTTGGGCCAATATTTGAAAAAAAATGTGTAATATTTTAAATTATATTTTTACTACATAAATTTTTCCACAGGCAAAACGATTGTAGAAGGAAAATGTTTGTTTTTTTCAATTGGAAAATAATCTGGTGGGGAAACGAAATAATTCATATTTTTACAGTTTTTTAACACACATTTCCCCGATTTTTTATCCTGATTGTAATGATTTTATATTGTAATTACTGACATTTTTATGGGGGTTGATCCGCTAAAATGGTGGCAGTGGCGGTAGCATACCTGTTCACGTTCATTCATTTTAGTGATTATGATGGTGAATGAAAATGAATTGCTTGTCATTTTAATGAAAATGACTGAATCTTTTCGTCATTTCAGATGAATTACTGTGAATGAATGAAAGGATTTTTTACTTCATTTCTGGCCCTATGCTTAATACATGGGGCGAAATAAGAAATGAAGTCAGATGAAGTGAAATGAAATGAATTTTAAGGAAAATGACTGAATTTGAATGAAAATCTTCAGTCAGAAATCGGCATGACTGACTTTCTGAATGAAAACTAAGTTTTTGAACAGGTATGGGCGGTTTCCTTGTCTTTCTAACATAGCAGGAAATCGGGTGTAAAAAAGACGTCAAAATGCAGATGGACACGAATTTTGTGAATATTTTAAGAAGCGTAAATTTTAAATTGTTCTCCATTTCTTAATTTAGCGATATACAAATGTGTCAAATTTTATTTTCTTACATGATAAATAAGTAAGCCATTCATTTGTAAACTCATTAAATCCCGGTAATATTCTTTACCGGGATTTACGTTTACTGGGTCGGGATTATTTGAAAAATATGTAAATATTTTTACCTTTTTTGTCAATATTTTGAAGATTTTTGAAAAAGTTTTAATTATTGAGAAATTTCGAAATCAAGAAATATTTCTTGACTTCAGAATATTTAATGTTCTTGTTTAACGCCATTTTCATATTGAGATATATTTGTTACATCAAATAGTTGTCAAAGATTCGTCTTTTTTACATAGCAAAGTGCAATTTTGTGTGCAGTTTGAATCTATTTTGTTAAGAAATTGCTCTGAGGGTGGTATATTACCTGGTTTTTGTAGATTAGAAAAATTTAAAAACGTTAAAAATTCTTAAAACTGGAAAGCATTTCTTACCTTGTAAAAATTATGTAAATATTTCTGTGATTATTGAAAGGTTGATATGTGTAAATGTATTTAAGGATTTTTTCCATTCTTTTCAAAAACATTGGTTTGTCAATATTTTGACGATTTTAAAAGAAAAAAAGGTTTAATTATGAAGAAATTTATAAATCAAGAAATATTTCTGAACTTCAGAAAATTTAATGTACTTATTTAACGCCATTTTTAATTTCCGGAATATGTAGTATTTTAAGTAGTTGTAAAAGGTTCTTTTTTTGGTTGAGGTGCAGGGCATAATTTTTTATGCAGTTCGGAAGAAACGAATTTGTTAACAAATCACTCTATGGGTTGTGCGTTCCCCAATCTTTGAAAATCAGTAAAATTTTCAGTAGGGCTTCCCACAAGACGAGACCGTCTTGTCTCGTCTCGGCAAGACGGGACAACAAGACGGGACAAGACACAAATTTCTGTCCCGCGTGTTGACAAGCATTCCGGGACACGGGACGGGACCAGGTCGTCTTGCTATATCTTGTCCCGTCTCGTCCCGTCCTGCTCCGCCTATGATAATAGCATTAGCGTCCCGTCTTGTCTCGACTTGTCCCGTACAAGACAGGACGCAAGACAAGACGAGACGGCTTGTTGTCCCGTCTCATCTTGAATTTGCGTCTTGTATAATTTTTCAAGACGGGACGAGACGTATACGTCCCGTCTTGTCCCATCTTGTGGGAAGCCCTAGATGTCAGCAATGATTAGGAACATGGAAAAAAATACAAGCTTTCCTTCCGAAGTGGGTATCATCAGCCCATTTAGGAACTCCTCCTTATCTTCCGAATTCCAAAATATCAGTTTAGGGTGGCAGGCTGTTGCGGGAGTGTGTTCCGCAGGCACAGAGACCAGGTTTGCGGATCCCAACTCGCCAGATTCCTCAATGTAGGAAGTCCTAAAAAAACAAGAACCGTTCATGTTCATGTGAGTGTTTCCTAAATTATAGATATTTAAAAAAAAGTTTGCAAATCCTTACACAATTTGAACGAAATCCTTCTCTTCGTTTCAAACCACTGTCATCCCACAGTAAGTAGAAGTTGATTCGAAAGATATTATCCGACCGCCCTTATTTGTTGAAAAGTTCTTACATAAGGACGCATGCGCACTTAACTTTTGGTGTCGAAATTTGTCACCATCAAATTCAGTCAGGTCAAACAACTAAAGTTCATTCGTGTCTTCAGAAACGGTGACAATAGCATATTTCCACACCTCCCCAGAAACATTTTCTTCAGGTTGTAGAAATATTCCGTATGGAAGCGTCTGGTCCAAAAATTGTGTAATTGCACCGTATGGGATGGATGATTCGTTAGCATATATAATCCAACTGTGATTCAGCTCAGATTTCTGCTTCCACGAAACGATAGTAAAACTCGAAGCTTCCGCTAAGTCAGTCATATATCTGGTCCTGAAACTTATTGCCAGTTCGTTGCAGCAGACGCACACATCGTCGTAAATCTACAAATACTTATTTAAACCTTCGTCAACCATAATCAAAATATATCCTGATTTAAGAGACATTTTATCGGACATGAATAAAAAAGTTAACCTTGTTCTGCAGAAAATGATGAAGTCCTATATCGAGTTGTGCCACAAATGGATCGGACGCAGCATTTACTGGAACGAAAACGAAGACTCCATTCGAAAATACGAAATTACAGAAAGTCTCCGTAATTAACTGGAAGGCATCTAAGCCCACAAAACCGGTCGGGCTGGGGCTGGGCTTATTGCGAGCAATAAGCTGGTTCAAATTAGCAATTTCATTTCATATGAGTGGACTACAATCGGGGACATTGAAGATTCGCAAATCTGATTTGGCTCCAAGAACAACAAATGCCTGTTTGGAGAGGACAAAAGTTTTACGATGTGGTTAAGGTTATGAATGCTTTAAAGTACCTAACACATACCTGCTTATTATGCCGACCCCATCGTCTTGGAACCACCTAAAAAGCCTCCCCTAAAAACTGTTCCCCTCTCGTGGTCAGAATTGGCAATTTCGGAAACCTTTGCAAGCATGTAGGGGGTGGCGGTAAAGCTGGCGATAGTGTCGTCTTCACGGGTTGCAAGGACGCTTCCCCTCATGTTTGCCTCAACGCAAGTTTCTGCGTGGACGATGTATTTGAGTGATGGCCCATTTAACACAGGTTTTGAACTCTCGCCGGTTAAGGGTGACTTGTTTTCCACCAATGTGAAGGAAGCTGTGGACGCCGTCGGTCCAGATACTTGCACCGATACTAGTTGCTCTATTTCTTTTGTAGGCGTGACTGGTCCCCTCGCCTTAACGACGCCGAGATACACCCACATAAAAACAAAGCCTCGACGACGCTTTTTCCCCCGTCGCTGTTGCACAAGTGGTGCAAAAGTCCTTCGAGAGGTTTCCCCGATCGGATATAATCTGTGGGCGCGGTGGTCATCACGCGCACTGTGTGAGGTTAATAGGACGGTCGCAGCCGGCCGGAAAGGATATCATTACGAAAACCTTTTCGTAATTGGTTTAAAATTTTGAATGGAGTGCGCTCTCGTGGCATCCTGTGACAGTTAAAGATTTATTATTTGTTCACAAAGTAATGCGAATTTCTTAATATTTTGCGATTTGAATTAAATAATTAAGTAAATTTATTTATGTATGTATTTATAATGTCCCCACTAACCTGACAGCTTAATGTCTGCAGTTTTTAAAACTGGTCAGTAGTTGTTAAATTTTTTGCAACCTAATTTTAACCTGGTTAGTAATATTCACTTGGAGGAGATGTTTGTAAATAGTGATGTTTCGGGGTAGTGATGTTTCCTCAGGTACTTACCTACATACATATTTCTTTTGTCTGAGATTTTATCTTGACATAGGCTGTTGTGTGGGTACACAGGTCCTATCTATCGCTGCATTTCTTTAAACCTGTCTCCAACTCTCAACTCTCGTAATGAAAGTGCCATACAGTAGTCAACAACATGCTATTGCTAGATATGTAGGGAACTGTGCCATTAAATGCGCAAGCATGTGCAATATCAGGAGCTGACGATATATTTGTATCACCCCCAATCTCAACGGGTGATCTTAGCGGTAACATCTGTATCATTGGGAGAGAAATTAGCGGGCCGCTAATTCCTCCGACATTCCCATTCCTTCTCGAAACCTTGTATTATAGGGTTTCGGATTATAGTAATAATCAACGTTAAGTGGATTTAAAAATTCCCACCAACTGATATTAAATCTTTATTGTAGCGGAGTGTATTTGGATTTGTGTTTCCCAGGTTGCTTATACAGAGTGTGATTGAAAACATAAAGCATGGATGTGGTTCCAAATTTTATGTTATATATCACAATAATGAAACAAAATAAATTTCTATGCGAAGAAAAACCTTATTTTCTCTTCCTTCCCAGACACGACCCTATTGGGCTGGATACTTCTGGACAAACAGAGATTACATCGATCCACCGACATGTCTCATGTAAGCCAAGTTAGCTAGAACGTTGAAAAGCTTCATCCCTTTTCCAAAACGCTGTTCACATGGGCCACAATTGACTTTCTAATAGTACATAAATATTTCTGTACTTTAGTTTAGGATAGGCAAAAAAATGAAAAATTGTTGCGCACTGAAAGCTATCAATTTTCGTCTAACATCTTACCTAATCTGTAATTTTGGTTATGGACATTGTACTCTGCATAATTTTGCCAATATTTTATCAGTTACCGATGTTGACTATAAATATTAGATGTGAATCGCTGTTCTTTTCTGTTTTACATTTTAATTGTCTAAATGTGAATTAATCTGGATCGGATAATTATGATGTCTCATTGAAAATGAAATATCATTGATAAGAGATATAGTTCGTATTCTGGACTTACTGCTTGTAATAAAATATTATAATTTGATAAAAAATCATGTAAGAATATTTGTCCATACAACTTCCATACTCATTGTTCGGTATTTAGTGGGCGGTCGTGGAAAATTCTAAGAGAAAAGTGCAGTCATTTATGCAGAGACGTAAATAAATCTATGTACAAATGTATTTCAATAGCGTACATATCCCTGAATTCAACCAAAAAAAGTTTAATCCCGTCGCCCATTTCCAAGTATCCTTTTGACCCTTGTCTCGATGAATGCAATTATAGACTGCCCATCTGGTTGTAAGAAGCCAAAAGATTAAATGCCACAGGACTTCTCCAGAAATTTTCTAGGGCATTCCATAATCAACCGACTGAAACCCAATTCTAAACCAAAACTTAACGTCAGTGGGTGTAATTTTCGTAAACATGAAAAATTACAAAAGTGTGTATGTACCATACTTATTGAAAGCTTGACAGTCCATCAATTTTCTTCAGACCAGTAAAAACTTGCTTCCTGCTCAACCATATAGAACCGAAAAGTGGCAAGCTAATAAAAATACGTAAAGCAAATTCAGATAGTGACATTCTAACGAAGGTTCAGCAAAGGATTTAAACCGTTTTATATATTAAGAAAACTCTTCGAGAAATTTAAGCAATCCCACTATAATGGATTCCAAGCCAGTGAAAAATTGGAAGTGCACGTACTGCCAGAAAGCATTTAGTTACAAATCCGCACTTACCCATCATTTGTTAGTTCACCGCCCTAAACTAAATTGCAAGGTGTGGGAAGGAATTCAATGCCAAGAAAGACCTCGAGTTTCATAATGTAATGGATCACGCTAAATACATTGATACATCTGTATGTACTATAATTTATATAAATTGATTTGTGTATTATAAGATGAGGTCATGTATTTTCAAGCATCCATTTATGTACATAAACTCATGTTTACTAGAAATTAATAAATTAGTATGTACTAATGAATATAAACGTTAACGATTTAAAAAATAAATAACTTTTGATTACAATTACTAGTGCAATTTGTCACGATTGTCGCTTAAAGCAATTTCCTTTCTGCATAGTCGTTCTAATTCAAAATAGTCATATGTTTTATCGATGCTTATTTTTAGAAAGTCCTCAGCTCATTTACATACACTTAAAAAAAGTCTTACGTTTAATTTCAATATTACATGTTTGATTATGTCTGCCAAATCACATATTGACTTGAAGTACAATTTTAGAGTACTTGTGTAACATAATTACCATTTCGCTTGCACTACTTCTTGTTGTGTCTTATGGCATATTTTTTATAACAATAACCTTGCCATGGTTAAATTCTTCTTTTTGTATCCCCCCCATGGCTTGATAATTCTCCGTCTCTTCTTTATCACAAGTGCAGCCATCATTAACCCAATCTTCTTCCAAAATTCTACTAAAAAAATTCCCAATGCACACAGAAGTGCGGCGCCACATATTATGAACACTGTCAAGAGTCCCTAATCTAGATCTACTACCAATTTTTTATCTTTTTTCCCACTTACCGGCTTCCTTTGTAACCACTTTCATCTCCGCATTTCTACCTGAATCCTTTCGTAAATTCCGGATTCTATCAGGATTTTGTAATACTGTGGAACTTTTGAAGAAAACGAATTGTAGATACTTACTCAAAAGGCGTGCTGATCTAGAATATGTTTGCCCCTTGTGAACCTTATCCAGAAATAATTTCGGGAAAGGAATTCAAACTCTGCGGCAAGATCGTCAGATTGTGTAACGAAGGCAGATCTTCCACATGAGATGTATCACTTTCGACAAGTTTCTGCAAATCTGAATAACTTGAGTTATGATGACCAGACTTTCGGTATGCTTGCGGAAAATGAGCGTATGTATTGGATTCAGTAAATTTAATTTTATCACCACCGAGGATTTGGCCTGTTACAATTGTTTCTTACTTCGTAGAGTGGGGTCGTCTGGTAAAGATATATCAAAAATTCAGGCATTAGCAAATATTTTCCAGACACTTGCGATTGCACACTTAAGCAATTTGATTTGGAAATGGTTAAATAATTCAAAACCATATTGAAATCATTGATTTTTTCGTTGTCTGTATTATATATGTAGTCATAGATTTCGTCATAATATGTAACGATCTTCTCGATAAAGTTAGAATTTGAGTTTGCTCCATGTTTGTAATCTTCTCCGCAAGTGAGGTCAGGAAAATAATCATTTGCGTGATACGTAAAATGATTAGCATTCAGTTCCGTAATCATTAAGCCATTATTACACTTGCTAGTTTCGTATGCGCCGCACTTTGAAGTGCGAAAAAATCGCAATCGCAACTTGTTGCGATGCGGTTGTGATGCGGCCCGATTTTTAATTTGTATGTTGCGATGCGATTGCGATACTAATTTATATTTTAGATATGCGATGCGATTGCGATGCGGGAAGACTTTTTATTTTCGAGTTGCGATTGCGATGCGATGCGGTGCAAATTTTTATTTTGGACCTGTAATTTTTAGTTCGACCCAGAACTTATGTACTCGTGATTTCTTCTGTCTGTTCTCATTTAATAACTTTCGTTAAACTTATTCGATCGAACTAAAATTTTGCATATAGTAAGACCAGGCCAAATAAGGAATCAACATCGAAAATGAAACATGACGGTCACTTTATTTGATATTCTGCATGATAAGAATTCAAACCACAAAAGCTTTCGTTGATTAAGAATATACTTGGGCCGGGGTCCACCAGCTGCGCTAAAGGATTTGTATTAAAGTTGCGATGCGATTGCGATTCCATTGCGATGCGAATGCGATGCGGTGATTTTTTTTATTTTCGAGTTGCGATGCGATTGCAATGCGGTACGAATTATTATTTTAGAAATGCGATGCGATTGCGATGCGGGAAGATTTTTTATTTTCGAGTTGCGATGCGATTCGATGCGGAAGTTCAAACTAGCAAGTTTTCAACAATTTGTCAAAATAATGGACATCAAGCACCATGAAGCAATTATCATGCGAAGCCAGATCAATTTCTCAAGTCGCCCCGGAATGGATACAGGCTCTTCGAAAAGGGTGGCAATCATGAATAGCCAAGTGGGAAATGAGGCTTCGAACATCCCAGTGAAGTACAAAGCAATCACAGCTAACGTCACGATGGATGCCACCGAGACAGCTAACGAAACCCATAGCGCAGGCTGAAACGGTGCAATGTAAAAACTAAAATCCCCAATGCTCTCCCAATTGCAGAATAGGAATTCCCACCTTGTCAGTTTTGTTATAATTTTCGTACGGTCGCAAAACATTAGTTCCTTCATTTCTATTCGAGAGTTAGTTAAATTCCAAAAGTCCATCGAACCCAAAGTAATGTTAGCCTGACGACGGATAATATGCGCATAGACTTCTTCAGACTTACATAACTCCTTGGTCTCGAAAGGATAGATCAATCTCGGAGAAGATATAAACGCATAGTTAGTATTTCTCCCATAATAAAATATTCTTGGATTTCGCACAAAAATATTCTTGTCCAGATCATGACGGGTTTTGAACTCCGTGCACCTACTGTAGTATGGTTTTTCTCGAAGCGCATCCCCGTGAGGAATGCATAATTCAAACTTTATCCTTTCCCGGTTTACAAAAGCTATGGCAACATTAAACGTATAAAAGCTGATATGCGGAGTAAATTGGTGGTTTTCCAACACCATCCAGACGACAACCACGTTCACAGGGTTGGTTACCGGCACTGGCAACCGAGATACATTTTCGTCCCAATAGATTTCCTGTACGTCTGGTGAATGCAACCAATTCCGCCAATGGTAAAAATTCATTTCCGCCAACAACATTCTGGGCATCACTAGACTAATTTTGAACCGCGCGAATCTTGCTTTTGCTAAGTTATCTTTATCTTTGAAACGACTAATGAAGTATAGCGATTTTGGAAGGGAGTGTAATTTAAGTGGCGAATATTTAGGTGGGGTTGTTGGGGTATTATGAAATTATGCAGAAGTAATGTGCTCGTCGTATACGACTTGAAAGTCGCAAAAGTGCTATCGCAGGGGATGCAATCGTAAAGATTGATAAAATTAGGAGGATCTTGTGAACATGAAAATCTGAAACTGGCGACGAAAACTGCCGTGACAATGATATAATGTAAAAGTTGCGACATACTTGGAAAATGTCTGAAGTGTTCTCGAAACTTTTAGAATATCAGACGAAGATTAATACATAATTCCAATAGATAAAGTTAATAATGACTAGAATATCGAAATTTTAAGAAAACAGGTCCAATTATATTTGAGAGCTTTAAAATTAAATAATTTTAATAATTTTTGGACTGTCGCAAGTTAACATTGCCCAATTGCCAAACATTGCCCATTGTATGCAAAAGGTCTGGTGGATGGAAGTAAAATAGCCATAAACTGAAATAAAATTCTGTACTGATGGTTGTCTTTCACACGTAAGTAAGCTGAACACGATCATTCCCGCCTACTTTCCTATACATGAAGCTTACACTCAACCACGTAAAGGTAATCGAGCATTTCGGTTGTTATTAAATACATACGTGGTTATGTTTTAAGTATTTAGTTGGATGTATTTTTTGCTTGACGTATTTATCTGTTCCATATTTTAGCTCAACCAGGAGGAAGAAATGCGATATCCTTTCTGGCGACTATATCCAATATGGCGCGAGTAACTGAGTTGTTTTGAGTGCGCCAATTATTTGAAAATGATGGCATTTCTTCTACTGCAATTCCATGTCTTCATTATTTTAAGCAATGGTAACATTCGATGGAACAAATCAAATAACGCCATAAATCCTGTCAAAATCCGCTAACTTGGCATCTACATTCATGACTGTCATTTTAAATAACTATAAATTCACATACAGAAACAAGTATTTTAGTGCGGCTTCACTAACATTTTTTATTTATTTTCATATGGAGAATTCCATGGTTACTAAGAGATCATAAATTGATTTAAAGATAGATATTCTGTCGTACATACATTCTAAAATACGTATGTGGCAAGCACGTTAGAACGTGAGCAATTTTTCAGTATCGTTATTGAACAGCAAGTGACCTCATAATCCGATAAGTAGACAAATCTCGCTTATCTAATTTTACTTCGTGATTACTTGCACAAAAATAACATTCGTTTCTCTTCACACCATCGTGCACACGATTGATATGAGTTGTCAAAGAAGACTTCACGAAAGTTTTGTATTCGCACAGCTCACACGACAGCGGGACAGCATTTGTTGAGTGGTTTGCCTCCATGAGGTACTTCAGGCCAACTGAGCTCGTTAGTGTCTTATCACAAAGTGTGCACTTATAGTTAGTTAACCTGATCCTTATGGGAGCTCGTAATGTGACAAGGCAGTCCAGACCTACACAAAAAAGCTTGGGGACAAAGGCCGCATTTGTAAACCTTTCGAGCGGATATATCCAGATGGGTTTTCTGAAAAAAGTGGGAAATTACTTAGTTGTAACAAGATGAACACAAATATTTTCACTTAATTTTCTGTAAATCCACTAAACCCTTATAATTCACACCTATCATAGGTGACCTATGTATCTATGTATGTACCTTTTAAAAAATCATATCCACAACCCTTAATTTATTTATACCTGATGCCTCTTGAGATGATCCGAGGCTGAGAAACTCTTTCCACAAGTGGGACATTTGTAACTCTTTTCCGTAGTTTGGACAGCAATGTGGCGTTTTAGGTTTGCCGTTCCCTTAAATTCCTTTCCACAAAGGGTACAATGAAATCGGACAGGATTCTCGGAATGATCTGCTTTAAAGTGCCTTGCAACGAATTCCTTGATCAGAAATGTACAATGCAATGTAATGCACAAATATTCTTTCTAGGAAAGAAATTGGTAAACTACCATAAAATAAAATCCAAATAAATAAAATTAAATGTTGATATTAAAGACTATAAAATAACTTTCTTAATTAAAATATTTTATAATTAATAAGAATTGAGAACTAGTTCAGACCATTGATAATTAAAAATATATACAATATATTGCAGGGAAGTAAGTAATGTTAGAAAAAATTGAGAGAATTTTTTTGTCATAATTATCAACGCTGATAATTATTCAATTGTGCAAAAATTTTATTCATATTGAACGAAACAAATCATCCACTATGAATGTTGGTGTAACATGTAGGGATCTGATGAAGTGAGAGAAATTTTGATGAAGTTAGTTTTAGTGAATTAATTACTTTTACATAAGTACGTATTAAATAAGGCAAAAAGAGTAAATCCATCTGGTCTATTATTATATTATGGATTAATGAAACGCTAAATATGTTCAAAATTAGAAATCCAATTGTACTAGGTTACCAAAGACGAGGATTAATAAATTATGCCTTATTTGAGAAAACAATGGAGTTTAACACAAGTATTAACAAAAAAATCCACAATTTCCCATCGTTCGTATTTTTGTGCACATGAATTGTAACACATTAATAAACAAAAACTCAGACGCAGAGGTTGGTGACAAAACACTATAGCATAATTCTACAATGCCATAAAACCATGCAGCCCTTCACATACTTTCTCTTACTTCGTAACTCTATCTGTGAAATTAAAGTGTTGTATGCGATTGATATTCATGATGCAATGAAGGACAGAAGAAATTCATTACATTAATAGTTACGTATTAGAAGAGTAAGTTATTTCACAATGATGCACCATTCAGCAATATTAATACGGAAGAATGCATTTAGGCACGCGATGTAATTATAAAAATACCATCTTACATTCAAACATGCAAGCATTCCCAAGTACTTAGCTTCCAGTGCTACTGAATGATCGTCGTGTCGTACTCATATTCCAGTACTTAAATAAAATGTTTTCCTAAATTAACATGGTGGATGCTATAGACTTATTTGCATACATATGCAGCCCATATGTCTCACTTAAATAGGACCAAGATTAAATTACTATGACCATTAAAATTAAAATAATGATTATGCCCCATGTTACGAACAAATGCCCTGTCGACCGGAGGTAATTGTTCATGACAAACTTAGCTTTTCAGAATCAGCTAAGATATAACGCCAACGTGTGTCCAAGACTCAAAGGAAGAATTCAGGGGGATACCATATATTACTTTTTGATCTATTAACAAGTACTCCAATAAAATTATGATTCAAATATTGCTAATTTCTTCTGTCACACATTTGTCTGTCAATTTGAAAAAAAAATATTTATGTATCAGACTAGTAATTTCATCAGCAATTCTCTGCAGCTCCATTCTTGAAAATAAGAAATTTTTCTTTTGTAACCAGTGAAATTGTGTCCGATATCATTTTAAAGTACGAGTACTGGAAGAAAACGCTACATCATTAAAAATACGAAAAATTTACACATGCAACTATACTTGGGAAAACCTGATTGTGATATGGTCTTCAAGTATCTAATTTGGCAAGGGATCTTATAGTTTGTAATATTTGAAGATTACCAACTTTCCAACGGAGTATACCGTTTCCGAATATGTAGAACATTTATTCGAATTACTCGCATACCTTATGAGCACTATAATTAGCACACGTATAAATAAATATGATCAATGAATTCTTATTAATAATAAAGCAAAATACTGATTCGCATTTCCAGAGAAGAATGATGTAATTGGAAAAGTTTTGGAAATTTATCTGTTACAATATTTAATTAGCAACCTTACAACCTAACTACATACATACATATATGTGTATTTTTTTCCTCTCAGTTATCAAATATCATAACTTAGCTTTATTATTGTAAATATGGCATTACGCTGTAGAATTTGTATTTTTACAAATACCAATATCAAGTTATGACAATAGTTAAATAGAGCCCACCATGTTTTTAGTTCAATGAAAAAAGACCACTGAATTCCCTTATGTAGTTAATTTTTTAGAATTTAAACTTATCTAAAGTTGACCGTAATTCACCGTTCCTTATCAATTAATATATTTACTTAGAATATTACTTCCTTTACAGGTGATACATTTTCACCCATAAACGAACCCTTTATGTCCCATATATCAAAAATTTCAGGGCGTGAGTCTATTTCAATCTCAATAATATCTGGCACAAATCTCTATGCATATCCTGCCGCCTTGCTTTTCAAGTAGGACTGATTCACATTTACATGCATACCCCTATTACACTATAATAGTCCGGCCAAGATTTGTTCTTATGAAAATTAAACAAGACTATCGCTAATCTAGGAGTGGGGGAAAATCTGCAGTTGTTGTTTATTTGTTGGATGGAAGCAAGGACACTTGCGTGTGTACATGTGCAGGAAAAAAAATCCGCAAAATATTTGCACATCTATGCATTCATTAAACCAATTCCAACTAAAGTTTTCTAATCCTGATACCATATATACGATGATTATAAGAAATTGCATATTGGAACGAGTCAATGCGAGCTAAAAATAAAGACCGCATAAGAAGGAGCAAGGTTTCGTAAGAAGTTTCAAATGCAAATATTCACCGTTGTAAAGATAACAAAAATTTAATTCATTAAAATCCAGGTAAGCGCAGTTAAAAATAAATTTTGTGTATGATGCCAACTAATTCCACTCCTACTTGGAATTGTAGAATCCTGGTTCGTTTTGAGAAATAAATTTACAAATTAAACCTGAAAGGTTATTTTTAGACAGAGCAATATTAATCACGAATACAAACATAGCGATGACTAACGCTAAAGGCAGCAATTCCTAATATGGACATAGGCTGTGTCACCGACCAAAATCTTGATATGAATTCCAGTGGATTAAAAATATTAGTATTCTAAAAAGTCAAAATAATAATTTCGTTTTTATTCAACGAAAATTCCCGCCCTAAATCAACAGAATATTTATGTCTAATCCGAAAATATATAGATTTCTAAAATATCTATGTAGAAGGTCACATAAATTTAACTGCAATGTAACCAATTTTCAAATTTGAAATAATAGATCAACATCTGACAGAATCAAACACAGAATTTGATAATTCTTGGAACCAAATTTTCACATGTTTTCAAACATTCTAATCCGAAAACAGCAGGGACAACCGAATTTTGAAATATCTAGGTAATTAAAATCTAACGCCTTCGAAAGAAATTAGGAAAATATTCATCATGTAAACCGGCCTACACAAAAATCCCACATTTGTAAAACACTAATGTCAGAAGGGAACGACTTTGCATGCTTGAAAGAAAGAATCTGAGTTAAAGTCGGAGTTAAAAATAAAGTCTGCATAGAAAACAGGGATTCGTGGTAAGACTTTAAATATTTTTACTCTCTGGTACCTGGAAAAGCACATCTTCTATTTTTTGTATATATTTAAACAGCACCCAACGTCATAGCCTTGGATTCCAAATTGTGACTTTCGTTTACGTATCATCTAATTTTAATCTGGATGTTTTCCAACTATAAATTTAGTAGAGAATCTGCATCCTTATTATCTATGGACATATGTGATTCAGCCCTATTCACTGAAATCTATAATTAGCACAAGACCAAAACCCTTCTTTATTTAATGCCTACATATGCCTGAAACCAGAAATCGCCAATTTTTAAAGTTTCAATGGATCCATGTTTTATAATTTCAATTAATTCAAGTGTGGAGTATTAGCATAAAATTCCGAATTGTAGTTACTTCCTATGTTGCTCAGTAATTTAATTTTCAAAATTTAATTCCCTAAGAAATTTAACATAAAATCAATGAAATAAAATTTGCAGGTCAAATTAACAATATCACAAGTAGGGCATGTAATATCGATATTTCAAGATCTCGAAATATCGAAATCTCGGCAGTTTTTTTGATATCGAAATATCGAAATATCGATGACCAAATATCGAAAATTCGATATTCATTTTATTTTCAAAATGCCTTTAAATTGCACGAAAAACGATAAATTTCAATTAATTTTTCACATTAATTTATCAAAAAAACTTGTAAAAATTTATCTAAAATTCTAAACGAACGTACTTATTTAAATTTGTGCCTTATTAAGAAAATCTGCTTATACGTAACTACCACCATAAACAAGCATAAATTTAGTTAAGCAATAGGCAAATGTGTAAACCCTTGTGTGTTTGTATTTTTCGACTGTGTTACATTATCCTATTTATTAATCTCTGAAGAAGCCAACTTTCTTTTATTCGACTAACAAGAATAACTACATTACTGACTAAGAACAATTATGGCCAAGGTAAACTACGATCCATCAACAAAAATGGTAATGTAATACATGTCTGTATGAACATATGTACAATTAATTTACAGAATAATAATTTCTATAATTTATTTTAGAATTGGTTTTTAGCCTGGCTAAATGTATACTGCAGCCTTTTCTATATTTGCATACTCTGCAGTATACATATATATTTCACATTCACCGCAAATGCGAAATAATATTTTCGTACGGTGCATTTCGTTAGTTAGCAATTTGACTGTATTTTGTTGAGGTTACATCAGGAGAGTATTCTATCTATGTAGTTTGACAGAGGAAATATTGTATATTTTCCATTTGGACATATATTATTTTCATATAAATTTTACTTATTTGGTTCGAAATCTGTTAAATAAGTATTTCTGAAATACTTACTAACAGCTTTTAATTCAAGGAAATGGGATGTATGAATTTCCATACCTGACAATCTTTAGGGTAATTATCTACATTAAAAACCAGGAAAATATTTATATTTTGATAATTTTCGTAACTGATTCTGCAATAATAAAAGGTAACAACTAACAGGAGTTCTTCGCAAATATATAGTTAATAGCTTAAAAATAATTTTTGTTAAATATTGTATGCATAACACACGTTTTTGTGAGGTTTTAGATTTTTCGATATTTCGATATTCAAATATCGATATTGAGGATCCCAAATATCGAAATATCGAAATATCGATATCGAAAAATTCGTTCGATATTACATGCCCTAATCACAAGTCGTATGGCACCCTACTAGCATATTTCAACCAGCTATCTTTTCTTGTAACTTCCTCAAACAAATTATGACTACTATATTAAAATCCAAGTAATCACAATTGTTCAAACGATTAATCAATAATGCAAACCTGATGATAGAGAAATAAAATTTTCCTAAATTTAGGAAAAAGTTTGTAGTTTGCATGCAAAAATTCCTGACAGGAAAGTAGACTCGAAATTTAATGTTGCATGATAATATGTATAATTGTAACGAAAATTCAATCTGCCATTCAAACAGCGAAAAATTGAACGTGTCCTAATTCTCTAGCTTGAAATTGAAATTTTGCATTTTACCCCTATCGTTAGCTCTTATCGTTCATTTTTATCTACAAGTAAATAAAGAAATAATTATGTACATATGACCACTTAAATTTTGTCGAAACAATTTAATATATAATTCCGAAGTTAATAAGTATGTATTTAAAACAATGGGGTCAGCAAAATGTCACCAAATGCAATGACTGAAAATTAATTTTGCGCGGAACATAACAAGCTAAATAATTAATATATATATTTTCAGCCTTGCGGACTTACGTAAGTAAATCGGGAATTGAAATCTAGGTTGTATCAACTCGCATCACCTGGTAGTGAAAAAGTTGCTAATGTCATGTCAAATCAGACATCTCCACCTCCAATCAAAACCATTACTATTATGTATTTTCATCAGCAAGAATAGGAAAATTTATTTATTTAGCACCAGAATCCTTGAAATTTCGTACACGTTTGTTAGTTATACCAACAAATGCACCGCGATATCAAAATATGCGCCGTTTACTAATGGGGTCGCTATTAGAATGTATATTGTTTTTGCAGTTTCAAGCCCGGTTAATTTAAATCTCTAAAAGCCCCAAACCATAACGGTCACTTAATTATCACTTTGTTAATTATCAATAGACGTAGCTTAAGGTTGCTAATCCTGAAGCCCTAGAAAATTAGCTGAATCTATATTTCGTTGCTTTTAACAACGAAAATAGATTTTGAAGGGTGACTATGTTTGAGGTGCGTATTAATATTTACTTATACTAACAGATTCCTTGTGACCTTTAGCAGATTCGCTAAGAAGGAAATATTAACCAAAAACTATTTGACAGGACAGCCCATAGTTTAAAATTACATTACACACGTCAAAATATGGATAAGAAATTGCTGAGACGCATTTTATAACGGGGCCTCCAATAATGCGCATTATACTTTATACAGCTCTTCTTTGGGCAAATGGCAGTACATTAGATAAAGTTATTAAATCCTATGGGAATGTAATTAAAGACATTAAACATAACTAAATTTAATTAAAATGAAAAGCATTATTAAACCAATTGAAAATATATAATCTAACCACATATTGTGCACCTTATTTGCGATATATAGGAAAATCTGCATATACTAATTTTATTAATTTGATCAGTCAGTGACAATGGGCACATTTTTGGAAATGCCGCGACAAAATGTATAAATATAAATTATGTGCCTTGCTTATGGTTTGATAATATGCTGGACTTGTGTTGGAGATAGAGGACACTTGCAGCTTATTTCCAGCGTATATCTATCATGCCATCACATTTGATAAGTACAAAGTTAAATATAATTATGATTTAATAACGGATTGCAAATTGCGGACTAAATAATATGTGATCTTCACTCGTACGTACTCTTGAAGTAGCTTACGCTGTCTTATTATCAAGTTTAGTTTATACAAAAGTGATGAATTTAGGCATCGCTCCTCAGCACCTGCATAGAGGACACGGATTCTATGTTGTCTTTTCCCATCGAGCCGGATTAATCGTCGATGAGTATGATTAGAGCCATTAGGAAAATATCTACAAAAATGCACGTGTGACTGGGTATCACGAAGAATCTTTTTTGCACGAATGATTTGGAACACGAATGGTTTGGAACCAACCAAATTTGCGCAACCCTATTACAGTGCTCTATGATACTAAATGCAAGCGCCTGTGGGTGATGAGATTATACAGCTCTTCTTTGGGCAAATGGCAGTACATTAGATAAAGTTTAAAATAAACTTATTAAATCCTAAGGGAATGTAATTAAACTACTTAAGCATAACTAAATTTAATTAAAATGAAAATCATTATTAAACCTGATAAAATTAAAGTACATACCAGCGAAACATGATTTTGTCAAATTAAATATTTCTCACAGCCAGGCTTATTTAAAATCAATGAAATTATAACTGGACTTTCATAAAATTAACAAGATTCGATATGGCAGGAGCGGGCATAACCTACTTAAAACTGAACAGTTCAATTGCATGCATCAATAAGTGAATTTTGTTAATTGGTTAGTTGATATTCATTTCCCATGAATATTATAAATAGTACATATATTACTGTAATGAATATTGCGTAGTCGCTGACAATGCGACAATGTACTTACAACATACTACGCTAAAGATACAACTAGTGAAAACGTGAGATTCAGGATTGAATTCCTGTCAAACCTGAGGTTTGGGTGGTGTACTTTATGGTTTTGGTTAACGCCATTTACTGGAGAATATAGGGTAAATAAGCCTATAAGTAGATATGCAAATCAATTGATAATAATCTGGCCACGTAATATGCGATACATTGGAAAATTTGCTTATCTTAATTGTATTTATTGTTTCAGTCAGTGTTAAGGGGCAAATCTTCTGAAATCATAATGTATATATCTTATGTGTCTTGTTCACTTGTTGGGGATTTGCTAGAATCGTGGTGGAAATATGCAGGATATATGGGTTCACCTGACCAAACTAGTATCGTCTGTTGGAGGGTTAAAATGCACAAAAGGAATTTATTTAAATTTAAACAAACGAGTACAGGCGTCATAAAATAATTGCGGAGATATGGAGTTGTGAATGACGTGCGCCCCCACATCTTCGTTAATGTGGTTCGTGTATGCGCCTCGTGAAACTGGAGCACTGACTGCCAAATTTATGAAAATTATTATACCCGCGAACAAAATCACTGGCATGTTAAAAAAATCGAATAAACGAGTTGCTAATGAATATCTACATCTAATGTGTACGTACAAGTTAAGCTTTGGATCATATTAGACCTTAATTTAACGAGGAGATCATCACAAATAAGTACGAGTCAGAAATATTAGCTCGCAATTAGTACACATGTCATTAGTAAACTGTTACACTTCAGAAAATTATCCAGCAATATCAAATCAAATAAACTACTCACATGTATTCTTATTTCTTTTTACTCATGATTTCTTATCGTTATTTTTTTCACCTTCGTTAGAAAATTTATTAACCAAATTTGATAACTAATTGTAACGGATGACTGTTGGAAAGCTGCTTAACAATGTCACAATATGACACTGCATAATGATGAAATCAATTTAATTAGTACTTGCACTGCATACATGCATGTAATTTTAACTATTCAACCCACAAGTGCGAGCGTATATCGCTCATAAACTATATTTGAGCAATTGAATCTACTTTTCATCATCCAATATTTTTCAAATATGCATTTAATTGAAAATAGCGAGACATAAACCGACATTTATGTTTTACACCCATAAATAGGGTTCAGCATCTAGCAAATGATTTGAAATTTGAAAAATACCCACTGTAGAAATTGAAGAAGCACTTACGCGGTCGCGGCAAATAGAAGTAAAAGCTACATCTTGTGCTACAATGAAATTATTTTAAAATTGGTGTATATTTCACTCGAAATTTTTTAAGGTTAGTGGTACCTCTTTTCATGTAAATGAAAATAGGTATTACAGCCCCGCCGAGATAGAAATGCAGTCTTGATTTCGTCAAGTGATTTCAAATACACCGTACCCCGTAGAACAACAATTGTAGTCTCCTACTGAAAGTTTTCATTCTGTTTAAAAGGTGACACTGTAATATTACAAGAACGTTTACTTCAAAACCTTGGTTTGCATCAATTTAGATAAAATGCGATATCTCAAGTCACTATTAACCTCTCTCTAACTAGTCACCGGAAATTTTGAACTCCATCTTGGACAAATATCACCAAACCAATTTTTTTTTACTTGGCGAGGGATTTTTATATAGTTGATGAGTCGTGTATTTTGAAAAATACTTGGAAATATCCGTATATTGCGGGATCAAGTCCACTTTCTCGATACAATATAAGTCAAGGTTTTAATTCCGCGCCATTACTCATGCTCAAAGGAGTAGCATTTTGAGTCTGCTTGATTTCTGATAGAACACAAATCCTCTCTGTAAATGTCCTGGTAAAAATTAACAAAGCCATTGGGGCAGTAGAGAATTGGCGAGGAAAGTTGGCGCTGGATTTGAAAATGAGTTTTTGAGGATTCAGATTTTAGTTGGTAGCTTAGAAAAAATAAGACGGAACACCAATAATTTGACAACCATTATCGCCTTCTTGGATGAGTGATCAAATATTTACGTATGTGGAGACGAATGTTGTCAATTTGATGAATTTCAAGGTCAAATGATTGTGACAATTCCTTAGACGCGACAAATTTACGCCCCGCGCAGAGAATAGGTCATTTTTGCATTCTTCTTGAGAGCGAAAATTATCATTAAAAAAATGAATGTTCTTGCTGATGAAATTTACTTAAAAGATGATATCACATTACGAAATCCAAACGAAACACTACCTGTGAGTTGCGATTGTAGATATTCTGCCCGTATTTAGTTCTACTAATCAAACTACTAGTCAAACTTTCTGGTCGTAATTTTTATTATTTATTTCTTAAGTTAAAGTCGCCTTGAATCAAAGTAAATGTTAGATCTGGGGGATAAATGTATGGGTGTTGGGATGTTTATAACCGTTGTGAATTTGTTACGGAGTGATAGAAAATTTTAGCTAGGATGGCAATAATTGTAACCTAGGAGAGAATATATTTTTCTTGTGATGAACAAACACACCTTGGACATGCATTAAGACGTCTGAAAAGGCATCACCCAGAATGGTTGTTCATATTTATTTAATTTTAATTTTATTAGTTAATAATAAATATCTAAAAAAATATGAAAAGCTTTTTTATTATTATTCAACAACTCTAAGGTGGTAAAATCCGTACACAAATTCTGGTTGTTTTAAAACAAAATCGTGCAAGACTTCCATCTCAGATTTTTAAACTTTACGCGGTTGGGGGAAAGATTAGATTCTAATTTATGTAACCATAAAATCTTAATTATGCAGCAAAATCTCGTCTCTCCCGCTACCGCGTAAAATGAAATGAAAACCTTGCACGCTTTCCTTATAAAACACTCATAATATTATTATGTGTATGGATTTCACCACCTTAGAGGTGTACAATAACATTATGTGTCCGTGGCCTGGAGGTAAGTGCCGAAAGTTGAAACATGTTCAGATGATAATTCCGTATCTTTTAAAATCACAATAACTTCTTCGCTATTGTGGTTTGAGATCAAGATACAGGTCAAATTTAAATATTAGCCATCCGCATCGTTAACATTGGTCGGTTATTTAACGCTTAAATTGTTCGCGTGTGTATAATAGTTTTTTATATGTTAAAATATGTAATTTTAGGATAAAATAAATTTCACGAATTCTCAGATAATTTACACTCGATTTTTCGACCCCATCTTAAAATGCTGGGTCATTCTTACCTGTCCGTTGTTCGGTTTATTTTTGGTCTACACAAGTAAGTGAGGGTGACATTTTTCCAGTTTCATTCGTCCCCAGATTTACGGGGTCAAAATAATTTTCAGTTATAACTTATCTTAACTTATCTAATGGAACTTTGATCTATTCAAGTTTTTGAAGATCAACAGTAATAATTATTTATTTTATTTTTTAATGGTCATTAACCCCGCGTCAACAAGTTTAATTAATATTTAAGTGGCAAGGAAAAATATAAATATTGTCCATCCCATGACCCTACCCCATGTTTTGGGCCAACATCACGTTCCCACTAAATTAAAATTAGATTATTTATGAAACATGCATGGAATCCGAACTGTAAATTTTCAACATTTAAATATAGAGACCCGGAGGGTAAGGAGGTGGGTGAGAATTTGGGATGAGGGGTGGGAATTTGTAAGGGGTTGGGAGGTGGGTGAGAATTTGGGATGATGGGTGGGAATTTTGTACGGGGTCGGGAGGTGGGTGAGAATTTGGGATGAGGGGTGAGAATTTTGTATGGGGTCGGGAGGTGGGGAACGATTTGGGATGAGGGGTGAGAATTTTGTATGGGGTCGGGAGGTGGGGAACGATTTGGGATGAGGGGTGAGAATTTTGTATGGGGTCGGGAGGTGGGGAACGATTTGGGATGAGGGGTGAGAATTTTGTATGGGGTCGGGAGGTGGGGAACGATTTGGGATGAGGGGTGAGAATTTTGTATGGGGTCGGGAGGTGGGGAACGATTTGGGATGAGGGGTGGGAATTTTGTATGGGGTCGGGAGGTGGGGAACGATTTGGGATGAGGGGTGAGAATTTTGTATGGGGTCGGGAGGTGGGAACGATTTGGGATGAGGGGTGGGAATTTTGTATGGGGTCGGGAGGTGGGGAACGATTTGGGATGAGGGGTGGGAATTTTGTATGGGGTCGGGAGGTGGGGAACGATTTGGGATGAGGGGTGGGAATTTTGTATGGGGTCGGGAGGTGGGGAACGATTTGGGATCAGGGGTGAGAATTTTGTATGGGGTCGGGAGGTGGGGAACGATTAGGGATCAGGGGTGAGAATATGGACGGGGTCGGGAGGGGAGCGAAAATATGGGATGGGAGCTACATTGTAATAAAAATTTTCATAGCATATAAAATACTAATTAATTAATATTGATTAATTATTATTAATTATTATTAATTAATATTAAATAATATCGACATATGTAATTCACCAGCCCATGATGGGTGGACACCCCCATATCTATATTGAGACCGAATGATAAGATAAACGTTTTCCCAAAACGAGGTCAGCATCCCGCGTGCTGTACTTGGTGCAATAATTTCTATTGGCTCAGACGAGCGGTGGTGGCGGCGAGTTGACCAATGGCTTGTCGCGGTGCACACCAAGCCACGCACGACGCCAAATTCTACAGGCGTTGCTCCAAATAATAACCAGAAATCGTCATAAGTCACTGAGACTTTGCCCGAACTGGTCGTTGCCATAGGAACTCTCCACTAAATTCTTCCATATTCTCAACAACTTCGCCTTAAATTTCCTGTGAATTATTTCAACATACGGAGGGTTTCCAGGATTTTCCAGGATTTCTGAGTCGCTAAGGAGTTGCTGGGATCGATTGGAAATTGGATCGAGTTTAGTAAGTTATCTTCGGTATTTTGTCATATAGTTGGGAATAATTATATTCACTATGGCCGAGGGTAGCAATAGTTGTCAACTAGTTTTTTTAAACGCATTTTCGGCACATCTACGAGATATTTGTAGAGACAGGCACCCCCACTCGTGGAAGTTTACGTGCTCTCAAGAGTTGGAGGCATTTATTGAGCTATTGGTAGAATTTGTAGGGAAAAATGACGTTAAATTGATTGAGGGGTTGTTCTCAAAGGATGGTCAAGGGAAGCTAGATATTTCTCCCACCCATGCAAATTGGTACGGTGCTTTAGAAAACACCCAGGCTGTCTATTTTAAAACGAACTGGCCCAAATTCACACCCAGTGTGAGGCAGGCACTAATTTGCCGATTTGTGGGACTTTTATGTGTGGGGGAAAAAAGTCCGTTTTACATCCACGGTTGTAACGTTGCCCTTCTTGTCATTCTTTTGTATAAATCGAAAGGTACCCTCTGCACCAACAAAGGTATTGTTGCCCTGGCAACCAATTATGCATCATCTGTATATTTATATAGACTGTCTCAAATGCAGTTGATTTTTGACGTGGAAAGTCTTTCCAAATATCACAAGTATTTCAAAACAGTCCGCCTCCCAACTGTTGTTGAAAATGACCCTTCCTTGCATAATTATGTCGCACCAGGCAGCATCAAAGAGCACTCGATTTTAGAGAAAGAATATTCTCTTTCCAAGGCGGCATTAGATACGTGTTCCAAACAGTTGGAAAAGGAACCACTTCGCTTAAAGGATTTGGTGGCACAAAAAAATAAACTTGCATCCATTTCTTCTTCACTTGGCCAGCAGTTGGTTAGTATTAGGGACCGTGAATTGGGGGCGGACCGACTGCAGAAACTGCATTGTGTGGTTATGTCCGAGCACCCCGAGCTGGATGGGATTAGTTTTCCCACATTCATTTCCGCAATTATTGACACATTTGATGCCAGTAAAATTATTGGTTATATTCGCGACGGGGGTGAAGATACCGAAGTAATCGATTCGGGTGTGGGACCGGGAGGTGAGGACGGGAACGAGGGGGGAGAAGATGCAGCCAGTCGGGTGGTGACCGATACGGGGCGAGAAGGTGAGGTGGTCACTTTGTATGAGAAAGTTGGGGGTGAGGAAGGCGTAGGGGACGAGGAAGGGGTCGGGGATGAGGTAGTTAGTTCGCCCCTTCCGTCATCATCCCGGGGTCGATACAGGAAACGAAAGAGATATTAGTTAATTATTTCCTAGGTTATATTTCACTTCCAAAGTTTTACAATACGCATGAATTATTGTAATCCGTTCGTTGTTAGTAATTAATTTCCAAATAATTAATTACATATTCTAGTCCATTGACCGTATCCATTTTAGGTTTGATTTAACCTAGCATATTAATGAACTTTTTAAGCATATTATTTTTTAACTTTTTTTGGGGCGGTATGAGATATACCGGGTTTGGATGGAGGGTCCCCATAAATAATTAATTATGAATATCCTCATTATAAATAATTAATTTGGAATAAATTTTTTAAATAAGTTTTCTGGTAGGGCTATAATTGTACGGCGCTGGACGCCTAGCTTTTCCTCCAATAATTTATGTAAAAATATAATTGACTTAAAATTTTGAGCTTTAGTCAAATCCGTTTAATTATCAATATTAATATTAATGAACTTAATATTTTTATAATTTATTTGGGGCGGAATGGGTCATTCCGGGATTGGTGGCGGGACCCCTTAAAAAAATAATTAATTATTCCATTTCAATTAATATTATCCACTTTAATATGAAACCGCGGATTATTTTTTTGCTGCTATGCAAATAGTGTTGTTATACAGGTATTATTTCAACAATTGCAATATAGCGCAGAAAAATTGGAACGGATTTTTAAAAAGGAAAGTTGGAATAGGTTGGTTACCTACAATGTGTCAAAATAAAGTTTTGAACTTGAAATACAGACGAATAATCATTATCAGGTTTGCAAAAAACCCTAGATTCACTTAATCCATACAATATGGTAATTTTATTGAAAGATTATTGCAATACTCATGATTTTATGACAACCCCGGTTTTATTTTTTTTCTAAGATGTGATGATAAAATAAAATAGTTATGAAATTAGTGACGCATCCTTAACTGGAGACGATTACGGGATAATTTACATATTTTTTTGCAATATTTATAAATAAAATCGTGACGCATTTGCCAAAGCAGGAAGGTCATAGGTCATACATATTTATTTTATAAGTAATTAATTAATTACTAAAGTCATGTAATTTCCGGTTTATTTTGGTTATTTTGCACCCACATCCTCCATCTCTCTATTCCGGGACAGACGGCCGGCATTTTTTTTGCAATATTTTTTGCACTTTTTGCACCAAAATATATTGTTGCACTATACAAAATGTTACCAATTGATGCAACAACATTATTGACTACAGTTTGAGGTGATTACTTATCTGAAAATAAATTAAATGCAACTTGGTAATAAATTTGTCATCCGGGAGATAGATTATTGAATTACTAAGAGGGGTACGTAATTAATATAACTTATTTTTTACATTTAGTTTAGATTTATAGTTTCCGGGTTACCCATAATTTTTGTGAATTTACAGAATATTTCCTTAAATTCCATTCCCAGACTGGATATGGCATTTCTGGAAGATATTTGTAGAATACGTATTTAAATTCGATTGGCACAAGTAGGTTAATCTAAATTTAGATGACGTGTTTCTAACATTATTAAAATACATAAAGTACCCCGCGTCCAAAAGGTATTAGGTCAATGAGTTCAGTTTTAGTAATAAAATCGTGTAAGGTGAGATAATACTCATTTTTGTGATTTGAATATCAATTGATTTACCACATTTCTCACAAATTTTAATTTTTGTACCAATATGTATCTGAATTATATTGATGACCGCCAGTTAAATCTTTGACATATTTCCTAATCAATTTGAGAACCCCGGGTCAATTTGTAATATGTTTAAAATTAAAGACTTCGTAACAGTTGATAATTTTATTTAAAAATTCTTTTCTTGAACAATAATAGCAAATTGTTCCACATTTTTTCTCAGATTACCATATCTCAGAGTACCTATGAGCCAGATATCACCGAGATTTTCACATTTGACACTGACATATGTTTGGACGAATCCAAAATTTACACGTTATGCTATGAAGGAGGGGATCGAAGATTTCGATATTTGACCAGGATGGCTAAAACGATGCAGAAGAAATTGATGACCGCGCCCAGATTGGGGCATTGTACGACAAGGTTTTCGAACCTGTCATCTTTCGAGCACTGTTTATCGAATGGGCTTTAGGTTTTATTTATAAGGTTTTGACAAAAAATTGCACAAAAATATCGAATCATGCGCCGCGCCCCCTTCTTTTTGCCCCGCTCAGCGCGCCAAATTGCGTGGTAGAATTTATTAGCAGGTTTCATCCGAGTCCGTTTGTATCGAATAGTTTTATAAATTTCGTGGATGAGATGGCGTGCAAGGGAAAAATTTAAAATTTTTGGGTAAACTTCGTCTTCAATGTAGTTCGACTACGTCTTTCCTGTTTTTAAGAGTGTTTATCTGGGCCAAGTGGGACAAAATGTTCCTTCGGTGGGAGAGATTTTGAGAGAGGCGGTGTTAATTTTGCCTAACGGACGTTTTTCCTCAGATCGGTCACCACCATGCATATTTTGAGCACCGTAATATCAGCATGGCCAAACATTTGCCCCTCTATTTCCTCAAAGATTTGGAGCCAAAGAAGGTCTGCCTTGTTTAGAGGCTTTATGGTTTACATATCTGGAAGGTTTTGAATAAAATTTGAATAATCGTAATATTCGTGTGGATTATAAAATTTAAAACGTGCGAATATTTCGCCAGGGTTGGTTACTGTTGCTGTAACCCTTAATATTAAGGCGGAATGATAATTTAGGTTAGGTTAGGTCACCTTTTCTAGAAGGGGATGAAATGACTTCTAGTATGTCTTCTGAAGCCTTGCCCGCCCATTCTAAAATTTCGGTTATCCATATTGGATTCTAGTTTTGTAAATACTGCCGCTACGTCATAATAGGGTATTGGGAGAAGTTTGTTTTAAACACCAATAACGGAGTAAGTTGGGTTTAGGAGTAGAATCCACCGTTTGGAGGCTTCAATCCAAACTCTGGGGGAAATCAGGCAATGAAAAAAATTTATGGAATTATTTAAAATATGAGAGACTTTATAATTTCTTGGGTTCTGTTTTGACACCATCTAGCGGTGGTTATGTTTAAGACACAGCGGTTATTTCAAATATGTAGGACTAATTTAGATCAGATAATAAAACTCAATGGAAATAGAACGTTGTAAAAATAGATAATTTAACCCATTCGTGCGAAATTGTGTACGATACCTACTTCTGTAAGGTAAAGGATACCCGTACCGCTGCGAGCATAGCTTAAATAATTTTTTCAAGCGTTGAAGTATCTTACTTACGATCCACTCGATACTGACGCTCACACTGACCCCACTCTCTTTCTGGAGGGAGATAAGCCGGTAATACGCTCGGTTTTAAAATTATGGGTCGTTGGAGCAAAAGTATGGCCAAATTTGTTTGGTCAATATCAGGAAATTTTATGGATTTGACCTATTAAAAAATCATGATGTAAGAAATCTCTAAAATAAATTGCTAAATTTAAATCTTGACAAAACATTTGAGCTTACCGCGGCGTCTGACCAATCAATGATTGATTACCCGTATTAGATCCTTATTAAGTGAAGAAATGCAATCTTTTGAGGTAAGAATACTAAGAATTGATGAAGCGTTTTTGACCAATGATGGAACTGTGGTACCCTTACAATCATTACTGTTTCTTATTAAGGCTTCCAACTGGAGTCGGCTATTCAGTAGGGTGTATAATTTATTCTCGAAAATGTTCCGATGCTTAATGGACCAAATTTTGAAAGTTTTTTTTGTATTTTTTAACCCAGCCAAAACCACTTTGGCTCGGTAGACCAGTCTTGATTGGGTTTAAATCATTGCGCGCAATCAAAAAATACGACAACTCCTCAACTTATGGATACGATACAATTGACACGATCTCCATTATGTAGGTGACAATTTGTAACTACGTTATAAACAAATTAAATAAGTAATTAATGAAGTTAGTAATCAAATAAAAGGTTTGATTTGATACATTCCTTGAAAATACCTTCCCTCCCTTAACAGAAAGCGGGGTACAGTTTCTAACCGCGAAGGCTGAACTCCTTAAAACACTAATAGCAAAAACGAGTAACTTAATTTTAGTAATTTCAAGACGAAAATCTAACAAAAAATAGTCACGATGATTTCCTGTAATTAGTTACTAACTTCCCATTCTACTACATTTCCGTTTTAAACGTTAAGGCAAAATTAAATTTGAGTACCCCCAATGCTTACTATATTGTAAGAGTTTAAAAGCCAATAATGAACGTGAATTAAGTTCAGATATTCACAATACAGATCTCGAGGATTCGACTTCGGATTAGCAAATATTGTTTTAAAATAAAATGAGACCAAAAGTCTAGCGAATTTTTACAGTTGAAAAATAATATATATTGAAAACATGGGAAAAATAAGTACATAATTGATTTGTTTTCTAGCAAACAATATTTTAAAAATATTTAGTTCGATGTAATACCAAGAGGTATAAATTCAGAAATTAATGAGTGCTTGAAAAATATTTGTATAAAAGCGATAATATTAATTTTATTATTTATTGTCTCAAATTTCTCCCTAAGATGAAAAATTATTTAATGGCAAAAATTTGAGCCTGGACCGAATTCCTGCCACGATTTTGTGTTTATACAGGATCCGCCAACCAAGGCGCGATATAAAATTCCAATTACCGTAAGCCTGTGGGCAAGTTTAGGTCACACGTAAAAATTTAAAGTCCTTAGCTGAAAAATGAGTCTCTCGGTTACCCCCGAAGTATAGGGTATGGTGAGAACGCTTCCCGGCCAGAGTTAATGACTTTGTGCCATAAAAATAGCATTAAGACACATGGAATCGAAATCTCTACGGTCATAATTTGGAGAGTAATACATTGTAAAGGTCCGAAGCGGAAATCAGAGTCAATTGGTCAAGTATTTCACAAAATATTCTCATCACACAAAAACGGACAAAAAATCTTATCAACCGGGTAGCCAATATACCTCAAAAAGGAACTCCCAAATTCTAAAACGGATGGCGGAGACCTTAGGAGTGTTCAAGTAAAATTATCAGCCGAGTAATCCATGACGATTTGAACAAGGCAAATGGTAGAAAAAACGGGTTGTACATGCACTGGAAGAGTCGCATATGCGAAATCTCTAAACAAATACCCGGAGATTGTTTGAGATCCATTTTATGGCCTCAAGCGTTTTTAACATAACCTCAACTTCGGGGGTAACTGGGGGGCTCATTTGAAATTTGGTACTTGAAGTTTTTACTGTGAGGCCTAAGGACACTGGCCCACATGCCTAGGGTAATTAGCATTTTTTATCGCGCTTGGGTTAAATTGTAATAATCATCACTGCGTGATGATTGGCGGATCCTGTAGGCCGACGAAGTCAGAAGCGTTTTTGTTGCTGTTGTTAAGAAGGGGATTTCCAATAAAAACGGTGAGAATTGTTGTTAAGTTCCTCAGTACACTATTTCTGAATTTCGAGATATCGCCGCTATCTAAATGTTTTGAGACTCACGAACCACGGAGGCAGGTTTTTCCTGGAAAAGGTTGAACATATGGAGTTGGTTTTTGATCCGGGTTTTGAGGGACGGGTGGGAGCAGGATGGGAACCTTGTCTTGGTCAAAGTCGGAATTGGATTCGCGGGATGATACCCGGTATGGAGATAACCCGGGTATCTAGGTCCTAGTCCGTGTTTACTGTGACCGTGATGTTGCCCACCCCCACGCCGGTAGGATTTGAATTTCCCACAATTTGTCTCTCGTCAAAACAATCTATAGAATGATCTCCATTTCAATTCGGCGGTGAAATAACTTCGGTGAGATTTCAAACTTTTTGCGCCGTTTTTTCAACTAGAAACATCTTGTAAATGTCTTCCCAAGTCAAGAGTGGACACACAAAAAATAGAAAACTGTCATTCATTTATTGCCTGATTTTTGTTAAACCCAATTTGTTACGTGCAAGCAAAAAAATGTTACATCATTCCTTGCTGCACATACCAAAATTTATTCTAAAGTCTAATTTGAGACGGACAAGTATTACATGGGGATGGAATGTAAATAGTGTACCATAAATAAAGTAGTAGGTCGGATAGGTAGGGGCACACTAATGGATTAGCAATGATGTGCTAACTTATTATTTAAACTAAGCTATTATCATTTAAAAATACAATTTTTGTGGAGAAGGGGAAAGGAAAAAATTACTTATTTATCAAGTTGCAAAAATATTTAAGTTTGCGAGTGTTATACTTTTTTTAGTTGTATGCAGCAGTATTTCCAGGTGTATAGCTTTGATTCTGATGTCCCTATATTTCAAAATTCGCAACATGATACAGATTGACTTGTACGAAATAAGTATTTTAGGACGTTGCACGACATTATGAAAATTCGTAAGAAATTATTCAATCAGTAACTTGAAGCATATGAACATTCCTTTATTGAGCTGGATACGTTTTTTATGTAAATAAAAAATTAAATTAGATTTTATCGTCGTTCCAAAAATTATGTAGAATGTTGAAAAACAAATGATTATCAGAAAATTTTTTAGAGATTCGTCAAATCAAATTAATTTTATAGAGACAGGTAGACAAACCGACAAAGCGATTCTATACGCCCTTTAAAATTAGATATCTGATTATACTAATCTAGTACTTGGTGACGTAGTGTACATATTCAGCTTTACTCGGTTTCAGAAGACTGATTATTTGAGTTGGATCAAATTTCATGAGATTCATCCGAATTCTGATTTCCGTGGTGTACCAATATCGTTGCATAATTCGTCAATAATTTATTCAGTGCTTGATAATTTAATTATCAAGCTACAGGATAAAATTAGATTTAGACGATTGTATCATCGCTGTAATGCGGTTTAGGGACACCTTAGCTTTCCAACACATTCAGACATTTTGACAATTCATTTTGGTATTAGGTATTTTTTCATGACAACGATATGTAACTCAGAACATCTGTCACAGTGACCCATTAAGATAATTTGTGCCAAACGTTATCAAAATTGTGTATCACGTTCAGATATTTTACATGAAGAAGTCTTTAATATAATCTGCAACATGTTAAATATAAAAAATCAATACACTTTTCATTCTAATATTCTGAAATATTTTACTATCTATGATCGGATGTTTGCGAAATTTTTCCACATACATATAAATATGTAGCTGTTGTCGGACACACAACAAAATTAAGCAAAATTTTGCATGCGAAATTAAAATTCAGCTAGTAGCGTCTTGTCCCAGCGGCACCATCGAATAGTCATCATTTTTTTCTCCCTCAACCGAAATAATCGTTCCCTACAGGTATCTCGTTATTCAATTTTTTGTACTATTTTATTATTTCTTAATTCGTCAAGTAAGAAGAGTTAACTATATTATTCTACTTCATACGAGATGAATATAGGGTAGAGTTCCCTTGAATAGAATGAAAACAGAATTATCTAATATTTACTTTTTTTCAATTTTCTTCTAATAGGAAGTTCCAAAAGATGGGGCCCAAGAGGAAAAGAATGGAGAAGGAACCTAGTACTGGCGAGCTACCTGCGCCAGTGTATGTCGAATTTTCACCAAGGGGATACACTCGATCATCGGCTGGTATTATTTTTTACTCACTACCAACGGGACAGTGCCCTGAAAAGTTCTTACGGACTTTTTGCATGTTTCAGTAATTATGCGTCCCACAAATAGTTCATCAGATCCTATTTCCAATGCCGGTGTTACATCCGGTGAGAGCAAATCCCAGGAAGGAGCTGAGAATACCAACAATGCAAATTTGCGAGCAGGTTCGAAAAAATAACTATAATAAGATAGTTATACCATGCATTACAAGTTGACATCTCGACTCAGGCTCTGGAAGCTCTCGAGGCCCAATTATGCAATTGCCGAAGAAAACTAAAAACATGGTTCAGAAGCAAGATCGGAACAAAATTATTATAAAGAAAGTGAGTATTTTGCTTTGCCGATTTAGTTCGAGCGCGGAAACGTAAATCGTCATTAATCAAAATACAACTTTTAGGTTGTCAATTTATCCAAAACTGCCGGCAGATCAATTACCACCCAGTTATCAGGAGTTCCAGCTGGGAGTATGGCGACATATCGTTTGCCACGTCAGCGATTTATAAAATGGATTCATTCCTTCCTCTCCAACCGAAAAAACTGCACCGTAACGCAGGAATTTTGTCGTCCTTCCTACAAATGACCCGGGGATTACCTCAAGGAACACTACTAGGGCCTTTGTGTTTTTTAGTGAACTTTGACCCCATTATAAAACGACTTAGTCTAATTGATTTCTTCAGTTGCAGAGTTTACGGCTTCGTCGATGATCTCTCCAACCTAGAAATAGTACGTGGCGACCCACTCACACCCTCAATACTGCAAATAGCCAGCCAAGTGACAAAAGAAATGGACATGAGACTCAACGCCAAAAAAACTCTTGCTTTAGTGTTTGACACCAGGCGGAAGCAGGAAAATTGTGAACTATTGATCGATTCAATCTCTGTCCCCATAATCAACTCTGTGAAATTACTGGGAGTATATATCAACAACAAATTAAACTGGGACGACCATGTCGCTTACATCACGTCCAAGGCTGCCTCAAGACTCAATTACCTTAGAAAGCTCAAATCTCTTGGTTTCCAGAAAGACGAACTGCTTATTTCATATTGCAGCTTTGTGAGATCTATCCTAGAATTTAACTCTACGGTATGGGGACCTGGGCTCACAAAGGACCAGACTGACTCCATTGAGAAAATACAGCGTCGTGCCATGTCTACGATTTTGAACTTGAAAGTTACAGAAAGAAGCTACCACGATCACCTCCTTGTTCTGGGATTAGACACTCTTAAAAAGAGAAGAGAAGCGGCATTGTCACGGATGGGGGCTAGTATACTTCAAAACCCCAGATTGAGAAATATGCTGCCCGATTTCTGCAATGTCACCAGCGCTCGATCTCTCCGTCAAAGCAATCTTCTTATGCCAATTACAACAACAAGGAAACGTTACCAGAACTCTTCAATCCCTGCTATGGTGAATCTGATCAATGCAGAATTCCGACAAACTAAATCATTTCGTGGTATCCAATATGTGTCACATTTTACCGACTAATTACAACATTACTTTTTGCTGAGTTTAAATTTATTAATTCTATATCTCAATTTTAAATATCTTGTTATTCAATTCAATCTTTTTCTAGATTATTTGACGATGTAAGCATTTCAGCTTGTACTGCAGCTTGATCAGATGAAAATAAATCATTCATTATTATTATACGATTAAGCAATAGGATAGTTGGAAAACCTGTCAAAGGTCCAAAAGGGAATCCCGGAATGGTAATTAAGTGTTGGTTTTAGTACAAACCTCATGAATAAATGGTTAAATTAATTAAATATTTCAGATGATGTCCTTCGAGGATAGCGACTAGCACACAGCATTGAATTTAAAAAAATACTACGAAAATTGTGTAATGTTATATAAACACCTTTCCTGAAGGCAAGTTCACCAGCTCACATAATCCTAAAATTCGCCTTTCCATAACTCTTGCTTCACACCAAGGTTTTCCAGTTGCTGACCAGGCCAAAATGGAAAATGCCGTCAGACATACCGAAATTATGGAAAAAAATTGTAAAACTTGTACATACAAAAATTAAAGTTATCGATGTCAGATAATTCTTAGAAATTTCAATTTATATAATATTTAAACGAAATCAAAAATTTGATGGAAAGAAATTAAACGATTCGATGAAGTGAATCTTTGCACAGCTTTGAGATTTTCTTCCAAATTGTGCCGATTGATTTACAGTGGCGGAAAAATCGGGCCCGGCTAGAATGCATGGCAGAGGCAGGTAAATGTATAGGTGAAGTGAATTGATAGAAATTCTAAATATAGAGAAGCTAGCAAGTAAGGAAAAAAGGTTACGTAGTTTTTAGGACTTTTTCCCTTTTCATGTATAGTGGGTTGCAGAAATTAATACACCCAAAAATTTATAAAATTTTTATAAGCTAACAAAACAAGAAATAATAAAATGTTTCAACTGTTATATTCTGTTTGCAGTACTTTATTATATTGTGTGTCCGATAGCATACATACATACTTCATCACTTCTTCCACTCGTACAAGTTTAGCCCAGTTTTCGTAGAAACTCATTAAGCAGGGAACACCACTTCCTTCGGTAACGGGCCTTTAATTCAAGTTCCTGGCTGGCTTCTAGGATGATGAATCAATAAGTATGGATCATAGCCTTTCGTTGGCATGTAATTAACGACCCCCCCATAGTTACGGGTTTTGCCCCCTGTATTTTGGAAATGATCCCCCATTGATATTTGCCCCCAGATAATTATTTTTTTGCCCCCTAAGAATCAAGCGAATCCCCAAATAAAATGACTCGCCACATAGTTAAAATCAAGTATAATTACATATATTTATATCAGATTTGGCAAAAATTATCACAATTAATCACAATTAATCAATGATCAATGCTTTGGAGCACTTTGGTGGACGCCCTGGTTTCCTTCTTTCTCCCAGTGGTACGGTTTTTGCTTCAGGCCGAACATCATACAATTTGTTCTTTATTGCCAATCCGAGAATGTGCTTGCAAATATAGTTTTTCAGAAAAAAGGGGCAGGTACAGGATGACTCCATCCAAGCGGTTAAATGAAATTTTACCATCCAAAGTCGAGTCATGCAGGATTTGTAGGTGTCAAATGTTTTCCACGACTTCCTCTCTGTCAACCGTAGATATTTAACTACGTCGTCTTCTTTCAATTTTGGTTGATTTGTCGCGGATATGAAAAAATTGGTGACGTCCCCTGCTGTGCGGAATTTTACATCCGGTTTACTCTGGACCCAATTAAATGCTGACGTTTCATGTGACAGCGTGATAATTGGATGTGAGGAAAAAATCTTGAAATTGGGAAAGTCTGGCGACCGTTCTGTCGACCAAGTCGCGACCTGTTTCAACATGAATTGCAGGAGCTGGCCCATTGGTAGACACTGTCTAAACGTCCCTTGCTGTTTAATCCAACGGTTTGTTGATTCCAATCCATTATTGGTTGACGGAAATCCAATGGCTCGTCCTTCAAACCACCCCTCACGTTGGTCCAAGTGTTCCTCTTTAAAATATAACGAAAACTCAGGGTTCAGCTTCTCATGTTTCTTAAGCCAAAGCAACTTGGCTGTAGCAAAATCTTCTTCAGACCTAGCAAGTTGGAGCTCTGCAACGTCATCTTTCATGTGCTTCCATAAATTTGCATCTTTCACTAATTTTCTGTTCTTATCAATATTTTTTACAAGATGAAAGTAGCAAAAAACTCGGCTAAACTCCTCCCCAAATGTTGCACGAAATGCATTTGTAATAGATTCTGCGGCATCTGCAATTATTATAGTCGGACAATAATCAGGGGTCCCTTTTTGTAAAGATTTGAACACAAATTCAAAATCCTTCGTTGTCTCTCCTCTTGTTACGGCAAACCCTACAGGGTGAAATGTCTTATCTTTGTCAGATACTCCTATAACTTGAAGAGGAAATCCTTCCCAATTAAGTTTGTACGTGGCATCAGCGTGAAGTGCAGGGGTACGCATAAGTAATTGTAGAAGTCGAGGAGTCGATATAAGAAGTCCGAACCACTTTGAATCGTAGTCAAATTCGCAATTTACAACGTAGCTTTCATCATTATCTACCGGCATCTTGGATAATTTCGAACACTCAGCCTCCAGTGCGCCAAGGGATAAAATAGTCGGGCCTTCCTTTTTTCTATGAGTTGCCAAGAAGTTGGTCAATTTAGTTTTAGTGGGAACATCAACGCCCAAGTCCAAAAGCGATCGAAGAATTAGTTTTGGTTGTGTTACTCCAGATTTGAGTAGTTTTTGTATTTCGATCTTCGTGCCCACATCTATTCCTAAAATATATTTAAAATGAATATAAATATATTTCAGCCAACAGAACAATTTGTAATAAAATTTGCAAAATTACCTGTTTTAGGCCGGTCAACATGGTCATGCTGATCGGTTGTCTTCTCCACAATTACAGACGTATTATTTAGTAACAATATGATACAACATTTTGAGCTGCATGAGTCGCTGCTACGGCACACGAACTTTAAAATTTCAGCGTCTGCAGTTTGATACTTCGATTTATACACCCACTTATTTTCACTTTTAATGAACTTTTCCGCTGCTTGTTTCGTGGAAAATTGTTTAACAAAATTCCAATCCAACAGTTTTCGTCGCTTTGCAGGCTGATTTTCAGTTTCGCCATTGTTGGATTCGTCGTCACTACTTTCGGAATCAAAATTAAGTGTCTGGGAACACTTCCTTGCCATGTTGTGCAGGAGGGGCTCAAAAGCTACTAAAGGTTTGCCTGACAATTTGACGGAGTTGTAATTCATGTGAGACATATGTAGAGTCTCATCCCATTCAAGTGGAAACCCAGTATCGTTCCATTGACGCAGAGTTGTCAACTACACGTGATCCGAGCCAGGTTAAAAATCAGATCTGGAGGATTAAAAAGTATCAAGAATTTCTTGAGCAGAATGAAGGAAAAATTCTGCACAGGAGTCATTCCATCTTATTCAAGGGGAGGAGATGGCTGGGACATTTAATTACGCAGGTTAGTTTAATTTCTGGTGTTTGAATGTAAATCATAATATATTAGCCTACTATAAACCAGTTTTAAAGACGGGCTGAATGTTTCACGTCCTCCTATTTAAAACTTTCGGTAAAATTCCTGCCGTCTTATTGCCTAAAAGGTTAGTGGTATATCCTCGGATTTGAACCATAACAAATAACGCAACTCCTACTGCAAAATCCGAAAATCTAAATCATACAATATCTTTTAGGAAAATTCCGGCGCTGACGTTTTGGAGATATTTTGAAAAATATCAATATTTGAAACATCTCCAAAATATCAGGTTTCCTGACTTTCACAGCCAATTATGACCCACAATATGTTATAAAATATACCAAAATAATCGTATGGTCGAGATCAATCGGCACCATCCCGATTTCATGTGACCACTTCATGAGTAGCGTCCCCAAAACTTACAAGTTTTCCGTATTCATCCTTAACTACGCGTCGCAACAATCCAAAAAAAATGCAACAACATAAGACCACCGTATAGATTTTCTCCATAACTACTTGTATACCGCTTTATGAGATTTCTATATTGAGATTTTTATACTTCATGGGAATTTTGAGGCTTGATAACATATCTTATTTGATTTGTGTTTCATTTATTACCCTTCAGATGATTGGTCGAGATAAAATTTCAAAATGCCAACAGTCAATCAAAATGCTGGAATGTGACGGAAAATTTCAACGGGCGGACTGTTCGAAATTATAAAATAGATGTGAAAATTAAATTTAATTATTAAATTGTCCACAGATAGCACCACATATGGAAGAAATCGACTCAGTTTTAAAAATGGAATGGGAACAGAAACAAGTCGGATATGTGCGGGAGTGTTTGAATTTGGCGGATATATTCTGGCCTGGGTACAGTCGTTGTAGGGGTATTCATTATTAACTGATTTTAATTAATTGTCATAGCTAGTCTTTTACATGATACTTATACATAAATCTATGCTTGTTTGATAGGGCAATTGCTCTATAATTTACAACGTGGGATATTCTGCCTGATTTTTTGCGAAACCGCAAATTTGGCGAGGAGTCGGAGAAATGTGAATTATAACAGGCCGCGTCTCACCGCCCTGTGCAAGGTATTTGAAGAAGTTCTGAAATTTCGGAAGGAGGTGAAAGCGATTCTGGAAATTGAAAACGCTGGGACGCCTGAAAGACAATGGGCGGAAGAGATGGGAGGAGATGGAATTGATTTTGCAGGGCTAAGAGGACTACTTCAAATGTAATCAATTAATTGATGCGTGTTGTAAAATATCATATACCTTTTGTAGTCTGAACTTACGCTTTCCTCTACAAGGATATCTCCAACAATAGTCTCATGACGCGCAAGACTTGGTTCCTTAGTTTGTTAAATGAAAGTAAAGTAAATACATAGTTGAAAATATCCGTATTAATATTTTTATGTTAAGATATACCAAATTTGCAATGAAAAATGTCCATGAAACAAAATATTTCATTATTAATTGACATAACTATGTAAATAGTTAGAGCGCATGTTAATGAGAAAATAAATATGTGTACGGAGAGTCTTAAGTACCTACTTATATACATTAAAATCAATTAGAGCCGTGCAAGCTGTGAAGGAAGGTGGAGACCACCGCCCAGCAGAAGGAGGCGAAGCCTGAGTAAAGGCGCACATATATGTCTCTATTTCGTGTCATAATTCGTGGAAACCCATAAAAAATATCGGGGTTGGGCAAGAAATTAGGGTTTTAGAATTGCACGAATAATGTACCCTAGGTCAGGAAAATAACCCTTGGAAAAAAATTGTTTTCAAACCTTTTTCTAAGGGTATATTCTTTCCCGTACTTTAACCCAAGTTCGTAGCTATGCAAGTTATATTACTGTTTGGTGTTTGATAAGTACTTTAATTATATTAAATTATGAAGGCAGATGCCTGAACAAATTAAGTATTTTGGCTTTCATAGCCTCCTGTAAGGTCATCAAAATAGAAAACTCAAAATATTTGTCTCCTGAAGAATTAGAAAATAAAAATATTACGAAATTGGTAAACTACCCCAATCTATTAAGGAAGATTAAAAAATTATTTGATCTAGAAAGGTAAGGTACGTGTTAGGCTATTTCTGTTCTCTTTCAGGTTTGAAAATTATAAGATAAATTAAGTTAAAGGGTGGTTGGGTAGAGAAGAAGGAAAAATAAGTGAAAGATAAGGTGATTGTAGGGAAGTGTTTGATAAAAAGGAAGATTAAGTGTACAGGTAACCTGAATATATTACGTAACAAATTAAAATTGAGTTGAGTAAGGATAGGTTATTATGGGGGGTTATGCATATTTATTTAGATGGAATGAATTTGAAACCAGTTCGGGATCCTGTGACTAGATCCTGTGACTAGATCAATAACAAGGATTGCTTAGCAGCCTTAGAAATTTTGAGGGTGCAGGTCTTCAGAAATGAGATGCAGGTAGGAAATGTTTTCTTCCCGGTGGGAACTGAGGTGGCAGAATCTGTAAAATCAGCTAGCTTTAATGCTTTTAAATATTCATTGGAAGTGGAATTGTTGCGTGTAGTTCGTCTGCATATAAGGATGTGGGAGATGTTTCGGAACGTGAGGGGACCCTTGTTGACCCTTGAAAATTGGGGATATATTTTTAAGCAATAAAAGTGTTTCGGGTATGGAAGGATGGGTGGAAAAATTAGGTTGGATTTTTTTTGTAATATTCTGTTTCGCATTTAAGAAAATATGAAATCATCAAAAATTTGATCAATTATAAATATTTAATTTTAAGGAGTGGTCAAATTTAATTATTTAAAGTACTATATTAGACAATGGTTGATGATTGTTTAGTTTATTTAATTATTCAGTCAACAAACTGTACACATTACCAATAACATAATGAATTCTCTGAATTTAAGGGTTACACAATTGAGGAAACAAATTATTCTAACCCATAAATAAATACTTATTCCTTCATCTTGCCAGTTCACGAAACCTTTGCTTCCTCCTCCAATTCTTCATTGATACCAACCAACCCCATGAAGAATTGAACGTTGGCCGGTCCACATTATTCGAGGTCATGATTGCCAATATTTTATCCGTCGTGCGTTTACAACACTGGTCACAAAAGAGAAATTTAAGTAATTTTTGACTAATATAATTTAACTTAACACATCATAATTAACTTATTAAATATCAGTAAGATTAATTAAACAACTTACATAAATTTCTAAAATCAGCACCCTTTACATCCCTTTCATTGCTTTGACCAAGTCTTCAAATAAATTCAGCTCCTCCTCGGTTAATTTTTGGTTGTACAAAGTTCCGGCATAGGTCGAAATTTGGAACGTTTTAAGGGCTATCATAAAAATTTACATATTTAATCAGTTAAATATTAATTCTTGCACAGATAAAACATAGATAAAATATATTTATCTCACATTTCCACATATTTCCGCATGCTACCAAACCCTGCAAAATTTCTCCAGCCCTTTCCGGATACTTGGGCACCGTTACCTTCAAATGGGTCAGACCTTGCACCCTTGAACAAATTCTGAGCACCACACCCAATTAAAATCTTCGCGCCTCCCCCTCCCACATGATTTCGTTCAACTCCAACCGTTTCAATCTTGGAAACTTTGCCTCCAATCCGTCCAACAGAACGGGATCGTGGACCTCGTGGAGGACGAGATTTCGCACATTTACCAATGCTGCGACTGCTTATAAACTCTGCAAATATTCAACGTTTCCAGGGAAGGTGCCCGTTCGGACGAAATATCTTGGAAGGAGTCTCCACATTGAAAAATTTTGATCGCATCGTTCCTAAAATATTTCAATTTGGGCATCTTTTTCGGCAATTGAAATCCCAAGTTGGCCAATTGTTTGATGTTAACTTTCTGGTTAACGAGTTGTATCCCATGTTTGCCGTTGTAACCAAAAAATAGCTTGACCAGTCGATCACCCAGTGGACCCACCATCTTGCTTAAGTAAGACAGATAAGGGTAAGACGGTCCTAGGTTATCCAGAACCAATCCCTGCAGTCCAATCGTGAGGACGGCAAGATTTCGCAAATTTGTCAAATCAGGATATAATCCGGACGGAAGCGTGACCTCCATCAAGTTTAGCGATGCATCGAAGACAAGTTGCGAAAAATTTTTTTTTTTATCAATCACGGGTGAATTTATTCACATAAAAAAACAATAAATAACAAAATTATTAGTTGACTTGGGGAGCAGAGGGAAAACCCAATGATGTTGAAAAGGGAAACCCGCTGCTTGAACTGGACAATTGACGGTCTAGTTCACCATTCGGCCCCTTATTATTATACACTTCTTTCAAAACATAAAATAGTTCTTCTAAACCTCTTGAATCTTTAATGGTCCCCATGATCGATGCAGCATTGCCGCGTTGTACTGCCATACTTAAACGTTGAATTAAATAAGTTGTTGACATCGGTTGACCAGTGTTCTCTTGAATCCTCCTCCCCACTTCCTTGATGAAATTCAGCCCCTCCGCCCCCCACACTCCAGATGTTTCCACTGCCACGGGGATGAAGATGTATTTCTCCTCCAGTTCGATATATAGTTTGTGTTTGTTTTTTTCAGCGAGTGTTGATGCAGTACCAGAATGTGTTTGTGTGTGTGTAATGTATGAGTGTGCATATGTGTCGTTGCATGTAAAATCCCAAATTAATGATCGCCCTTTCTTATATGGGATAAGTGTTAAACCGTCTGGTCTTTTGCCGTCTTTCCTACAACAACCTACTGGTTCCCTAATCGCTGGAATGTCTGCAGAAATTAAAGCTCTCTTTATGATATCATTTGCCTGTGTATGTCTTGGATGCCGTCCAGCACTATACATACATGAAAGCCCATGCAAACCTAATTCGTCTACATGTGCTCCACATTTGCCGCATTTATGGGGACAACATAATTTAAGGCCTAATCTCAAACCCATTGCAATTCTAAATGTGTTATCGTCTAAAAGTGTGCCTAAATTTCTAGATGGTAAAGCTTGCAACCATGCACCTGATTCTGATGACCGAGATGCCAAAATTCTAGCCGTGTTAATGGGAGAGCTGGATGAATCTAAAATTTGTGAAGAGATATGACTGAAAATTGGGATTTCCCAAGCAGATTGCATTGATGCGATTGTGACTGAAGGAATTTCACTAAGACTGATAGATTTCCACAAATCTTGCGCCTCGGTCACAAATGAATCAGACAAAGCAGTGACATATGAGGGTAAAATTGCAGAAACTAAATCAATAGTAGCAAAAGATGATGCAAGGAAACATGGAGTAGCTAATGTTTTCGATTGCCTAATACCAATGCCTCCTAATTTAACTGGCAATGAAAATTCTTCTAATGAAGGGAAATCAATCTGACAATTTGTAATTTGTTCTAAAGCATTATGAAGTAATGAATCAAATTCATCTAACAAATGAGGTGACTTTAAAATTGGTGCTGCTCGTAAAATATAAACTAAACGTGGTATAGCCAATGAATGTTTCAAAAGATAATATGCGATGTGGTTTGGAATGCAATGCAACCGATCTACCATATTGTTAAAAGCCTTTATCTTTTTGAAAAACATGTTCAATGGATTCATATGTTAAAGGTGCCCCTAAAAGCTCAGCATTTTCTACTGTCATAATTGAGATACCAGGTGCAATTAATTGGAAGGAATCAAGTATTTCAGAAGTGTTGTTTTGTGGACCTAATACAGACACCTCACATTTGTCAAAATTCAATTCTAAACCTACTTGTTCAGCGCATGAGATAATGTGCTTAAAATCTTCTAATACTGTATCGGGGTTACCTCCCAATGTGCCATCATCCAAATACCACATGTTAAATTCTGAAGTTAAATTCGAAATGACTGGATGTAGTTGTATACAGAAGAGTGGTGGACCTAACGGATCTCCTTGTTGAACACCTCTACTCGAGTCAATTAATGAAAAATTCCAAAACAGACTGGATGTATATCTGTAGCACTGATTAATATATGGATATAATGAGGGTACCAGTTCATGAACAGATGAAAGCAATTTACCTCTATCTACCATATTAAATGCATTTTTAAAGTCTATTTTAAGGAAAGCTGTGGGTGTAGGGTGTGGAAAAGTGAAAAACCTACGAGCAGCATGTGCACCAGCCTCAGCGCCATTTTTAACATTAAAACCTACTTGAACCGGACTAAAATAATCTTTGAAAACGTCATTCATGACTTTGACACCAAGCTTGGAAACTAAACGACGATATGTGCAACCTACTGCGATTGGTCTAATTCCGCCAGATTTCTTTTTAAGAGCTGTTAAACTTGCACCATATATGAAAGAACATATTTCTAAAGGTACTTTACCTGCCAACATGAAATTGCATAAATTGGTTAGTGATTTAACTAACTGTGCACCTGCTTCTCCAGAATGTTGTGAAACTAAATCTTTTAAAATCTGAGGACGCAAGCCATCTAATCCACCTGCTGAACCATTAGGAAATGAAAATATCCCAGATAAAACCTGTTCTTTCGTTGCCGAATGTGGTGAAATATTATGCCCCTCTAATTCAGTAAAATGATCTAATGATTGGGATGCTTTTCCAGAAGTATGTCTAAAGTATCTGATGAATTGGGTGCGATGGTATCATCTGATGTCAGCAATCTAATTGCCCCACGAATATTACCTTCAGACATCTTTGAGATTACTTTCGGCCCTATGTTTGTATTAACTTTGGTTTCATTTTTATTTTTATAGAAAGCTTTGGATGACATTGAAAGGAGGAAATCTTGATATGTATTGTTGTTCAGAGATTCAAAGATGGTTAAATTATTTTTGATTTTACTATTTAGGCTTTGCCCAATTTCAGTATGAGATTTTGGTGTGCATTGCAATACAATATATGGAAAAGTTAATAGGAGATGCCATGCGTCTATTGTGTTTTCTGTTATGCACTTATCAATCGCTAATTTAAGTACTTGTGCTACCTGAATTCTACAAGCTTTAGGACATTGTTTAAGGGTTGGAAATTTTTGTTTCAAGGATGAAAGAATGGATTTGAGGTCAAATGATGTGTCTATTATACCTTCCGATTTCAGCTGAATCCCAGCATAATGATTTTTAGGTGCCCCATGTAATTCTGTTCTAAGACTACTAGTTCTAACCATGGGAAATTTATTTTTGATTAATTTTCCTAATTCTGCAACATTCAAATGCTTAAAAATGCCTTGTGAATCCTGCTTGTATGTGTCATGCAATACTTTTTTCCGAATGCTTCCCCCTACTATGATATTATTATGCAGCCAATCTAATGTTAATGCAGTGCATGTTTCTTTGTTTGTGATAATGTTAGAAAGTGGTGTACTTGATATATTGAAAATTGTTTGTGGTGATTGTGTAATTGTGCAGGGCACAGTGGGCCAGATTTAATAAATTTTGGCCAAAAATATATAGAAGCCGAATTTGAAGAAACAAAAATTAGATTTTGTTGTGCAACAAGAACCTAAGGCATATACTATATGAGGAAATTTTTAATAGTCATATGCTACACCCCCAGTGGGTGTGGCCCTCGGCGACTTTTCGGTTTTAACGAAACCATGTCATGTGATACATCATTTTTCTCAGCTCGACGAGGGTACCTCCACAGAATAATTAAAATTTATAAACCACACCCCAGTGGGTGTGGTTCTAAAGCAATTGTCGATTTTAACGAAACCATATCATGTGATACATCATTTTTCTCAGCTCGCCAAGGGGGTATCGACGGAATATCTCAAACTTGGAAACCGCACCCCCAGTGGGTGTGGTTTCCAGAACATTTTCCATTTTAATAAAATCATGGCATGTATTATATCATTTTTCCCAGCTAAACAAGGGGGTTTCGACGAAATCCCAAAAAATCAGTGCTCAACGACTTTTCGATTTTAACTAAACCACGTCATGTAATGTAATACCTCATTTCTCGTAACTAAACGAGGGGATTTCGAAAAAATAATTTGAATTACATTATGCAAATTAAGAAAAAGTTACTTTCAGAATTTACGTGACTGGCTATGTGTATGCCACACAACATACTTTCTCAAAATGGCAAAAGCGCTGAAAGCCACGCCCACTGGGGGTGTGTTTTCTTGAGATAGGAGGTGACCATCGGGGTCCCCTTTCCACTACGATAAATGTTTTGTGTCGCACCATGTACTTAAGTTGGTTAACGCGAAAAGTGCACATGATGGTTACACCCATAGTAGGTGGGAATTGAAGATTTTAATCTGTTAATGTAACTATTGTCGGGGGTGTGAACCTGATGGGATGCTGATATTTTTTTGCTCTTAAGTGGTAAAACTCAGTAATTTAAACGTGATTAAATTTTTCTCACGCCCTCTTCCACACCCACTGGGGGCGTGGTTTCAAAATTCTAATAATTCTGTGGATGTCCACTCGTACAGCGGAGAAAATTGATATATCACATGATATTGTTTTCGCTAAAATCGACAATTTCCTTAGAGTCACACCCACTGGGGGTGTGGTTTCAAAACTTTAATGAATCTGTCGAAATCCCCTCGCCGAGATGAGAAAAATGATATATCACATGACATGATTTGGTTAAGGTCGAAAATTCTCCGAGGGCCGCACCCACTGAGGGTGTGACATGCGACCATTTGAAAATTGCATGTAGTGCCCAGGGTGTCGAGGCATTTTTTCGACATACAGTTCGATTTTTAGTCTTTGAAATTGAACAGTATTCATTAATTATATTTTACAATGTCTTTAACCTTGTGACCTTAATTTCGAGGGGGTGTGGTCGAATTAAAAAAATCTGGAAAAGCTTATTTCGTAGGTTCCAGAGATTACGTAAATTGGTAGGCTTTCCGAAATATATTTATTCTTATTTCATTTGACGGAATTATGTATGAGTCAAATTCTAAGTTAATAAAATCTGAATATTCATAAGATCAATATCATTGATGTCCGATAGTTTTAATGGTGATTGCCGGGTTATACACCTCATCTAATAAATATAATAAGCGAATAGAAGGAAGGCCGATAAAAATTAAAATTACGTCAATAATTACCGGTAAATTACCGGTATAATAACTACCAAACGGTTCGCTTGATGTGCTCAAACCAGCACATCAAGATAACTCTGTGCTATTTAGAATCCTAATTTAAATTGCCCAGCCCAAGTAAGAAATTTTTTTAAACTTTTTAATGAGAGTGAAATAGTTGATTATGAATTATCATTCTGGTACGTATTATAGTCGCTGAGTGACTTTTTTTAGTTTTACATTAATTCATGGAATTATCTAGTTTAATCTAATGCATGGGACAATTGTCTCACAATTGTCACACCAAACCCAACCTTATACCACTTCGTACCACTTAATACCATTTTTAGCTCGGTGGTAAATACCGGTAAATACCAGTATTTACCAGTTGTATTTACCACTTGGTATTTACCACTTTAAACCCTGGATATACTATCCTGAATTTTGTTTTAATGTAGATTTTTTTTTAATTTTCGAAAACAAAGTTCATTTTTTAATTTATAAATACTTTTGCCATCACTAATTTTTCAATTGGGCTTCATTTCAGTGAACACCACTAAACCTGTTTTAACTGAAAATGTTTACTGAATACGACTCCAATAGGACAGTAAAATTAACACGTGTTTTCGGAACAAAGTATTAAACGACATCTCATCTGTCTACGGCTGTAGCCTAACATAACCAAACCCAACGCAACCTAAGTTTTTTATGATTACGTATAAGGAATCAAACTGATTTTTCTTATTGTTCACTAATAGGGTTTTACAAATGTCATGTCACCGAAAAAAATGTCAATGTCATGTCAATTTGTCATGACATGTCAAAATGCCAATTTTTTGTCAAAATGTCAAAATTAGAAAATGCTTGACATTATTGACATGTCACGTGACATGTCAAAAACGAAAAAAAATGGTTATTAAATCTATAAATTTGTTTTAACTTCAAGTGCAGACTAAAAATCTATTAATTGTGTGGTAATTCTCGAATTAAAAAGTTCGAAAACCGGTTATTATAAAATCATACTTATCCAGACCGACCTCCAATTTCCTTGGGGTGATATTGATTGGGGAAACTGTAATTTAGCCCTCTTCCACAATTATGTAGATTCATTTTCTTGACCTCGCCTACAAGGTCACTGGAAGGTCAGGAGTCAAAACTTTTGATGGAATTGTATTCTGGTTGAAATTTCCTTCCATCTAGATAACCAATATGACGAACAACCCCCAAAAAAGTTCTTTTTGCGACGTATGACCTCCATATTTGAATTTCATTTGTCGTTTGACCTGTGGAACACGTTGTAAAAATTTCAGGTCGAAATCCGTATCCGTTCGGAAGTTATCGTCCATACAGACGGACAGACAAACAGGTCACTTCCGAACTTCGCTTTGGTCATTTTTTGTCCTTACAAATAAAATGCCAAAATTTTGTCGAGAAATTCAAGAAATGTCAATTTTTCGAGGCTGAAAATTATTGATATTCTCACAAAATTAATATTGACAATATGTCAAAAATGTCAAATTTTCAACGTTCAAATTCTTTGACAATGTCAGTTTTGTCAAAATGTCAAAAATGTCAAAAATTGTCATCAAATTTAATTGCTTGACATTATTGACGTGTCTGACATCTTGACATGTCAAAATGTCATGACAAGATGACATTGTAAATCCCTATTCACTAATAAATATGTAAATTAAACGATGTTAAACTGGAAAATTAATTAAAGAATTTTACATGGAAGTGTTTTAGCATTTTGCCCCATGTTTAGGAAAAGGCATTTACGACAAAGAGAAGCAAAATTTTGTGCTGCATTTACAGGATATACAGAACGTTTAGGGCAAGCATGCCTTTTTCCCAAGAATATAATGAGGGATAAACCCCCATGTTGTGTCATAATTGATGCACATTCCATAATGGAGGAAAGATTCATTTTATATAATATTCCCCTAACCATTTTAAAACTCTGTCCTTGGCGACTTAACACAGGGACGTATTTTTGTTTTACTTATTTTGTTTAATTTTATTTGCAACATCACCTACGCATTCCAAGCACTTGCATAGTTAGAGTCAGAAAAGTCTGCAGTCCTAATAGCCTTAAATGTGTAGCCTAATACGCGGAAGGGATTTATGTAGAAGGACAAAGTGGACATGGGATAAGAAACTAAATAAGTTGTTAGGTAAGATTCAAAAAAAGGTCATTGAAAGGCAGAAACGCAATGGAGAGTTAAGTGATGCAACGCAGAATAAGGTTTGAGTGGGTTGTTTGAAAAATATGACGTATAAAAGAAAGGATAGGTTAGGTTGAAGGTCGGTAACGGAAATATAGTTAACCAACCTAACCCAGAAGTATTTAACATGGAACGATAAATTAAAATTAATGATAATTTAATTCAATCAACCAACCTAACCCATCAGTAAGTGATGGATTGACAGTTGACAGATAAATTGAAATTCATCATAATTAAATCAAATTAGGTTAGGTTAGGTTAGGTTAGGTTAGGTTAGGTTAGGTTAGGTTATGGGACTCTGGTGACTTAACTTAAGCACCCAACCAGACGACAAATCCGCCAGCCCTTACCGATGCGTTTCGACATTTTTGCCGATGAATAACCGTTTTGCACGGGGAATCAGCAACTCTGCCGATGAGCATAGGCTAGTCTGCCAATAAGTATCAACAAATCTGCCAATAAATATCGACAAATTTGCCTATAGGTATCGGCGAATCTGGCGATGCGTATCGGCATATCTGCCGAGGGCCGAGGGGTATCGGCGAATCTGCCGATGGGTATAGGCGACTCTGCTAATGTGTATCGGCAACTCTTCCGATGGGTATCGGCAACTCTGCTGATTGGTATCGGCAACTCTGCTGATGGGTATCGGCGACTCTGCCTATGGGTATCGATACATCTGCTGATGGGTATCGATACATCTGATGATGGGTATCGATACATCTGCTGATGGGTATCGGCAACTCTGCCGATGGATATCGGCAACTCTGCTGATTGGTATCGGCAACTCTGCTGATTGGTATCGGCGACTCTGCCTATGGGTATCGGCGACTCTGCCTATGGGTATCGGCGACTCTGCCTATGGGTATCGACAAATCTATGAGTAATTTCGCCATGTTGGTCACCCCTACATTTGCCATTAAGTAGAGTGTACTCCGAGCTGTTGAATAATTCTAAAATTAGTTTTCCTCTTCTATCAATAAATTTATCTTTTGAACATCTATGTAATTGAATTGCTTGATTTACATTAATTGGACTGACCCCCGAGTTTAATTCACCTATCCTTGCATTAAAGTCCCCCATAACTACTACGCCTGCATCGGTAAATTGTTCATTTATATCTCCCAAAAATTCCTGCAAGTTCTGCAGTTTATTATCAATTTGATCTAATTTAGGGTTGAAATACACTACCACAATTACCCAAATTTTTCCGTTCATTATTTGTCTAACTGCTAAACTCATAAAGTTATCATTGGATATCATCTCTCTAATTAATTGGAACTTGTTATTCAACAAGATGATGAAACAAGAATGAAATAAGAATGAATCCTTCATCTGAGGTCCTAGTAGATTCTAAAAAACATGGTGGGTACTCTGGACTCAAACGACAGGTCGTGAGTGTCCCTTGTGAGTGTGAATGAAAATCTTCAGTCAGAAATCGGGATGAGTAAGCTTTGAATGAAAAAAGTTTTTTTGAACAGGTATGTTTAGAACTCATCATTTTCATGATAAAATAAAAATGTAAGATTTAAAAGCCGTTTATAAAATGTGGAACTTATTTTTAATCGTGAAAGTAATTTCAGATGGCTGGAACTTCCTTAGACCATTGATAAACAAACTATAACACCAATTGTTTTAACGATTAAAATAAAAATTCCTATCTCCATAAAATCCTCAAATTTTATAATAGTATTTTAAAAATAATTCCAATCTTACATCATAACACGTTCTTTCTAGTAGGCCAATCTTATAATAAGTAGTAGTCCCAGAATCTATTCGATGATCAATGGCGAGGAATTTACACAATTTCGTTCCAGTAAAAATGGTTGATTTGTAAGCCAATCAGAAAATGTGATCTTTTGTTTGAAGCATTTAGCATATTTCAAGATGAATTTAAAGTATAAAAATTGCAATAAATAACTTTCACTTTAATTTTATCTCAGGGTATTTGTCTCATCCCGCCCCAATTAGCAAAAGGGCAAGAAGGCAAAAAGGCACCCATTTTTGTTGGACAAAAAGGCACTGCCTGCCTTTCTGCACACACTGCGCATATATGTATGTATTATGTTATTTTGACAGCCCTACAAACTTTTTTAAACAGGTAAGATAAAATTCTCGTCACCACAAAATCTCAGAATTTTATGATAGTGACTGTATTCACATCAACCTTCGCATATCGTTCTCCTTCTTCTTTGGTTTTAATGACAAAGTAATGAAAGATTATTTTAAAATCACAGGTTTAATTTGTAAATTTTAGTTTTTATTTTGCAATAATATTTTGAAACCGCCACCACCAAGTTTTTTTAAAACAATTAAAATAAAATTTCCATCACCAACCATAAAATCCTAAAAATTTCAAAATATTTTCAAATAAATTCAATCTTCCAAAACACATGCACGAATCTTGTCGTTCTTATTTTTTCCACTGGTCCGCCTTGTCACCAGCCCCCGCTTCCCCTCAGCACCGGTAAGTCCCCGATTATTCGGGGAGGGACCTCCCAATCCTAAATTAACCCGGGGATGGGTCGGCACACCCACCGAAAACGGGGAAGAGCTCGTCTGCACCACGCGGCCATGACCGTTTCCGTCATAACTGAATTTTTTACTCAGCTTCGTCGTGCTGGTGTCATTGCCCACCTCGAAATTTGCATCGTTCTCCTTCTTCGCGGCAGCAGCGGCGGCCGGCTTATCGCGCGCTCTGCCTTTTGCAATGTCCAAAACGGTGGAAACGACCTCTTCCGCAATGCCGAAGGGGGCAACGGCTCGCACCACGGTGGTCACGATCTATGAATAAATTTATCACAAATTCAGTATTTTGATGCTGTGTTCTTCCCAGGGTTTGGATTTCCGGGGGTGTTACACCCACACAAAGACGAAAATCTACGTGGAGAAGGCAACAGTCGCATAGCTGTTCACTTTCATTCATTTGATTGAGAATGATAGTGAATGAAAATGAAATTCCTGTCATTTGAATGACAATGAATGAAGGGTTCCGTCATTTCATGTGAATGAAAGGATTTCTCACTCATTTTATTTTTCACCCCGTGCTTAATACATGGGGCGAAGTAAGAAATGAAGTCCGATGAATGTAAAATTTGAAAGCCATTTACATAATGTGGGTTTTAATTAAATTGTTTAAAGAGGAAGTAATTTAATGTCTCTCCAAAACAATGGGAATTACCCTCCAAATATTTAAGAAGTAGCCTAAATGGAAAACAACCTCTAAATGCTCTAAATTTTCTCTCCAGTTAAATGGAACGAGCCTCTCATTTTGCATATCATAATTTTATGTTAATTTCTTATCCGTGGTTGATCTTATTACCTTTCTGACTCAACAACCTTGGAAGGTTCATTCACAACTCGACATTCATTCACAATTTGACTGTCAATTCACATCCTCCAGTTTAAAAAAAACTTTAAAAAAGTGAAAAAATGGCTGACATTACTAGAACATTAAATTTTGATAATCATACATCCTCTGAGTCGGACGAGGACGGCCCAGTAATAAAAAAAGGAAAAAAAAATAGTGGTTAGTTCGATTTGATTGCACTGATTGGAAAAAATCGACATGCACATGTCCAAGTTTTTCTAAAAACTACATTTGTAAACATGTACTTGGTCTGGCAATTAAAAAAGAATATTTCGATGTTTGTCCTGAAGCTAAAACTGTACCACTGGGTACCAAGAGGAAGCGTGGACGACCTACGAAGTCCACAAAAGCCTTAATTACCATGTAATTGTTAAAAATATATTTTTCTGGAAGCACTAATTATAATTGTAAATAAATTATATGCTTTTTTATATAAAGTTAGAAAATCATAACGTCCATTATTTTTAGAGGTAGTTTGACACCAAAATCCTAATTCAAAAATAGCTTTGAGAGGTACTTTTCCATGGAGGGTCCTTCTGAAATATTGGGAGGGTACTTCCCATTTTTTTGGAGAGGCTTTAAATGCATGCCGTTTAAAGAGTTTTATAGTGGTACGACGCATCCGTTTGACATACATGCAATGTATCAAGTCAATTAACTCTAGGGTGGAATTTTCGAATTTATGACACGCCCAGTTTGTCCAGTTCTTAAAAATATGCCACACCATGATTAATCCAATGTTATAATAAATACTCAGAATTTATGGCATACTTAAGAAGAGGCATTCATTTTCATGCCGGTAAAAAAATGCATGATTTGTATAACACATTTATACAATGCGGGGTTTGTTAAAGTTTTTAAAATATTGTTTGAAAATGGCCCATGGAATTTTCACATTTATGGCATGCCCTTTTTGTCCGGTATTTAAAAATATGCCACGTCCCAATAACAAATAAATTGCCAATGTTATAATAAACATCTCTGCAATTTAGGGCATACTCAATATGAAGCATTTACGTTTTCATACCGGTAAAAAACCATGATTTACTTAATCATGGGTTACTTGTAAGTAACCCATTTGCAAAAGGTGGGCTTCGTTTAAAATGTGTCGGCTTTAAAAAAATAAATATGCATCATAATGCCAAAATGCACGATTTGTAAGCCATTCGCAAAGTGTGATCTTTGTTCAAAAAGTTTAAAGTATACTCAAAACAAAATCGTCAAAAAATCGCTACCAGGCGGTGTCTATATATGACCTCACCGGTATGGTAAGAATTTGCTACAGGATAGTAAAGAACGACTTGATTTCGCTTAGTAGCAATCTGACATAAAATTGTGGCAAATCCACTCCGCTTTGTTAATGCAGTGATGTACATAACTTGTCAATTTCTTCACCTTGTCGTAGCAGTTTTTATCCGCATTTGCGATATCGACACTACCGGAAAGTAGCAAACTTCTACTGATGTGGAAGCTTTATCGTTACCATATTATATGAAAGTGTGAACAATTTGGTAAGAATTACAAAAACCACGGTAGCAAATTTTAGTAACAAATAATATATTTTATTATAAAACACTTTAATATATTTTCATTGTTCCATACGTACATATTTGATATAATTATACAAAAAACAGTTTATAATACCAAAAAACAAGCTATATATTTTTTACTAATAATATTTAAATATGATGCCTTACAGATACAAATATTCCATCGGAATTACAATTGTGCATCAATTCCATGCATTCATGGATTTCTAATTTCGTTATATCACATAACCCATAAACATCGTGTTTCAATTTTACTCTATAACTAAAATAATGTCTATCAAAATATTGCACTTCTAATTTATTAAGCAGCAAATAACATGTTTTTTCATCTGTAATTAGAAATTCAACGATAACTCCAAATTTTGGAAACACAGGGTCGTGACCAAAACAGACAATATAATTGTGTTTGTAATTGTAATTATTAAACCAAATTTGATTTGTCGTGCAAATTTCTGTTTCTTCATCACATTTTTCAAAACCATTAACTTTTCGCAAGAGTTCAATTGCATCAAATGGGTTGGAAAATTGGCATAGTTTAATACTCAAAATATTCTCAACTTTTAATTCGTTTAGTACAATATTTTTTGACATAACTGCGGCATATTGCTGATGGCGCATGGAAAGTGTGTAACAAATATTCCTAAAATTTTTTGTGTGATTCCAATTGCACAAAATAATTGTGCTTCCCTTCAAATCTCATTGTCCAAAGGGAAATCAAGGGACCAGTCTGTCTAATAACATAAGAGTAGTGACACATAAAATGGTGCTTCGGAATCAACCGATTTTCAGGAAATAATTCTTTAAATTTTGAATGATGTGTAATAATAAGAGAATCTAATTTAAAAAGAATTGCTTCAGAAAAGTTTCTACAAAATGCAATATTTAAAATTTCTAATAACAAGAGAATTAATTCCCAAAATTTCTTAGCATCATGTGTTACAATTAAGTCGCCAATTATGATTGGAAGATGTCTTATGAGGCACCAAGCTTGTGCAGCTTTTTGGCCAATTCTGTTGCTATTATTGTCTAATCTAATAGGACTTGGGCGATTCTTCGAATCTAAGTAACCATAATCGTACGAAATAATTCTTTGGTTAATTTTTTCTAAATCAAAACATTTTAAAAATATAAGTTTTTGAACTACGAGTTTTACTTCGTACGGAACAACACCTTCAAGCAAATCATGCATTATGTCCACTGATGGCGAATCTAAAAAATTAAAAAACTGTAAATCATTTAAGGCGCATGGTCTCTGAACGCCAAAACTTTTGCATTGAAGGTGCTTTGCATAATTTACCTTGTTTCTTAATACCATATCGCAATGCTTATATTTAATTTGGGCTTCATCCTTACTCGTGCAGCATAATCTACAATAGTAATTAGAATTGAACGACTCATGAAACCCATAAATTGAATTTCCTCCCAAATTGTCAAAAATAACAGTGGAAATAGTTCCAAAAAATCTATCTGCACCATTTATTTCGATTCCTTGGCTTTCAAGAAGTTTTAAATCAGGAATGATTGAATTTAAAATACAATTTATCCCATATTTTTTTGCATCTTCAGAATAGAATAAAGCAAGTAAGTGAATCTGACTGAGCTGGGAATTAATAAAGTCAGGCAGATTCCGAATTACAAAATAAATTGCTCCTATTTTATGTATTCCTCGCTTCGATCCAAGAGGTTTAACAATCTCGAAATCGTCATAAAATAATTGCAGTTGAATAGAATTGGGGAATTTGGAAAACAGCTCGTTTGTTAAATAAGATTTAGAATTTTGAAAACATGAATAACTTCTTGAATCATTGTTTTTAGAATAAAAATATTTTGAAAACTCGGGAATTGACACAATTTTTCCCAAAGTTTTCAACAAAGGGACGTACATAAAGGTGTCTTCAGATATAACTTGCAGTCGTTTTGCATTGTGACTTCTAAGCTCAACTCTATTTCCTAAAGTCAACTCTTTCGGTATAACGAAATGATCATTTTCTTTAAATAGCTTTTGCCTTTGATAAGCTGATTTGACCTTATCAAATGCTTGAAGTAAGCTAAATGTTTGTGTTTGTAATGACTCGAAATTATTTGATGGAATTGCACTGTTGCCAATTTTAAGAATTAAATTAAAAATATCATTCATTGAATATTTCAACTCTTTCACTATAAAATCTACTGTGGAGTTGGTTACACCAGTTGCAAGTAAAGTGCAACAAAAATTGGTTAACGATTCTGTCATTATCTTAATTCCTAAATCTACGGATATTTCATTTGAAATATTACTTGCAAAATCGGAATCGTCAAAATTATTTGCACTAATTATTTCTATATTATCTTCATTGTTTGGCTGTATATCTGGAGTAATTGTGTCGGCAGACTTAGCGTCATGAGATTTTGTATGCCGTAAAAAATAACTCCAAGAATTAATTTGCGTCAAACAATTACTAAACGGACATATTACCTCTTTAAAACATATACGACTAAAATTATGTATGTACTTAACATGTCTAATTAAACTAGCACTATCTAACATCAATTTACTGCATAATGTGCAATTGAACATTTTGAAATATGTACTTTTACTTAAGCTGGTTAAAAACTTGTTTCACATTACGAGGCAGATTTTCGGCATCCGTCTCCAATCCATAAATGTAAACTTGAACAAATTTCCATAGCCCCCTCAAACTGATGTCGTACTCGGTCCCAAATACATAATGGCTTTTGAAGAGAATGTCAATGGCTTCGGTGGAATTTTTGGATGCAATTGGGAGCAGCTGACCGTCACATACGATGAAAAAACTTGACAAATTTTTCTTATCAACTCCTAACAAACTAGATTTGGCTGCTTCAATTCGGCTTTCCAAGTATCCAAGATAGATTGCAATGGAGTCCCGGCCTATAACCAAAATTATATTTTTAATCAAAGATAACTATTCTGACCTATTGAATATGTATGTGCATTAAATGCACAAAAAATATAGAAGCTTATTTCGGTGTTCTAAAATACCTTGAAGAAATTAATTAATTTTGTTTTTGCACCATCCAAAGTACAATGATTTGCCTTCCCTTGTCCTTGTGCTGTTGGCGGAATCAAATGGAGTAATGTAAACAGCGCACCAATTGAAGAATCCCATTCCCCTATAAAATTTTTAATGTATTGATTGTGGTAAATTAAAATAATGTATTTATTTCTATTATTTAAATAAATATTTTACCACAGCCCTGTGCAAAAAATCTTATAAGCGCAGGAGACTTTTTGATACTGCCGGCCCTTTGTAATATTTTGTCTACCCAGGTCGGCCAAGATTTTAAGAAGTTATCGCTTTGCTCAGGGTGGAGTTGAGAAAACTCAAAATTGATCTATAAATCAGGTCAAATATTTTTAGTTATTTTAGTTATTTTTCATGTGATTAAATCAAATTACCATAGACTTCCATTCCTGGAATTTTCTGTAAATTTTTAGAATGGATGAGTCACTTCTGAGCCGTAAATAATTACGGTGAGCGAGTGTCTCCAACGCTAGTCTCTTCAACTCTTCTTCATCTTTAATGGGCGTAGAATTAAGTTTGGCAATTATTTCTTCGTTATCTACAAAGGATTCTGCTACATCCGAATTTGATACAGCGTTTTGATTTTTGCAAACGCGTTTTGATTTTGGCTGCTTCGTTTCATTTAGATGGCGATGTATTGTTCTTAGCCGAGCTTGGATAAGTCCGGAACGGTTACCCTCATCATAAAGTATATCCTGTAACAAAAAAATTGTTAATAATTAACCTAGGACTCGACGACTCATCACCCAAATACTAAAATTCAGCACAATTTTCATCACTCTTCAGCTGTGAGAATCGATTTTAAAATTCTGGACAAATTTGTGCTCATGATGTTCACTAAATTGCTACGATGTTTGTTAATTAGGGCTAATTAGTTCCAATTTTTTTAATCTCCTTCTACAAAACTGTCCAATTCTAGAGTGTATATTTTTTTCCAACCATCATTGTAAAAATTTGTGGCCCAGAATTTTTAAATAAATTACCAGACCAGCAGAACTGACTAATAATGTGACAATTCTTGACATTGGGTATTATAAACGTGGAATGTTTAAATTATATATTATGACACTTACAATTCCGTTTTCTGACGCTGCATACTTCCAGCAAGATAAGATTGAAATTACAGTATGAGCAAGTAATTTCTGGTCAGCTGTTGAAGGTGAATTCCTATTAAGCAAGAAATAATATTCAGTCCGGGATGTAAAATTCATTCTATAAGATAATTCTGTCCTTACCCTTTTAGCTCAATTAATTTATTAACAAATGATTTTATTAAAATATCCCCCTGGATGTGTCGACAAAGGTTTTTTCATTGCAGTCAGTGACCAAACGTTATAATTCCTCGTCACTTTGTACAAATTCCTCAAATATCTACAAAAATATAATGACGCAATATTAATTTGTTTTCAATATTTGATAATATTTTTGTAAAATTTGTGTTTTGGGGATTGTGAGTTACCTGCTTAAATCCACTTTCAATTGTATTTTTAGTTGACAAAAGAAGAGGAGGTGAATTAACTTGAGAAGTTTGACCTTGTGAACGTACAAATACAAAAAGGGAAATTCGTTTAGTTAATAAAAAAATAGAAATTATTGATAATATGAATTATAGCTCATATTATAGATAATAGAATTAATGCTACAATACGGGGTCGATTTGCTACGGAATTTTGTTAAGCTTGTTAAGCATAATTATGTTAAGCATAATTTTGTTAAGCATAATTTTTCTAGACACATCTTTATTTTTACGGTAGCAACCAAAGATGAAAATTGTGTCAATGTTGGTGACAATTTTAGCGCAATTTCAGTAAGAACAGCCTTTACTATAGGCTGGTAGCAATTAAATTCAGGCTTTTGCTACCAACTTGCTTAGAGTGTACTACGACAAGTGGATACATACTACGGACGGATTACTACGACAAACGTACGTAAGTGGGTATAAGAGTAGTGCAAAAATATATTCGCAACATGTATAGATATGCATGGATGGATAGGTATGTGCAAAAAGTTTCGCACTCGAAGAAGAAGACACTGGTGTGTATGGTATAGTAAATTTGCAAATAATTTGTATGCATATGCACATAAGTAAGTTGTAATGTCAAAGTGAACCATTTAACTAACTGGCTATTAAACATGGATTGGATAACATTTATCTCATGGAAAGATGCATAAATTAAGATTCTTTTTTTTAAAGTCGGGTTTGTTGATTATTTATTTGTTGTTGTTTGGAGTTAAGTAATTGTGATGCTGGTTAAAGACGTCATGAATGGATGGGTGTGTGATATTGTTACTTAAATTTAAAACTCCCCCGGGGGGAAATGTGGGGAAATATATATAGTTGTGTCTCATCTTGTCTCGTCTTACCTCATCCTAGTAAAAAAAATGTCCCTTTGAGATTTGTCACCTTGATGGGTAGCAATTCTGTCCAAGAACGAACATGGAAGTGTTGGCTTGAGGGTCGGCAAGGATTGGAGGTTGTCTGGGGTGCGTGCAAAAGGATGAGGAGAAATTGAGATTTTTTAAACCTTAAGGGTACCCCCAGGAAAAATAATGGGAACATTTTCTGTCTCAATTTTCCCATAATTTCATCCTCCTTGCCGACCCCTTGCTCCAATTGGGGTGACAATGACCCAATTTCCTCTTCACTGCAGATAAGATAAGCCATATCTATGCATACCATACCATTGTCAGTGTCACCATGAGATGTCATCAATTTATTGGGGATTTATTGGAGATTATTACATACAAGAAAAAATTTGTGCATATTAACCTTAAATTTATGACATTTAGACACTCCGATTATTTTCTGTGTAACAATTAACGTTCTTCTTTTTGGATCGGGTTTTAGGTGAGACGTTTCCCTGAGACGTTTACGTTTTATGTAACAAAGATTTGATAAATGTGTTTGTGTCTTTTGTTGAGATTTTTTTATGCCTGGAGATGAAATTGAAAGTGAATTTTCTTCTTCTTGGAACGTGACTAAGATGTTGACCCCCCAGGAGATGAGAACGTATCAAAGTGGATATTGTAAGGATGTATGACCATGACTTTGGTTTTGTAACACATGTATAGGAAGCATATGCACGTAGACAAAAGTCAGATTTACGCCATGCCCTATTGGATCGAGTAAACAAGGCGATAACATTAATTCGCGAATAATTTTGCGAATAATGCAAACTATAGATGCATACGTATGTGACGCACTTGAACTTGACACTGGCACAACAAAAGTGTAGACGTAGTTTTAAAACTTAGTTTTAAATCAGGATTTTAAGAAAGTGAAAGTATAAATAATTTAAGCATCATCTTGCACTGAAGAAGAGTGCAATAAGTTTAGAGTGCAAAATTGATGACGACACTGGCCAAAAGTGAACGGATGAGTTTCTGATCAACGTATTCTCCAGGTTCATTCCACTTGTGGTCGTTTTATGTAACAACTAGTAGTAAAGCCCGTCCCACGGATGGGCGGAGGATATATCTATATATATAATTGGCTGTGTCTGTGTGTAACAATGAACTTTTGGTTAAGACATTAGTTTGTGAATTTATTTAGATTATTAAGGAAGCGTTCGCTGAATACATTAATTTTTAGTTTATGACCACCACTGCAACGTATATATGGACGTTGCAAGCAAGCAGTGTAAAAGATTCATAATAATCGTTTTTAAAACGCTGATTTTAATAAATTTGCATAGACCACGCATGTAAATATATTTACATGCACTCAAAAAAATTCTATCACCAGAATGTTACCAGGCGGTGACTATATGTGACTCTACTGCGCTGGTAGAAGAGCCATTACCGTGGAGCAACAGAACCATCGTTACTAGGTGGGTAGAAGGATAGCCAGCACGCGGTAATAAGTTCGGTGATAATGGTAATATGCAGGTCTACAGTTGGTAAAAGCTCGGTAATGCATGTTGGTAGTAAATAATGAAATAAAAATGGCTCACGTGACACATATTTATTCTCATTTATTTATAAACACATTAATTAAGTTTTTTTTACAAATTATTGTTGGATTTTGGTGTATTACTTAATTATACGGGCTTTTTAAAGTAGTACATCGTAATTATATAATTACCATACAACTTGACATTTTAAATTAAATTAAACATTTAACAGGGAAAATTAGACCAAATTCATAACACAACAAAGTTACGTCTATAATTATAGGGGCCGTACTATATTTGATCTGTTGACCTTATAATATATGATATACTAACGGGGAACAAAAATAATAATTAGACATAAAATATATAAAGCAGGACTAAATATAATTTCTCGCAATTCCGTCGATCGTCTGAGGATAATACCATGCTGGGACGAGGTCAACAATAGCTTTTGCAAATAATTTTTTCTCCCTGGTTGATGGTGCCTCTCTGTAAAGAAAAAAAAGATTAGCCGATTTAAACAAAATATTTGCACAGAAAATTAATTAATCAACACTTGCCCTTTAAGTCGAACCACTTTCTCAACAAATTCTTGAACCAATTGATCCAGCTGATGCTTCCACAAATTTCTTTTTGTTATACTCCGACACAAGATTTTCCAGTTCAGGATTCTGCTCCATGCCACACCAAAATCAAAAACAGTTTGTCAACAGAACAATTATAATATTGGAATACGGTTTTTGAAAATGACCTACTTGATAATAATTGTCGACTTCTTCGTAGCCAACCGGAGCTACTATGGGGGAGGAGCATGAATTTGAAGCTAGAGATTTGTTATCTAAATGAATTAAATAATTATTAACGAGTATTTTAATTAAGGACCGCAATTCATTATTTAAATCCAAACTACTTATTGACCTCTTACCATAAATAACAGCCTGTGAAGAAGTCGGATACATGTATCCAATCTAGGACGGAACTTCTCCCTTGATTTAAAACACAATGTTCGGGATTGATGACTGACTGACCTAAAAATAGTGGGAAGACTGCGGCCGATTTCACCCCTTCGTCCTCTTCTAGATCGATGGACTCGTCAGTATCGAATTAGAACTTTGACCTAATTTAATCACAAAAAATATTATTAATTATTAAACATATAAAGTTTTTATTATTTTGATCAGAAATCTAAATTAAAATTAATTCACTTACCATTTTATAAAACCCATTGTAATCTACATCTTCCTCACACCTTACAAATTTCTTCCCTCTTGAAGGATTCGACACTCTTATTAATTATCACGGATATTCATAATTAATTTTCTGAATTAATTAATTAATTTTCTGGAAATGTGATGGAAGAGAAAGCTGGCATTAATGCACTACCGCGGTGGTGGAGGAGAAGAGACGCTCTCACTTTTACCCGTTTGGTGGAAATATACCACAACTTGGCAGAAAATTTGGTAACAAAGGGTTACCATATTCATTTCCAATCTGGTAGAAGTTTTTACCTAGGTTGGTAATAGAAATGGTAGTAAATTTTCTACCGCGGATGGTGATGGGATGTATTACTACACTCGCGGTAAAACTCGCTATTATGTACTTATTACCACATTATTTTGAGTGTGGTTGATGTATGCAAATTTATTAAAATCAGCGTTTTAAAAAAGGATTATGTCAGTCCAAACTAATTGTATTGAAGGCATGTCTGCCTCAAACACCTTTATTATTACTTTATGTCTTTGGTGGTGTGGGGTTGAGGGGGAAGAGTTGTTGCCAGCCAGCCAGTGACTGATTGTATCGGGTTATTAAGAAGGATAGCTCGGTAGACATGCACTGGTCTTATTGTTGTTGGATACGTCATCATTCTGATGAAACTTTGTTATTGCTGTGAGAGAGATGAATCTGAGTATCAGGATTAATAAGAGTGGTTGTGGATGGATGGAGAGGGTCGACTTGTTCTTCAAGATCAAGACCACAAACCACCACCATGGCGTAAAAAATCTTGTGATAGTTGTACATACTAGTTGAGTGCATGTCACCTTAGTTGGTCGTGTCGTTTGTTCACATCGTGGCGTGGTTGTTACCGCGTGGTATTGGTCCGTGTCATCTCCGTCCATCCATGTTCACTGTGGTCGTGGTTAATAAGTCTCGTTTCTTACTTATATATTGGTCATTCATACCGACTCTGAGAAGAAGTGCTTAGTCAGCAATTGGGGCGCCGTTTTGTCGCCTGGACTGGATTAATTAAATAAAAATATCTCTATGTGCAAGGGACAAAGTGTTAAAAGTAAGTAACCGGTTGTACTTTTACTCTGGTCGCGTATTCAAGTATTTATCCAAGTTCATGGAACTCGTCCTTTCTGGAATGGAATGGATGAAACGTATCGGATGGAGAGCAAGATGACAAGGTCATCCGCATTATTCTTGAGATATTTTACAGGTAAAGATCTCTTCTTGGGTGAGTGATATTTTTATGGGACAAGTTTCTCAGAAGAATGGAGAGTTGGAGAACATCGCCCCCAACAGTGTAGTGACCGACCCAGAGTACAAGTGAACCCATCCTCACTACCATCCATCCACTATCCATACCGTTATTATGAGTGAAGATCCAGCAGCCTAGTCCAGTCCGGGACCAGACCATGCTGTCCGTACCAGATCTTTGCCCTCTTCCCAGGTTCAGCAGTATTTCTACATTATTTTTGCAACTCGGATGAGTTAACTGACTCCAAACCGGGAGTTCATTCATTGACTTTCATTTGGGTAGAATATGTATGCAAATTAATAAAATGGTCCAGGGGAGATTATGTATTGATGTAGAGTTTCATACATTTCGCCCAAACACTCATGGGTTATGTTCAGTGAGTAAGGTAACTAGAGCAATTTAACCCAATCACTCCAGTGTGGTTAGCCAAGTGAGTTGGAAGAGAGGATGGTAGCCGGAGGGACTCCTGGTTCGAGTCCCGCTACTTTTTTTCGTGCAAAAAGTGGCAAGTTGGATCATGCATCCAACTCCCATTGGAGTTGGTAGTCTGAAATCTCACTCACTTTCCCATCACCTCTCCCATTGGCCATATGTACGTATGGGTCTGTTTTGTTCGGGATGGCTGCGACACGGTATGCAATTTTAACGAAATGTCAGTGATATTATCACATCTATCAGTGGCTTGGATATAAAATTTATAACTATATATGTATGTATTTTTGCCAATAGAACATATTTGTATAAATATTTATGTATATTTCTGTGCCAGACAAAGTGATTTATAAGAATTTAAAGTAAACTATTATGTTGTGTATAAATAAATTCTATATTGGTAAATTAGGAGTCACTATTTTGAACGTAGCAGACACAATTATCGAGATGATACCCATACAAATTTACATGCACTTTTACTAGAGTAAAATTTTAGTATAATTACTTCATTATATTACTACTCATTGATGTTTTCTTTGATCTGCCAATTTTCTCGTGCCCAACATGTCCATGAAATTAAAATTGTCACGATACTTATGCTTTTTAATTGAAAATTCGATTTCCTATTGAATGTCTGCACTGAAAACAATTAAAATGTCCGATTTTACTTCCATTGATTTCACTTCTGTTCTAGTTGTTGGAGTTAGATTTTGAGAAGATTTTTCTGAAACACGTTAGTTTAGAATATCAAGTAATGTTTATCACACAAAATCTAATCACAATTGGGACAAATATTCGTTAAAACTTAGTTCGTTAAAATGTTAATCAATCAATCAAACCGATCAATTGACCTCGATTAGAAGTTAAAAGTCGACTTTAACAAAAAGTTGGAATTCATATTTAAACAATATCAATTAATTAAATTAAAATTCGCAGTTTAAAAAAATTGCATGAAACTACTCGTCTTTACTGGATTTATTTTATTGATTACTTTCGACAACGAACTTGATTGTTTGAACCAAATGGATTAACAAAAGAAACAAACAGATGACAAGATTCGATGATGATGACATGATATGTTTAATATACCGAATACTTTACCTTGATTGATATTTATGTAGAAGCACGCTTAAAAAAATAGAAAGACATAAATTTGCAAAGTTCAAAAATAATGATATGATGATATAATGATTATGATAATGTTCGACAGCAATCTTAATTTTATAATTAGGTCAATGCATGGCTTAAACAAACAGATAATATTTATACATGATACTTTTCTTACCTATAGTTTCGAAAATGTTATTGAAACTAAAATTAGTTAATATATTGAACCAACTTCCTAAATTTTCCGAGGACAATATATATTAAACCTTTGAACACTTGATGGTATAAACGTTTCAAAGTTTTTAAAGTTAATAAATATTTTTCCTCAAAATTTTTATCGGATTTCTAAAATTCAGTCTTATAATTTTATGGAGCAATACGTATTTCAGTGCGTCATAAAATTGTAGTTGTAGAAATAAAAGTATAACTTGTTTAGGTTTCATTTCGAATTATTTCGAACATTTCGAAGCCAAATTTGGTTGTATATTAAACCCGTCAAGTATTATGCCTTGCTATAAATGATCCACAGGGTGATTATAAAACCACATTCAAAATTGTGACATGTTCTACCTGACAAATTCTACAAGGCAGCTGAGTTTTTGGCGTATCTGATTTTGATTTGATTTGTATCTTTATTTCTGTCTTTCCCAGTTAATTGTATACATTGCATTACTGAATTTAAATAATTTGGAAATCCTACATGTTAATTTAATTAATATTAATTTATATTCTACATGTAATTTTGACGATAAATATAATTTTCAGCAAATATTTTGTGTATATTAAAAATTTTAATTTAACAGTTCCCCACCAAATAATGTCAGTAATGAAGCTGATAGAGTCAATAAGAGGCAACAAATTTGCAAGAATCTGATTAGTCAAATTGCTTATAATATTATGAAATAATACTTGGATTGGAACTAAACTTGTTCATTTATAAATTTAAACCTTTATTGGATATTTTTGAGAAAAATGCAAATTCCAAACACAAACTTACCTACTAGTACACGAATGCATTACATTATTCCTTATTACTAGTTTGACTAATTTCCGTTTGTCCCTCACACTCCCCTTACTAAATTTTAGAATAATCCGGTACCAATTACCTACCTTTATGGTGATAAATTTGTTAACAACTAGTAGTAACTTAAACTTACCCTAATAATTGCTAGAAAATTGTTAAAAACTAATACAAGTGTGGAAATAAAGTTCTGCCATCGATTTGCATAATTGTAGTAAACTTCGCTATAGAATAGACAGTTGACAGTATAGTGATAGGAATGGACAAATGAAAATCGTTCTCGTATTGTTGAAAAAAAGTTTACCCATTGGTAATAAACCAGCTACCAATCGGTGTAAAATAAGTAAATAAGTTGTAGCCAATGAAGCGTTTGAAATTCATTTGTCCTGTACAAACTAATCAAAGCGTCATTACAAATTAGGATTCAGTGTCTCATTTTGCCGTGGCCAATCAATGAAACCCGAAAAAACGACCAGCCAACCCCAATAGATGGCGAGAAATGTGAAAAATAAAACCAAAAAAAAAGGAAAAGCGCGTCTTTGATAGTATTGAAATTCCATCCAGAACCAATTCCAATTTTCTAGCCGCGCTACTTTCAATCGTGTTTGTTGCATAAAATCCGTTCTCAGCATTGGAAGAATGGCCAGCGCTTCGTAATTGGATTGAAAAGGGGCATGATTTAGTCTCTTTTTCGTACTCCGTCCTTCTATTTTTTAACCTATGAAGAGAATTTATTTCCGTTAAATAATTTACTAAATCAGGTAATTTAAAGCATTGAAATTTCTTACCATATTATCACCGCCAATTTGGTTAGGATTAAAAAGACGAAAAATATTGTGCCAACCATCCAAATGTCTAAAGCTTTGACGTATGCGCTTTTAGGTGAGCCTTGCCTGTTTTTGAGTTACAAATGCTTTAAAAATTTGCTAATTGCGAGACAAATTCATACATGGCGCTTAGCGTTGCACATATTTTTTGCAAACAAGCTATGAATTTTTCTAATGGAATATATTCAATCAAAACGTAACAAACTTGGTTTTCTAAATAATCCACTACAAATTCGAAACATAGACCTTCTTACCTTCTTCTTAAACATAGCCGCAAATAAGAAGGTCTATGTTTCGTTAATAAAAACCACACGTGGAATTATGTACCTGTCCTGCATTGCGGTCAAAGTGAGCACGATTGTCATACAGATTCCCACACGAACTTCCACGAGGCGTTGCGGCATGAAGAAACACAGCCAGGTTATGACTATTAATAGCAAACTCGGGATGAATGTTTGCACGACATGGTAGCTGATCTTGCGACGGAAAATTAATTTGAAGGATAACTCGTCGAATTTTTCGTCTGTAGGAAAAATTCAAAGTTAATTAAAATTATTTTTGTAACCAAAATAGTTATCATATTTGTGAAGCGATATTTAGTCGTACTAATTCTGAAAAGATATGAGGACAGTCGATGCTTAATTTTAAAAACATGTAAGTGTAGTCGCTGCTTAGTTTTGAATAGACGTAAGTTCCATAAGAATAGCATTGAACATACATCTATTTAAAATTAAACATCGACTTCACTTAAGTCTTATCATAATTAGTACGACGATATGTTAGTTAACCGTAGGCACTAAATGTCACATTGCCCCCAAAAAACATTAATATCATATTACCCCAAATTCAAGTTACCTTGAAATACAGCCTTAGATTCTAAATAGCTTTCCAATTGAACGTCAAAATTTGGGTTGTCATGGTCCCCAAAGATCGGTGGTTTCTCCCACATGAGATTTAACATTTTCTCATTGTAAGAAACTTGCCAATTAAGTAAAATTTATTATATCTCTATCCGATTAATTGTTATTAAATATTATGAACTTACAACCGCGAATTCTAAACTTGAAGGAGTGACTATCCAACGGATAATATTTGAAATCCATTTCAAGCGCGAATTTTAAAATAATTTTAGTAATGTATTGGATATAACCGCCTTCAGAGTCGTATTTTAGAGTTATGAGGTTCGACATCAGGAATGGTTGACTGGTTTCGATTAGATCGTCTAAAAATAAATGAAATATATTAAAACTTTTTAGAATGGAAGGCAACAAATTATTAAGATATCTGCAATCGTCCAAGATAACGCTAAAAACAAAAAAAATATAAATGACAATAAGAAATGACAACAGTTTGACTGTTATATTGCACGGTTACAATATTTCTCAAGCATTTTGAAAAAAATACTCAAAGCATACCAAACGTCCCATTTTGAAAAAGGACTTACAAATGTACAAATTTGGTTTCCAAATGGCCCCCAAATAATCCTAATTGTTAAGAGTGATCATATGTCTCGAGGTCCGATTGTTATGTTTCCCTTCCTTAATTAAATCAAGGACTTGTTGCGGAGTAAGGTTTTTCCGAAAGGCAAAAATTTTCCAGTCTGTCCAACCCAGAATGATTTCCATACCAAGGGTAAGTTCCTGCAGGGATGCGTGATTTAAACAAGGTTGCGAGAAATATACAATTAGAGGTGTCCACAACGTATCACGTAACGTAACGATAGCAATGTTATGTAGTTATGACTGCGTTTGTGTTACGTGATATGTCATGGACACCCTAATTGCCTCATATGTATCTTAAAATAAATGTATTTATCATCACTTTGTTAATCTCATCTATTTTCCGGACTGTTTCAACCGTCGTGGAAACCGAGACGTTAATCGGTGGCGTGTAGTTGCTCAATGCTAAATAAAAGTTTCATTATTATGGCAATTTATTAGAAATTTGCGCAATTCAAAATAGCTCGAGAAAGGTTGAAAAAAACCTTCAACTAAACTTAGAATTTTGTGCGAAATATTTACCGGTAATCGGGACCTCGAAAAAGTTGTAGTTCTTCGGAATTCCTAAGTCTGGTTTGGCAGTGTAATCCGCATCCACACTCATCGTAGCAAAGAGTATTATAAAGAATGATTTGCACTTGTTGAACGAATTCATTTTCACACATTAAAAAATGTGAAGATAATTTTACGATGTACAACCTTCCTCGTAGAACAAGTTTGAATGAGTGAATGATTATTTTTATAAATATCCGTGACTTGAATTTTGCTCAAATCGGGACAAGTTATGATTGGCTGCGGTTTTGCGGGTTCCATGAGTTTTGTGGGTCTCGAATTGTGTTATGATTAATTTTAGATGTGAATGATTGCCCACGATTATTGTGTCAAAAAGAATATGCATGGAAAAAGTCACGACATCCGCTGATGATGTTCACAAACCATCGATTTATATGTTTTTTTGCGTGAAAAACGAAATTCAAATTTGTTACATTAGAGCTAGGCAGTTATTAAGCTAATTTAAAAATTTTCCACTATGAATTTCTAACCGCAATTAAGTAAGTTAACCAACCGTAAACGGGACCCTTCTGCAAATATACCCAATAAAAAACTTCAGTTTTCCAACTATGGCATTATGCCATATCAATTTTCATATTTCTCAGAACACAAAAAAATCATTAAATCAAGTTAATTAATTAGTTTATAATTAATTGTTAACATTAGTTTATAATATAACCCTGCACATACCTACACGATTGAATTTCCTTCAACCATTAAATTGTTGCATTATTTGTATTTTTAAATGATTCGGTCCATGCTTTAGTGTCCAACGAGTTGATTTTCTGGAGGTCTATTGTCAAGCTCTAACCAATCAATACGAAGAATGTAATTCTTCAATTACAAAATCTTCTTTCTTTCTACAACTTCGACATCAAACACTATATTTATTTAAAAATGTATTTACCTTATGGCAAATAGATTTGACGGTTATCACAATTAATAATGTGCGGTGAAAATGAGGTATTATACACTTAAAATAATTCGGTAATAAGCCGTACTACCAGCGGTGACCATATCCGGCTCTACCGCGATGGTAATAAATTGGTTAATTCGTTACAAAGTTGGTAACATCTGTTGCCTCGCGGTAGCATCTATTACCAGCGTGAAAATAAATTTATGACTGATCGGTAAATACATGAAAAAAATAAATTTCAAATGTGTAAGTTTAGTTCCGTAGTGAATATTCGTTTCTTGTTTAATTACAAACTTAATATCCAGATGGACGGGTTCCCACTCATCTTGAATTTAACAACCAAATTTGGAACGGATTTAGAACTTACTAAACTAGCCAACGCTCGGTATTGCGGAGTAATTATCTCGATGGGAGGCGCGTTTGCTCATCTCATGATCATATGACTGCTGTGACAGAAAAGTGCCGTAATGAAGTACTTGGGCACTATATTATAATAATATTAAAGATTTTATTTTTTTATTTGACACTTGACTTACACAACTTAATTTCAAAATCAATTTTCGAAAATAATAGTTAAATTAGTCAAATTATGGAAACAAGTCAAAATTATTATTTTGCATGTTCAGTCTTAAGTGCGACCGAGTAAATTGCATAAAAATTGCTTTGCTAGTCACAAGATTTAACCAGAAAATTAGTTTTTAGATATACAAAAAAATTACCGCCGAAATTATAGCCGTTTACAATATCTTAGAAAAATTGTATATTGTTAGTTTACTTCAAAAGTGTTGCGGGTACGGCCGTTTTTCTAATCTGTCAAGGTGGGCGTGTTTAAAGCCTAATGCGGGTGAATTTTGAATTTAAACCTGTCCCGTCCAAATCGATAATCTTTAATACCATCCATCATAATAATCCGTTCCAAGTTTTACCTTTATCTAGAAAACTATTTAAAATTGCTGTTGCTTTTCCCCCCCACATATTTAGCAGACCTGACATAATTGGCTTTATGTAATTTTTGTAATTGTAATTTTTGTGTTTTATGTAATTCTACATAACCTACTCGGAGGAGTAGGCTATGTAATTGAAGTTGGAACAAATTATCTACAAATGTATGTGACGCATATGACGTATTTTAGCAACTCGTTTATCCAAGGGTTGGATTTATAGGAAACGCTTACCGTTCGTTAACAATATATTAAAGAATACAAAAAGGATTTAAATAAAATTCTGTAAATTTTAATTATGCTAAATATATAACATAAATAAAGCACAAATTTTAAATTTTAGAGTACACACGTTCAGTTTTAAATTCCTATATTCTTGTTACACTTCTGACGATAGAAACAGATGAGCGTTTTGCTAACTTTGTTGTATAAGTAATATCTTGATAATATTTTATTTCAAATTATAGTTATAATTTTTTATTATTTTATTGATAATTTTTACGCCAGAATTGATTTCACTGAGTTTTTAAATAACAAAATACTTCAAAGATGCAATCGTCATTATGTCCTGTTTTTAAAGTCAACTTAAAAAACCGAAATGTTACACATTTATCTTTAACTTTGTACCTGAATTTTATAAAATTCCTCGTTATTTAAAACTACAATGTGATAATAACCTTTACCATCAGGAATTTCTATGTTGCTGTATATCACGTTACGTATTAGAGCAAAATACATGTTCCTTAAAGATCACAACAGGCTAATTTTAGTTATCTACACAGATTCATTATCTATTAGATTCCAAATATAAACTTGAACCATTATTCACATCAATAATCATCTGATTTGCCGTGAGGATCTTGAAAATTAATTTTATTTAACAAAAAAATTTGGATGCCTTCGACGCCAAATGGGACAGATTATATTTTTTGAGCATATTGATTTAACTAACTCCTAGCAAGTTTAGACTGGCAGAAGCGTAGTTTCACGAAAGTCTCAATTTCTGTGGAGGCTCAATCCTCCGTGGAAGAGGAGGATATTTACTAGTAAATATCTATGAACGTGCCTGCATTAGTACACCATACACTCCAACAGTCCTTTATTACTTCATTAATTAGTTCAGTTTTTTAAAGAGCGTTACGTTGAGATACATATAAAAATATAAACAATTTTGTAATGTAAGTAGTTTGCATGAGAGTTTTATGATCAATTTGACAATTAAAATAGTTACGATGCAAATGTATTTTAAATTTAGTAAATTCTAAAATTTCCCTGCGAAACGGATTGAATTTGAAAAATTGCTTCTATGATTAATTTCTATTCAAATAATTTTATATTTTAATAATTTTTATATTTGTAAGTTTGTACGCCAAAATCTATTTCATCAAATTTTCCTAAACAAGTTTAGTAACAAGGTTTTGTATGTTCATGTATCGTAAACAATTTGAATATTTTACGATGTCAGTCTTATAAAGTGGGAACTTAAATTTTAAAACTTTTCTGTAGATAAAACTGCATTATCAAATTTGCCAGCTACATTTTTCCCATTAATTGTTCACGTATTCTGAAATAAGGGTCAATACATTCCTTATAGAGCAACAAAAGGGAATTTACTCTTTGTTAGAATTTGTATCTTGTGATTTTGTAATACCCTTTACAAATTTACGCACCAGCGCTGAACTTTGTGATTTACTTGAATTAAAAAATATCATTCTATCACATTTTTAAACATTTCAAAATTTGAAGTAGAAAAGTTTAATGTCCAAAATTTTATAAATTTCACATCAGTTTGTTTGTCAGTAAATCTTTAAGTTTGTATGCCGGAAAATTAAAAAAATCGTTTCACCCGAACTGTAGATGATTTACAAGGAAAAAAATTGTAGGTCTAATCTCAGATTTCTAAATTTTTACACTGTTGGAGATTACCAGATGTCAATCTTCTTCAAAGTTTTACTCAAAATGTGTAAAATAAACATATGAATTTGCAAAGGTTTAGTTCCAAACTCAGTATTAGTCCTGTTTTTAATTAGATTACAGAATAATAGATTTCTGTAATGGTTCTCGGTTTTCCAATAAAAGTTATTGAAATAATTTTGTCACACTAATTATTTGTCTCCGGTGTAATTCTTAAATTTAAATTATACGCCTCACAATTATTCACCAGTTTTACGTAAAAGTGTGGAATTTTAGTAATATTCAGTGGGTTACGTCACCTGTGGTTGTAATTTGTAATTTGTTTGTTGTCCAATTTGTAAATAGTTTAAGTAAATGCTTGTGGTAAATTACCTAGTGCTCAAATTTGCAAAATTTATAGCAATTTAAATATTTACAGTAAAGGTAGCCGAATATTTGAACAGATTTGTTATACATATTATTGTTCCCGACCTTTCTATCTTAATTTCTTCACAAATTAAACAGCACGCAATAAATATTTTGGCGTTGTGTCACATCAATTTTCCTACAGGATTTATTATTCTATCATATTGTTGTTTGTTCCCATTGTTTATGCTACTTATTTAAACTTTACTTAACATTATCTAATCTATTTGGATTATATGTAGCGAAATAAATTATGTAGTAAATGTTGAAACAATTTGTAGAAAACTTTTTTTTTCTTCAGTGAAATCTTTATGTAGGTATATGCCTCCAAATGCGATTGCCATGATGTTCTGCCACGTTGGGTATATTTTTAAAAAAAAACGGGAGTAAGAGTTTCAATGAAATTCAAACTTGCTGTCTTATAGTATACATTTACTTATAATATCGTCAAACTTTGTATCGCAAATAAAGGTATAATTCATAAGTATTGTGATTTTATGCGATTTCGGTATCCAGCTAATCGGACCACACATATAAGGAACGGATCCCCCAATTGGATATTTTCTCGGAAATGAAAACTTCCCCAGTATTTGTTATACATGTAAGAAACTACTTATAGTTAGGTTAAGGACACCACTTGCAGGATAGGAATTCTATTTCTCTCTAAAGAAAACCACTAACATTAGTCGGGCAATGCGAAGCAGGTGCATTCTGAAATTTCCCTGCGAAACGGATTGAAATTGAAAAATTGCTTCTATGATTAATTGCTATTTGAATAATTTTATATTTTAATAATTTTTATATTTGTAAGTTTCTACGCCAAAATCGATTTCATCAAATTTTCCCAAATAAGTTTAGTAACAAGGTTTTGTATCTTCATCGCAGATTCGTATATAATACAAGTACGGTATTAATAATTAGTAACAATTTATCATTGCTACATGGAATTACTCTAACTTTCTACCACTTTGGGTATAAGTAGTCAAAACAACAAAAACCTTACATATTCAAAGAATGAAAATTTCACAATGATTTATAAAATGAACAATGAAAATCATTTATTACTATCATGAAATCGAGTGCACCTTAAACAATGCCTCATAAAGATATTGATCACTTGCATCGAACGCAAGGATGTTTTGTTTTGACAAGGCGACATCCGATTTCGCCAACTTTGTTACTGACGCCCTCCAAAACCATCGTCTGCAAATGAACAACTATGAAAAACTAATTTTGGCCTTAGGATTTCATTTTGAGTCAACTAAGACCGGAACCTGCATTTATTTACCTTCCTCAATTTACACCACCTTGTTTTGCTTTCTGTTTCCGAGCCTGACCTTTGACATTTGCAACGACTCCAGTTGCTTTCCATTTCTTGACAGACAATATGGGACGAAGCATTAACCTTTTTTACAAATTACCTTGTAACCAAACCGCTTATAATGTAAGAGGATAGCTAGCGAAATTTTGCCTTGGCTAATGTGGTGTTTCTTTTCCATTTCTTCCATTTCGATTTTTTTCAAACTTTAATCATTTAGCACAGAAAGCACTGTTTTATCAAAATATTACTTGGATTTTACTAATTTCCACAAATGTAAGGGGCAAACCGGGTTAAACCTGTATTTATTGTCTGGACGACCTTAATTATTCGGCAATGAATTTTCATTTTTGCTTGCTCTGAATTTTTCATAATTCATAATTTTCACCCAAACTCTTTTAAATTGTACAAAAATGTTGTCAGATACATGAAAAATCCATGTTAAAAAAATAACTTTTGAAAATTCTATCAGGCATAGGATACGGTTGTTTAAATTCGGACCAGGGTGTCTATAATTAATTGCATGACTTTTTACAAGTTTTAATTTGCTCCAGATTTTAGAAAGAAAGATTTATGAATAAACCTCACTTTCTAAATTCTTTTATACGATATGGTATATTAATTTCATTGCTTTTATCGATAATGGTGTGAATACTTGGCAAAACATATTTTTTTAAATATCATAGTTAACAATATTATTTCCATAATTGTAAACTATAATTTTTTTGTAAATCGATACAAAATGTACACTTTTAGAACGAAAATTCATACACGTCATTCCTTAGAGAGATGGACCCATAAAAAACCTATTTGTACTTCTGGATCCCGACCCAAGGATTTACAATTTGTATGAACTGACCGTATTAACATATTATCAGTACAGCTTTGCAGATTATTATACAACGATTGACAATTTGTGATTAACATATTATTAGTATTATGATTAGTGAGCATATTATTAGTTTGTGTTTTATTTGGAATCAGTATGCCGAATTTCAGTTCGATTGGAGAATCTTGAAAATTGAGTATGGGTCACCCAATACGGCCCTAGGTTTAGTATTATTTATTTTATTTTTCCAATAAATTTGGTGAATAGTATAGTAATGGCCTCCGACAAATCCTTGCGATCCCTTGAGATGATATTTTTCCCAATTTCACTTCATTTTCTTTCATCAGGAGCCATTATGATTATTATGACATTACATTATAACAATATTATAACTATTACAATAGGAGCCATTATAACTATGTGCCTGCTATGTGTCTACTTCCTACGACTTTCAAATTTTGTACCCTTGACCCATACCACTAAAATGACGCACGACCACTTGACTGATTAAGCCCATGATTAAGCCCATCGATTTTCTAATGGTAAAATGTAAAATCTTGCAAAACTTAAAATTTATGAAAACCCCGTAAAATATTTTAACTAGATTTTATTTCCAACATGCACAAGTTTAGATCCACATCCAAAATTTAAGCATGTTTTAATTACGTTGTCGGTTAAAAGGTGGTTAAAAACATGATCCGATACAAAATGTCCGTAAATTTATGGAATACTTGTTTTTATTTTATTTTAAAGGAGTTAGGTGAACCTATAATCGTTTTGAAAATTATATTTAGCTATTTTTTTATAAAATAATTACATCGTAGATTTTGTTTTGGTGAGAAATTAAAAATATAAATTTTTACCACGAATTTCATCAAAAATTCCAATAATATATTTATCACTAATTTGAAATAAATGAATTTGAAATAAAAATGAATTTGAAATAAAAATTAGAAAGAACAGGTTTAAAATTTTCATAGCCTGATGATTTACCTAAATATCAATTTTGGAAATTGTAAGCCACTTCAAGTAAAATACGACCAAACATCACTGGATATCTTTTTGATTAATTGCATACCCAGTTTCACATCAAACTAATATCGACAGTTAAGCTGTGCACACTTGGCAAAAAAATTACAAAATTCATGACTACGATTTGAATTTTAAAACCAATCAGATCGCACTATTAAAATTTGTGGAGAAAATCTTCATATTTTTATTTACTTTAAAGTCACAATAATACCTGGAAATTACGAAAACCCGTAATTTGCGGGTTAACCACTAACAGCACAAGATATCACTTTTACGTGTTGCAAGGATAAAATCAGATTTCGTAAAATATTTAAAAGTGAACATTAGCGGCTAATGTTCGGGTTAGGGATGGCCAAATCCCGACCCGTGCGAAAGACTACATTAGCGTTTAAATTCTTTGGATATTTCCTCAAAAAAATTGTGCGAATGTCTGTTAACATTTTTCATTATAAGCTTGTAGGCCATCAATTGCATTTATGTTTTTATAAAAATTCAAGCATCCGTTACCAGAGAAATATCTTTGATTACATATTATGTAACTACTTTCGTAAAATAGTATCGCTGACGCTGGGGTTGTCCATATTACAAAAAAATTATTCCTATGCTTAGGAGGAGGGGTTCAGGTATTGCGACTCACAGATCCTTTTGAAACTTTTACCATTTCCATCCCTTGAAGGAGGAATTGTAGAAAAATATATAATATTTAAATAATTAAAAATTAAATGAATAAAAAGCCATGTAGTAAATATTAATAGATTCAAAATATTTTTAGAGTCAAAAGGTGTTATGACGATCTGCTGGATCAACAAGTTTGACTTTCTAAACTATATTACACAAATTTTCTTAAACCGTTGCCATGCCTGAGGAACTTGATTAATTTCACAACCTGATTTATATCGTCATTTAATTTCCCAACTGTAAAAAACGTTATTCTTAATGCGTTAAATAGTTAAAATACTTTAACTTGCTTCAGCTAATAATTATCCTACTCTTCGTTTTGGACGTCCAAAACACTTTGGACACGTCTAAAACTGTGCAAGACATGTGAAACTACACTTCGAACAGAAGATTTGCAATGTTAATTCCATATCTAATATTCATGCTTTAATATTCACAATATCAGTTTATGTATATAATAAAAGTATTGATTTCTATTCTTAAATTTTACAAGTTGGCAGCAAAACTGCTGAAAAGCACTATTTTTCCGTATTTTAATTGATTTAGTACTCAATTGTTTGTCGTTGCTACATGCTAGCTAACGTGCTTTAGTCCCTTCAAATATATAACCTACTAACTTTTCAGGGCGACAGATTTTGGAAAAATAGTTCATTAGAGGGAACTCCACGACCCTCAGCAATACCATTTTACTGACATCTACTCCATAAATGTACTCCCGAAGCCTGTACCCTTGTTCAATTAAAACCATAAAAAATCCCACATTTTGAATTTTCCTGCTTCTGAAAAGCATAATTTCAAAAACAGCCTAATACATTTATTGTGGCCCAAATATCACCCGATGTGACCCGCTGACCTTTTAATATCTCTATCATTCATCTCTGGCCTTTCTGAGTTACATTTGTCTTATACAACTATAATGATACCCTTATAATTCAAAAATTTCGGTGACTCTTTGAAATTTTGAAAAACTCCATAAGTGTCCTATGGCTACTTTTCTGAGACGTTCATTTTGCTTTTTACCAGAAACTTCTAACTTGAAAGGTCCCCGCACACGAGCCCTTTAAATACACTTCCATTAGGTGGCAGTATGTGGGGAAAAATAGAAAAATTAAAGTAAGTTTTACTTACAAATATAATAAGTGGAATTTTTCATTTTTGTCAAACTTCATAAATACCACCTAATACCACCCGGTGATCTGACTTAACAAATTAAATTTACAGACAGCAAACATTTAAAAATTTGGAACCAAACTTATACATTTTGGAATTGGAATGTATATTTGATACCTGGAAAATAGTGTCGTAAATATGAAATCTTCATATCATAAAATATCATTCTAATTAAATGTAGGTCAGCTACGCTCTCACGACCCTCGAAATATTGTTATGACTGTTTTGTTAAAAGTACCCGGACTAAATCCATCATGTATAAATGACTGTTTATGATTATTGCCAAGAATTATTTAGACTACCATAAAAGTACCTGGATAAAATACTTGCACTAGTTTTGTCCTCAATAGCTCTCTAGACTAAATATCTCCTCTCTAAAACACCTTTAAAGAGGCCTTTCTTTTGATTGAATAAACAACTAGCTTTTTGACTCTTGAACATGACACATCTCTCGTAGTCAATTTATTGCAACATCAAATCCACCCATTTTTACTCTCAAATAGTCATATGGTATTACCACACGGATGCGATTAATAAGAAACCTCAATCAAATCTAGGCAAAATAGTTTCCCCAAAATTTTTTAACGACATATGTATTAAGTCCGACATGTACAAATTTAGATCCATGTCCCATATTTATGCAGGTTTTTATGTTCAGGATTAAATAAAATATATTATAAGGAAAGGAATGAAAGAATTTTTAACACGCAAATGATGCATCCTTTCCGTGTTAAAAATTTCCACTGTCCGACAAGAACTAAAGTCTTTAATGAATTAGTACGATGATATGTAATATATGTAAAATACAAATGAAAGTTTTTGTTTGAAATCGTTTCATTGTTATGTGTAGAAACTTTGTGTTTTTCTCAAAATGTGGTTTGACAGTTGGAAAGCAAAATTACCAACTAGATAAGAATTATGCAGCAAAAATTATTTATTTGTGAAAATTAAAATTGTTCAAATTAATTTATAAAACAGGTAGCTCTTACGGGTTTGCTGTGATGGATAACTTTTTGCACAAAGGTGTATATATAAAATTTTATGTAGACTAGTTTTTTTTTCAAAATTTCTTGCTACCAAGGCCTATTTACCAAAATGTAATAGAATTACTGATTGTTTTTGAATAAATCACACAGTAATTAAAACCTAAATATTTATTCACATGAATAAGTAAATATATAATCACTCGACAATTAACTAGACATAATTCCCTAGTGCATAAGAACTACTACAATCCTCAAAATGTCCTTATGATGTCAACTGTACATAAGATATTTCACCTATATTGTTATTTTATAAATAGACGTATTAAATGCGTAGAAAAACAATTTATTAGGAAGACATAACCCCAACATGCCAGTAAAAGATCGCCTCTAAATTTTGGCCCATACTTCTTTCTGAAATGTACAACGCATTGAAGTACGATCTTTTCCATTACAATAGAGTTGGACAATACAGCGAAATATTTATTACGGAGTTAACCATACACTGTTTTGATTTTTTGCTAGTTTTGCAAAATTATTTTGTTTAATTGTTTTTATTTTGTGAAGGCTTATTTATAATTTCGCTATAAATTATTTCAGATAATTAACATATACCAGTTTGCAAGGACAACGGCAATAACTGAAAATATAATAGTTTCCAACATGGTAAATTGGAACTTATTAAAACGGACTTATTCATAAATGAGTACAGTGTTGAAATTCAAAGTCAAATAATGAATAATTACCAGTACCGTAAGGCCACAAATTATCAAAGATTTTTAAATGGCTCCCTTAAAAATTCGTATCAGAATAATCAATACTTTTATTATGTACATAAGTGATATTATGAATATTAAAGTATAAAAAATATTAGATGTGGAACTAATATTGCGAGTTTTCTACTCCAAATGTAGTTTTATTATGCTTTGGACGATATTACACGAACCCAAAAAGAGTTTTGGACATCTGAAACTGATTATTTGAAGCATAATGAAAATATTTTAAGTATTTTTCCCATTAAGAATAACGTTTTTAACGGTTAGAAAATTAAATCACGATATGAATAAAGTTGTGAAATTAATCAAGTTCCTCAGCTTGGCAGGGTTTGGGAAAATTTGTTTAATATGGCTTAGAAAGTCAAATTTGCTGATCCGGCGTATCCTGTTACTGCATCTTCGAATCTTAAGATATTTGGATTTTATAAACAATTACCATTTGGCTTTATACTGATTTAATTTTTAGTTTTGAAAAATATTTTCTCTCGTTAGTTAATGACATACGGTTTATGATAGCAGGCATTTGAAAACGCATGTGTTTTGTTTCTGTGCAAGTTTAGCCAGGACTGTGCAGAAAATATCAAAATGTTCTAGTTCATTTATTTTATTACTAAAATTTAATTCAGTATAATTTGAACTAAAGTTCTTGTTAGGCTCCAAGAAACTATACATATTTTACTAAATTCTGCAAATATGTATTTGATTAGGTGGTTGGTCCATAATGCAAGTACGTACTAACCCGATTTGATTTGATTGTACGAAATTTTGTACTGCTTTTCAAATTATACTTGTCAAAATGTTCGTATCAAAATTATGACTTCTGGATTTATATAAGAACTAGGTAAAAATTCTCGCAATTTAGTAAACAAACTAGTAGAGAATTTATTAAATTTGTAAGATTGCAAGTAAAAAACAAAAAATATGTTTTACGATATATTAAAGGAATAATATTTTCTGATTAAAAAATATGAAATTTCACCGCCGGTGTGAGTATTCTAGGATGTTAGTAGTTTATTTGTAATGCAGATTGGTCTCTTGATCCTTCTTGATAAGATTTGACCGTAATTTGTGTGCTGTCATGATTTTTAAAATCTAAAGGAATTTTTCGTAATTCCACTATATTTGAAAATATGAATACATGGTTTTCTTAATTTTATTATAAATTAAAAATAAAACAAATCGTGAAGTATACGAGTCGGAAAATTACACTAGCCGACAAAATTGAGTAGATTGGAAGGATGATTGCATACAAAGGTGGAAATCTCACAAACTACTGGATGGAAATGAATAATTTCTTTTGCATAATGTGTAGAATTTAACTAGCTACAACAGTCACAATCAACTAAGGTCCTGAGTATTACTGCTTTCCTGTAAAAATGCGAGATTTGTAAAGAAAAAAATACGGGAGGGACAAAATTGAGTAGATTTTTGTACATAATTCTTCCCTAGATTAAATAAATAACTGTTTGCTTTATAAAAATTTAATGCTCTCCCAATTCAAAAATGCAGCTATTTCACAAAAACATTTAAAATTTATTTTTGACAACATGCAAACGGTTACAGTATATTAATGTTTCTGGGATTATAGGATACATTATTATATTATATATCATTATACAAATTATTTATAGTATTGTAGTAAAACATCTACAAGTGGTCTTTATATACATAAATCTATTGCAACATTTAGCAACGGGGTCAAAATATTACAAACTAAACATCTATGAACGTGCCTACATTAAAACACCATACACGGCAACAGTCCTTTATTACTTCATTAACAAGTTCATTTTTTTGAAAGCGTTATATATAAAAATGGAAGTAATTTTGTAATGTAAGTAGTTTGCATGGGAAAAATGAATATTTTCTTATTGGATACGTCAGTTTTATTACTTTAAACAGATGCAATAAATGATCAATTTGACAATTAAAATAGTTACGATGCAAATGTGTTTTAAATTTAGTAGATTCTGAAATTTCCCTACGAAACGGATTAATTTTGAAAAATTGCTACTATGATTAATTTCTATTCGAATAATGTGACATTTTAATAATTTTTACAATTGTAAGTTTGTACGCCAAAATCGATTTCATGAAATTTTAATAAATCAGTATTATAGTAAGGTAGACGTTGTGTGTTTTCTTTCCAGATTCGTGTATCATGCAAGTAGGGTAACAAGTCATCAATTACTACATGGAATTATTCTAACTTTCTACCACTCTGGGTATAAATAATCAAAACAACAAAAATCATACATATTCAAAGAATAAAATTTCACAATGATAATTATAAAATGAACAACTTTAGCTCCAGATTCAATACATATTCATAATTTAAAGTACAATTTAGGTAAGTAGATGCCTTGTTTTCGTCTTTCTAATCTATTTAATCTCTATAAAAAGTTTATATGAATTTATTAAAATTATTCAATCCGCTGTTCAATTTTATAATTTTAGTTACACTCTTCGCATTACAAGCAAAGAATGCAAAATTATGTTCCAAAAATTTAAATCTGCATCTTTAAGATTTATCTGTAACAATTTCAGTATTTGATTCTGTTACCTTATAAAGTAGGTACAGTTACGTACTTACAAGTAATTTTAATTTTTACAACTGTATCTTCAATTTCGACTCAATTTTTTTAAATTCCACAACCACTTAATACTTACGATGTCACCGATGTAATAGAGTGGGTTATCAAATCTCCAGAACAATGCAATAATGTAGTTCTTATAACCTTAATACTTTTAGACCTATAAGTTTATGATGGTAAGAAATAGTAACGTTTCAAATTATGACTATTTTCAGAAAATACTTAATCAATATATTTAACTGGTTTAAAATCTTTAAAAAATCTTTTTTTTAATCAAGATTGCATGTTTTCATTTTTTACGTAAACTAGGGAAATGGTTTATTTAGAATCATACCTTAGCAACTTAACTAGGGTAAATTTTGGTAAATTTAAGATAATGCAATCATTAAGGTAAAAGTTATAAAAAATTCCACCCACACACGAAACATCTTTAAACCTTAAACAATCAATAAATTTTGAATAAAACTAATATAGCTTGCACATTTTACGAAAAGATGTACCTAATTCATGGAAAAGATTTGGGATATGAAAAAAACTGAAGCTTTTTTTCCTTTTTCGAGTCACTTGATCGTGGATTAATCTATAGCTGGGTCAATATGTCGCCTTGTTAATAATTAGTTCTACATGGATTCATCAACATGGTAAGAATTAACGCTGATTATGATAGAAACATTTTTATTTCAATGCGGTAGAGTTATATAGAATCATCGCCTGGCAATATTATGCACGTTTTCAGTAATAAATGTACCAGTACCTGGGTAATAAGTTTATCCAAGAAATATTTTTTACCGGAGTTCTTAGAATTTAGCTATATTTGAAAACTTTTAATCACTACTTCTCAATATTTATTAGCCTAGCTAGATACGCAGCCGGGTGTGGTAGAGTTGTCTTGTTCTAACATCAAGCAGGTTGTGATATATGTTTATATCAAAACAAAGGACATCAATTCATTCTGGTGGTGGCTCATCCTTCACTGTTATATAATGGGGTGTGCCAACCAATTATTGTTGTTTAATACTCTGTATTATCCAAGCCCTTAGTATTCCATCATACTTGCTTTTGAGTGCGAGATGGCATTTCCTAATAGCTGTATTTTCTGGACCCACTTTAAAAAGGAACACAATTCAAATTTCCTTTTGTCCTTTGTAGGATGGGACGTTTAATTAAGGAAATTTTGCATTATTAATGATTAATAATTAATCGTACACTTATGTTGTCAATTTTGCATGCCCAATACACATATGTGTTTTATCGGAATATGTAAAATTAAGGGGGGTGGCAAATAGATAAGCAAAATTATCATTATAATTTAAATAAGTATGAATTAAAAACATCAACTTCAGAGCAACCTGTCCTTCATTTTTAATCAGACGTATTTCCCGTTTGTAATAATTTTTGGACAGTAAAGCCTCGTGATATACACACAACTATCGGTAAGTATCTGTGAACATATTTACATACGTATGCCTTATCTTGCCGTTTATTATGGCCAGCCTAAATTACAAATAATATGTACATATAACCAGATAATTTCACAGCATTGACGCCAGCATGGCTTATCGCAGAATTTCTTTGTAATGAACTTATGCTGGCGTTCACGATTGGGAATGTGCGACACCTCGTACGTATGTACCTGCACAAATAATTTTGGGGTTATTCCCCTTCACTTATTTTCAACTGCACTATAAAAACTGTGGTAACAATATGTTACCATTTGTACTCTATATTAAATATAGAGTCACATATAGTGTATTCGACTGTTCGGCATGGTAATATAATTGTTAGCAAGCTTGTAAAATTTATTGAAATGTGGTTGTATATTTCTCAAGCTTGACAGCAAATTAATACTTCTCCGTAATAAGTTAATTACCAAGTCGGAAAAGTCATATATTGAGTGCAAACGGTAATCCGTTGTTGCCACGGTTTTTACGAGTGTGGAGAAGAACTTTCCTTAAATTACCTTCATTCAATAAGTAATTAAAAGGTGCCTTCATTCTCCTAACCCATTTCTTTAGTCGCTTCACTTTATTAATTTACTGCAGAATCCGTCCTACACTACGTGGTTCGATGGTTCAACGTATTGATCTGTCGAAACTCATCCTGTCAGACTTACCCCGTCAAAATCTCACTTGGCCCCACAAAAATCTCTCGTTGTAACAAAAATCGCACGTTTAAAATGAAAGAGGTGAAGCATACATATCTAATTAAACTAATCTTACTCAACATTATACAAATAAAACAACGTTTGATTTGCCGTTGCTATGTTTTTATGTTTAGTTTGATAAATGATAAACATAATCTGCCATTCATATCTGCGTTATGAGGACAACGTGCAATTATTTACACATAAGTGGTTCGCTTATCAATCCCATGATTGATGTGGGGGCGATATTGTTAATTTCCCCCTTTACAAATCACCCCTACAGGAATATTGGGCATATTGGGCATCTACGTGGATCTTTTATACGCCTTAACACCGTCAATATGTTGCCAGCATATTGGTTATGATATAAAGAATTCAAATAACGAATAGTATTCAGTCATTTATAAGACTTCTTTTATCGTTACATTATATTATTTATTTGCCCCGTGTTTATGAATTTAATTAGCTAAATTCATTGCGCACAAAAATAGAAAAGCAAATCAAGAAAAATGTCAGGTTTGCAAATAATGTTACCAAAGAATCCATGGAACCAACCCATGGAAGACTACCTTCCTATGGAACTCGAAGGATCACGAAACAGTTTTTTAAGAACAGCCACCAAGGAATCGAATAAAAGCGGGACCAACCATATTATATATCATCAAGCGTTCCTCAATTATGATTTGGTCATCCAGAAGGTAAGGTGAAATTCGCTTAAAAAGAGTTAGCACGAGCTATGTAAGTACATATAAGGAGCTAGTGCGCGACTTAGTGTATTCCATTCGAATCTAAATGCTGAACACCATTAAGAAACACCAAATTTGATCCATAATTTACCCTTCACAAAAATCAAAGGAAATTATGTATATAATAGTCAGTGTTCCACATCCGTACCACACACCTTAAGTTCAGCAGTACATGAAATGATAGTCGCCAATACTTTTTAAATCTGATCCACGTCAATGAAAATTTACGAAAACACTACGAAATATGATAATCATTTGTTATATAAAAATCAAGGAGATATGTAGAGCCACTTTTGAGAAATCCATAATATAACGGAAAATATCATATATATGTCCAGATTTTAGTAGCAGCAAGGTAGATGAAACTAGCAGGTTTAATGCGTACTTGTAGAATGAGTACTATTTAATTTCATCACTCATTTTACAGAAATTGCCAAAGGCTTTTACATAGTCATTGACGTCGTTTTGGTATTTTTTGTAAGAAATCCTCCACTCACTTTTTAACTTAATAGATTCCAAGTGGTATGAGGGATTATCGAGCTCCATTCAACGTCAAAATTAAACCTGTCGCCTGGGCAGCAGCCTTTAACCAGCGGGACATTGAATCCACCACAAGATGTCTTTGGAAGGCCATCGTTCATTCAGAATGCCGTCGGATCATTATTGCCGATAGAATTGCAAGAAGTAACATTGTCAAACTTTTTGAACGTGAGTAAAAACCACTAAAGCAGAATTTATTTATCATAATTTCAAAAAGCCTATCCCATAAGCTCTTGAAATATAAATTATACATACTTTCCATAACATGAAAGTATTCCGCTTGCCAGTTGGCATTCCGTATCAACCAATCATTAATATATAATTTTAACTAGTTTTAACTAATTTTATAGTTTTAAGATTTGTGGTTAACCCAATCAACTTTCATACATAATTACATTGAATACAAAAATTAGGAAATACCGAAATCAAATTATCTAAACTCTAAGAATGACAAAACTAAAAAAACTCAATATCCCCAGTTTTTAAAACCATAAAATTTCATCATAAAATCGTAAAATTATAAAATTAGTTTTCAAATGGCTGCATGTTTTCCATATGGGAATAACGAGAAGTTGTTTAACATTGACAATTGTAGATCGCAGGACGTACAGTTAATTTAAACGGCTATGACACCTCATTTGCATATTTACGACCGCACAAAACTATAGCACAAAATCATAGCACACTTGGAATATCTTTCGGAATAAAATAAATATTTCTGGCGTTATGGACTAACAAAATTCTCAAATAAGTGGAAAAATGAGCCATTTTTGTCAATCTGTACCACCAGAAATATTTATATTATTACGAAAGATATTCCAAGTGTGCTATGATTTTGTGCTATAGTTTTGTGCGGTCTTAAATATGCAAATGAGGTGTCATAGCCGTTTAAATGAACTGTACATTCTAGTGTGAGGGTGATTTCCAGCTAAGGAATTTTATTGGATTATTTTATTTTAGACGCCGTATCATTCATGATGGCCAAGTTTCAGCCTACATCACACGTAAATCCGTGGTCATTTCCGTCTAGTTTCGACGAAATCGTCCGCCAGGTCCCTTACCCGGACGATGATCTGACCTTCATTGTTCGTGCAGTACTACGCGAGTTCGATCCACGCCATGACCAGGACGCGCCTGCTAGATCAAACATGGGTATGATTGTCATTGATAACATCGATACTGATAGTACCAACGGCGGATTTTGGGATGAAGACGAAAGTTCGGAAGCCAGCGCTGAATTTATCGACAACTCAAAAATGGAGCTTCACTACGAAGACATATTTAAGAAAATGGTGAACAAAAATTCCGAGCTGGTAACAGAACTCAGGTTGGATACCGCACAAATAGCTGCTGCGTTGACGAGGCGCACAATATGTCAGGATACGAATCAAATTGTGGTAAGATTTGATAAACACAATGAATACATATGTACACTCAAAAAAAGTAGTAAATAATAATAATTACTATTTGTTTGGAATGGCCTTACCACGTCATTCAAAACCTGTCTCATAATCAGTAATAATATGTTAAGGGAAATTTATGACTTTACTGCATTGGTTTCCTTCCTTTGGTAATAAATTTGAATTCGCTTAAATTATTATTTCTGATCATGACACCAATGACGTGGCCGAGTCATACAGTCATTCCAAGTAGTAATTATTATTTTTTACTACTTTTTTTGAGTGTACAAAATTGTGTCTCCTAATCTTTTTCATCCTTAATTTATCTGTATTCGTGTGTTTGCCTTGCCATCGCAGAACGTAGGTAGCATCATGTGATTAAACCTTACAAATTCTAATTTGTGAGTTGTATATTGTAAAAATGTCATCTTACATACTTAATCATTCCATTCTTATAAAATATTTAAATACAATTGCATCATTCACAGGTAAGTAAGATTCGTGTAAGACAAAAATACGATTCTATCGCTTTTATATATTTATATTATTTATGTATTATGGGTTGCCCGACATCGAAACATATATACGATGTAGTTTTGGCACGTTATTTCTGATTATTAATCTGATTTGGTACCTAAATTTTGTAAATTCTCGAATCTCAGTTAGTTCTCCTTAATTCGATGTTAAGTTGATTTAGAAATTTGCAATACCTTGGGCGCTGCTCTAGTAAGTAATTGGAAGGGTTAACAGTGAAATTATGTCGGATTTGTGTAGTGCACCACTCTTATGTATTTCAAAATTTCTGATGTTTTTCTCGTGCCATTTTGGTTACCGGTTAAATACATGAGTGGTGTTTACATATATTGTCAACTCCCACATAATTTAATGTAGTACATATACTACAAGAAATCAAAATTTAAGAAAAATATTTGGCACAGCTATTTGAGAATCGGATGTTTCGATGTTGGACAAGCCTTATTTATTACTTGTTATTATTTACTAGGCCATAGCCCGTGTAAAACACGGGATTCATTGATAACGCCTTGGATAACATTGAATGGATGATTGAGATAGTGAACCCATGTATGAATCAGTGACTACTCTGTACGATGTGTACAATCTGTAATCTGTACGATCAGAATGCGATCGGATGATTGGTTGGTTGACTACTCTGTATATATGTATCCGATTGCAGAGTATATATATATCAGTTATATAAACATTTAGATTATACATAACCCACATATGTAACGCATATAAATAGAGGTTGAATGGTTGGTAAGGTGACTACTCTGCAATCCGATCAGATGACGATTAGAATGCGATCGGATGGTTGTACGATAAAAATTGGATGAAGACAATCCTTTACAAATGTAGTCTATAATTTTATTAACCTATTTTCGCGTTCTTGAGTAGCGTAGACAAGTTTGAATTGACCTGAACCGTTTTTAACGTCTTGCGTGACCTAAGATTTGGATGGCCCAGCGCTGGATAGTATACTTTAACGACCTGTACGGTTGGAGATCTATCCACCAACGGACACAAAATCAACTGGCATATATGCTCTAAAAATACGTCATGCTATTCTTATGTGCTATGGTATTCCAATACATTGAAGAGATGCGTTCCCACAGACAGACGGACAGAGAATGGACTAATCTTACATAGATAGAATATTTTATACATTAGACAGGAGAAAAAAACATAGCTGCCTAAATTTATTTTATGGGTTCAATTATGCCAAAAAAAATTTCTGAACCTTTGCCTACTACCATTTTTTAAATCAATATAAGACGACAGACTACTTTATTAAATTATTTTATTGTAATTAGGATACCATCCAATTTCGAGACGACATTTGGAAGGAGGCGTTTAAAAGTTGTTCCGAATCTATTGGAAGGGTAGCAGCAAAATTATCAGGCAGTATAGTAAGGTTACCATTCCTAAACGAGACAGACCCTGCCGATGTCGAAATGATGGGGTCCCCTGGTTGGCTAGGATCTATCTTCCCTACTGAGATGCTGGCAATTTATCGTAAGTTTGCAATACATAATTTAACATAGCATAATCTTTGGAAGAATGAGGTGAAGTCTTTTATCTTAATTTAGCACTTGTGTTTTTATAAAAGTATTGGCCCACATTCTGAGCCAGTTCAAATTTTCTTAGGGAATTTACAAAATGACCAATCATGATAAATTAGCTTTATGTATGTCCGAAGCGGTAACTATGTACATATGATTGTACCGCATTATAAACACGCTACTGAATCAGAACAAAATCTTACCATGTTGGTGATGTCTGGAACCGGCTGGTGAAAACTAAAAGCGTGTTAGTACCTAGTGTAGTCGTAAATACTGATGCATGAACAATTCATTCTAGCAGCAAAACTTTATTAAATATTTAAAAACCGATTACATCAGAGGAAAGCCAATGAAATTCGAAAAAGTGTATTCATTTTTCAAAATGACTTTTTTTTGCGGCGACACATGCCTTAAGTCTAGGAAACCGGTCTTCGATCGTGGTACGCACGCTTTCTAAGGAATACTAATCCCATTTCCTTGTAATGAAATTTTTGAGCGACTCCAAACTATTATGAGATTTAGCACACGTCTCAAGCTCACGTTTAGACCATCTGCCGTCCTTCAAAGGGTTGAGGTCCGGCGACGTTACAGGCCCATGTCGTTTGGAAATTAAGTAAAAAACAGTCTTTCATCCACGTCTGTAGACTTTAATAATGCGCGCCGGAGTGGGTTCCTGCATAAATATCCCATTGCCTTCAATTTGGCCCCCGGAATTACAAAATGCACGTTTTTTCCCCAAAACCAGCTTACACACCATCAAACCAACAAAGGTACGGAATGGTCGGAACGAGCCTAATTGTCTTCTTCCAAAGTTTATGAGATTGCCTTTAAGATTTGGCATAAACGCGGTGATTCTCGTAGTTGTGTTTAGCTTCAATCCTAAAAATTATGGGATCAGAAAAAGCATGCATTTTCATTTCTCATTCGCGTACAGCTTCAGGAGAGTTCCGATATTCATGAGCATATTATTAGTTTGGCGTGATGTCAGCAAATGCAGTTTATATATTTAAATGCCTTCGGTCCCAGGTTATGCTTGACGGGTGGTATCCGGACAAACTTGGTAGAGTAATTTCCTGGATCATTTTTTGTCGCTTCCGGCGTGGATTTCTGAAAATCTTGTTTTGATCACTTTAAGTGATGGGGGGGAGTACGCCGTCCGCCGACTTCCACTCTATCAGTTGTAGTTATCACTCCTGATATTGGTGTACGGATTTATCAAGATTGATGGCTGTGTTTCACATGTTTTTCAATTTTTTTCAGCACAATGAAAATGTCCTCCAATTTTTTTATGTACATTTTTAAAAATTATTGCTGCAGACGAGCTCCATGAGCTATCGCCGGTGAAAAACATTTCATCTTTTTTTCGAGTATTTTCTTTCAAAAACTTGCTAAGGGGGTCTAAAATATTTAATTTAGTCGGTTTTTAAAAATCTCGGATTCCCCCATTCTTCCATATTTATGAAAAACGTTTAAAAACGTTTTCAGCTTTCTCCCTTCATTGTGACGAAACTACCAGAGCTACAGAGGCGTAACTTGGCATGGACAATCCCTGACGGTCAATCTTGAGTCGTTTCCGCCCATTAGTCGATACCTACTTTCTGTGACCTAAAAATGACATTTTTTCGACATGGTCAAATCGTACCGAGTCACATAAAATTAAAGTACTCACTTTCGGGATTATAAAAATATATACTTCAACCCAATCGGTGACCTTGAGTTCGCCATACGAGAGAATATTATCAGTTTTAGTACACAATTTTGATACAAATCTGTTCTGTTGATAATAATTTGCGATTGCATTTTTCATGATTTAACGCCGAATTATACATTTTATTTTATTTTATAATAGTTAACCTAATTTTGTATTCTTAAAATCTAATATCAAATTATATTTAAATTGCAATTCGGCGTTAAATCATGTAATTCTCTTGACATGTATGCATATGGAATTCGAGGTCAAAGGTCAAAATCTTGAGAACGGATGGCCAGCGAGTCGAAAATTTTTACATTTCTTCCTAAATTGTCGAGTTCTTGAAATATATATTTTCATAATCCCGAAAGTGAGTACTTTAATTTTATATGCGACTCGGTACGATTTGACCATGTCGAAAAAATGTCATTTTTAGGTCACAGAAGGTAGGTATCGACTAAAGGGCGAAAACGACTCAAGATTGACCCTCAGGGATTGTCCATGCCAAGTTACACCTCTGTAGCTCTGGTAGTTTCGTCACAATGAAGGGAGAAAGCTGAAAACGTTTTTAAACGTTTTTCATAAATATGGAAGAATGGGGGAATCCAAAATTTTTAAAAACCGACTAAATTAAATATTTTAGACCCCCTTAACAAGTTTTTGAAAGAAAATACTCGAAAAAAAGATGAAATGTTTTTCACCGGCGATAGCTCATGGAGCTCGTCTGCACCTTTTATTCTAAATTACGTCATCTTGAAACGGTTCATGAGAACAAGTACAAATTGGGATTCAACAAGTAAATTTGGTGGGGAATTTAAAAAATATCAAAACATGCCAAAAACATTTCTTGTCTCAATATTTTTCCCGGGAAATCATGCATCAGTATCTATGACTACACTGGGTATATTTACACTACGTCAGTAATATATGCCACCGCTGGTAATACGGTTATTACCCGATTTTTTTGAGTGTATCAATTATATTTAGCCGAACCAAACGTTGCAGGTGCCTCCAAATTCATACACAATAGAAAAACCATCGCGTTGGGATACGAAGAAATGTTTGATTCCCAAATACCCGAGCACAATGAATATCCCACAATCAGAGAATGTGAAGATATCGACAAAGAAATTCTGCTAAGTTTGCGAAATATTCCTAGTGGGCTACATCACGTACAAATTGGGCTTCCTGAAGCATTCCGTTCCACGTGGTTGTACCGAAGGGACAGAAGTTTGTTGTACCCGGGCGAAGATTTTTTGGAGGAAATTCCTTCCTCCAAAGGAAAGGAATATTTACATCGGCGCTTTGGCCATATAGGTAAAACAAAACGAAGGATATTTTCTCCCATGGCAAACATCATTTGAGAGAGAACTTTATAGGTTTCATTATATCTCACTAAATTTATGTCTTTAGCAAAACCATCAAATTCTCCAAAACCTAGAACGGTTTCAAGAAAACATGAAGAAAGTTATACATTTACTGTCAAAAAATTGCAGCTGGACAAGAATCTGCTCGACGTGTATAAACATAAGGAAAATGTTAACGGCATTGAACCAATATTGCTAAAGGAGCTCGCAAAGGATTCGACTTGTGTATCTCTGGTAATTACTTAATTTTGTTTGGCAAAAATGTGATTCTGTCCGACGAGCGATTCTCCTAAAAAGTTTAGTCTGGATTTCTTAAGGCAGCTCAAAAGAACTAAAGTTCATATTAAAATAATCACTTTTTCTATTGCCATGAAAGGAATAAGGGACTGCGGGTTCAAATTCAAAATTTAACCGCACTGAGCATTAATCTCTTTCACAGACTAGACAAAGGGCCGTATCCGTTGCACTTGAGAATCAGAATTGAAATATATACGAATCTTCTTAAACATTCTAAATGGCTTTGCATCGCAACAAAGTTTTTTTTACATATTACATTTTACTTGATTTATGTAAAATAAAACTCTTATATTTCATAATTAATTTTAATATATCCACTGGAAAAAATTGATGTTTAAATATAGATGGGTTTGTAAGATTTTTAACAACAAATAACAGAAATGACATAGGATTTTAATATTATTTCCGAAAATTCCTTTTAAAATTAAATTGTGTAAGTAAAGTGTCATATATGAAAAATTATAATCTTTAATACTATTTTAATAAAATGCGCAAATTCATCATTACGGCACTTTTCCATCACTTCAGTCACGTGCACATGAGGTGAGAAAGAGCGGAAATTTTTCCGCAGTCCCTTATTCCTTTCATGGCAATACGTTATCTAACCATACCATATTTTATGAAATTTCTACGAAATAAGTTTTTAAGTAATTTGACAAAAACTAAAGTGGTATTTTGCTGAGAAAGCAAATAGCTGACGAAATTTTTTATTAACAAGCACATAAATGGTCTTGGAAGAAAATAATTATAGCGATACATATCTTTACACTTTATAAAATTAACCCTCAATAAATTTCTCCGAGATCTAATTACTTAAGAGAACATACAAATATTACTAAAACATACGTAAGATTGTCATATTCTAAGCCACCCATCATACTACCATTGGTAGGCTTCCAAAATTTTAAACTTAACACGAGTAAGATATGCGACTTCAGACAACCAACCGATATGTTTATTCTTAGTGACGCAAATACCTAGCAACAAAAAATTACTAAGTATGTAGTTTCACCACCCCAAAAAAGTGACATATTAGGATTTCTCAGTCAATTCTTGACCGATTTTGATAAAATTTGGACCCAGATCATTGTTTTACCATGTAGAGCCCAGATCTGGTGAAGCCAAGGGATCCTTTGATTGTGACGTGTTAGACAAAATATGCCTTGGAAACGCATTTACATTTATCTTACATTACTGAACAATGCTAGAAGTCTCGCTTATTCAAACCTTTTAGATCATGTTTGTCTGTAAATTTTAACATAGAGATGTCCATATTCGGTTAAAAATTGACGGAGATATTGAAGTTTGCACCCCAGAAAATAAACGCAAATTATGCAGGGCTAAATATTGCTGCCATTGGCAAGTTGTCAATGACAACGATTAAGACGCTGCGTAGTTCGTCAAAAAATGGTAGTTCTATCAAATTGCAAAAACATTTGCTACAAAAATCATCACAATATTTCCTTTGTTGATGCAATTTTGAGGAATGCCTGATTTTTATCAATAACTCAATTATAAGTTATAAATAAACAAGGTCCCAAAAATCGGGAAATCTTAGTGACGTTTGTGTGCGAAAACAGGAAGTAAATATATTCTCTTGCAGAACATTTGCATCACCACTCCGCTAATTATTGATATATTTCCAGATTATGTAAAAATGCCCATTTGTGACAATTATATTGAATTAAACGATTTGAACCAACATCGGACGATGATTGGGAATATAAATTTGAGATTATGAAAGAAAAGAGTGGTGTAGTAGATATAGCAGTGATCTTGAAACAATGGGAGCGGTCGCGTAAGACAATTAGTTCTTAGAGTGGTGATGCAAACGTTCTGCAAGAGAATATATTTACTTCCTGTTTTCGCACACAAACGTCACTAAGATTTCCCGATTTTTGGGACCGTGTTTATATAATATCTGGACGTTCCCGGAGGAGAGGTCGGGGTATGGAGACTCGCAGATCCTTTTGAAACTTTTACCATTTCAACCCCTCGATTAGTTAGGAAGAAATCCAAATTTTTAGGATTCCATGGCCATCCGTTCAAAAGATTTTGACCTTTGACCTCAAAATCCATATAAATACATGTTAAGCAAATTTCACATTTTAACGCCGAATAACATATCTAATTCTATTTTAATATAGTGATCAAATTATATATTTGCCAAAACTATTCTTAAATCAAACTAAATATGTTATTCGGCGTTGAAACGTGAAATTTGCTTAACATATATGTATATGGATTTTGAGGTCAAAGGTCAAAATCTTTTGAACGGATGGCCATGGAATCCTAAAAATTTGGATTTCTTCCTAACTAATCGAGGGGTTGAAATGGTAAAAGTTTCAAAAGGATCTGCGAGTCTCCATACCCCGACCTCTCCTCCTAAGTTCAGGAGCATGGGTGGAAGATATTTTGTAAATATTAATTTTGTTAATTATTTTTAAATATGTAGATGCGCAGTTCCGTAGAAACTACCGCGTCAATAATTTTGGCGTTTATCTTGAAATAAATTATTTTTTTATTTAAATTTAGAATATTGAAATCCGTTGGGGGGAATCAAAACAAAACAGAATCCATGCTTTCTCTGTAGCCACGTGGAATACTGCAAAGAAAGTTTATTCTAAAAATGGACCTATCCGTATGGGAACAAATCTACTTCATGCGATCTTTGAAGTGGACGAACTGCGCAACTATACACCATCCGGAAGAAAAAGCGCATTTACAAGCGGAAAACTGGACGAAAACAGGCAGTGGCAAATCATTGGTAACCAAGCACTATCCGGATAACGGATAACCCAGTTTTGCAGTTGTTCCTATGGCCCATAATAGATCATTTAAATCAGATATTCCTAACTAGTCATTTATTTTTCCAACTCAAAATGTTGCTTTCCTCCCATCCAGTCATATTTTTCTCAGATGCGTTAAATAATTAAGTGCAATAATTCCACTTTTCTATTAAACATAGATGTCATCCATTACTTTTTGGCACATGGTGTATGCTTTGATCCTTGGACACCAGACCTAGAGAAAAAGATACGAAAAGCAGTCATTACCGAGGGGACGCATGCAATAAGGGCAGAACTTAAGAGAAACAAAGGTACATTATTTTCCCTCATATAGTAATTGAAAATTAGATAAAATATCATAAACAACAACCTACATGTGTATGTATGCATATACCTAGCCAACTTCGTAGAGCACGAATCATATTGTCCACCAACGAAAAGTATAGACACAACCCACGTACACAAACTCGTATACTCTACATATTTACATTATCATTATACTAGGCTATAGTCCTTGCGAAACACGGGAAACATTTTATTTATTACTATTTACGATTACCTAACAATTGGCTTCATTATGTTTTTATTGAATGATGCAAAACTTATCTAATCAGTCATCATCATTGCACTCACAGAAATATTGTCAGAATTTGTAGACGCATATGACTCTACCGCCATGGTGATAATTTACCACCAACTAGTTATCATAATAACCAGATTACTTATAATTTTCTCTCAACTGGTTATATTTGTCACCAGTCGGTTTCCAACTTCTCACCAATCGGTGATAAATTTATCACCTTGGCGGTAGAATAATATACGTTTACTTTTTGGTTATAATCGTAACCACACTTCTAATAGTGTGCCTTCGAGCCTATACCTGTCTGGCTTACATGATGGCTAGTTTAGTTCTTACAAAATTAATGGTAAGTATTTTGATGACTAGGATCTGGCAATGGAAGTAAACTGATTCTCCATAGGAGATATGAAAAAAATAATTGAAAACCGCGAAGCGTTTAAGGTTTCGTATACTTCTAAAGGGCCAAACAAGTCAAAATGTAATATTATTAGAATAGACTTCAAATTCGATCCCTAGGTCGATACGAATATATTGGGAAATAAAATTAATTTTAATTCCAAGGTAATCATTACAGAATCAAAAGAGTATGTATGTATGTGTAGCTCTTGTTGCTTTAGCTAAACGGGTTTGTCGCATATACATAGTTTTACAATTTACGTTATCATATCGCCTTGCCAATTACGTAATAATAAACACATACATACATACATGCATATGTAAATAAACATTTTATTCATACTGTCTTTTCCTCGTAGGCAGCGAAGAAAGTAAATAATTATGCATGTCGCGTTCTACTTACAATGAGGGTATTCATGATTCGTCGTATTCTTTGTATCTCAAAATATGTTACGACGGTTACGAAGCGTTTTAAGATTTTGCCATTAAAATTTGCGTTACTACGCTTACGATTCTACAAGCGTGGACCATGTTTTTTCTTCATAAACTCTATTTTACGATACTAAGGATACGACAGAATCATGAATGCCCTTAATCCCTTAATAATTTACAAATTATTTACAAAGTCTTTGAATTTTTCATTTTGGGTAGATGGGCAGTCAACTTATCAAAACTTGCAAGACTACCCATTGGTGACACCCATGGATACGTCGTCGGACATTTCAACATTTGATACGAAGGTACGTAAGGGATAATAAATGTGGTTACTAGGGAACTTATATTTTACAAAATTCTCTAATACATTTGCCATGCAGAAACATATACTATAAAACTATATAACTAACAATTCTCAATAAACTCAAGTACCAAAATGGTTGCCCCATAATATGCAGGAAGTTAGCCCATCCCAGAATCGTCCAGCCCAGCGTAAGGGTGATATCGATACGAGTCCAATCGAATCGGTTTAGATACTCACTGGTGATCTTAATGCACTTCATGCTATATCATCCTTGGGGCATGATGATAATAAATCATTAACCAGATTCCCGCCGAATGATTACTATGAGTCTATAAAATTTTCTGGAAATATCAAGCAAACTTCCTCAAGTACGTTGGGGATACTTAACATTTGATTCCCAGAGTTCCATACTGGTGATCTTAATGCAACTTATGATAAATCATTATAGGGGCATGATGACGTAAAATCATTAATCAGATAGCCGCCGATTCATAGCGTTGGGTCAAATGTTTTTTTTTTAAATTCAAGCTTCCACTTACATAATTCACATTATTGAAAATTTTACATTAAAATTGCATATGAAAGTTCACAGACTCTTAATAGCCTTACATCCCTATTACCCTCACATGTATGTTAGAAGATGTGTGCTAAAATTTGAGTACGATTTCAGCTGAAGTCTCAACAAGCCCCAAAAATTGACTCTAAATATGTGTCTGTATAGTTTTAATGCGTTAGCTATAACTTATACGTCTCCACTAAAAAATATAAGTGTGCCCCATTGGTGGTTGTGTCACAACGAATAGGTAGATTTACTACGAGCCGGCTATGAATTCGCAAGATGATTCAAGGTTAAAATTCCTTGTGAATTCTTTGAACAATTAAGAGAACGTGTGGTCAAGAATTCTCACCAACAATTACAATTCGCTGACTGGGCCGGTTTTATCGTAAATTAACGAGCTTGTTCCCAACTTTCTTGATTACTCGGTTTTATATGAATAGTTTACATACATATTCACAAAGAAATCTCTACTTGACAATTTTTCCAATCATGGTACATAGGAACCTACAAATTTTTCGGACCACGAAAAACCAGAGGATGATGACATGATCGACGTAATTAAATTCGATCAGGACGTTAAGAATTGGGGTACTAGACTACATCACAAAATCAACCGTTTACAGAATCACATTATATCACAAGCAAGAACACGCAAGGGGCAAGTAGTGAGCGAGCTAGCTTTCGTAGAGCCTTCAATAAACAAGGAAACGGTAATAAATTAATATAAACATATCGTATATACTTTGATTTCTTAACCAGAGTCAGGGCTTATGAACCTTCATGTCCATCTGTCTGACTGTTTGGACAATAACTCTATTAAACTAATCCTATCCGCCTTAAGTTTTTAACGGATACATATATTAGGCTAATGTAGGAATAAAAATGCGCAAACTAGTGTCAAAATTTTTCATTATTTTGTATCAAAATTGTCGGACCGTTTGATGATTACCGCGATAACCTTGACATATATGCAGTGTGAAATACAGATACTTATGATCACACACGGGAAAAAGTGTGTAGAGAGGTTATGAGTGAAGGATTACAAATTTTTTAACACCCTAACCAAAAGCAGATTTGACATAAATTATATAATTCGACATACATATATTGTCAAAATTCTGGTATACATTAATTGCGACCCTAACAAACCAAAAAATTCTACAGTGATCGGTAGCTTAATTTCTACATATATCAAAATCTAAAGATGCGGTGTAACGTTACAATTCATTATTTGTCCTATTTCTAGGAAGCATACGTCAACGACATCGTCGAGTATTTGAACTGTTCCAGAGAGGAGCCAGATATATTCCACAAGTTACTTGGCTCATTAGACAGGTTCGCTTTGGAAACCAGCAAATTTGAGGTCAGCGACCGTTACATCATGAACAAATTGGCGGAATCAGACGTGTCTTGCTACCTCAGCAATAAAGATGGACGCGAGAAGGCCCAGATAGTGATAAGATGGAAAAAAGAGTGAGTTCCAACTCATCAAGTGGAATATGACATCACACATACACAAATACTTCAAGCATCAATCTAGATCATATAAAATTCCAGAGACGATAAGCGTATTATTGCAATATCATATTTGCAAGTTTCGTCCAAATGTAGAGTATGTAGTAGTGTACGTAATAAATTTTAATATGTAAATATATACTTAAATATCACCACATTCAGTCCGACTATGGCTACCTTATCATGTTAGTTTGTGATATCGCTGTGATAATAAAATAGTGATTAGCTTATGTCTACTTTTCGCTATTGACTCCGTTCCTCCATTATCTGCAGAGCTGTCTTCTGAAGCATATACATAGGACAACGTTCTATGTAGTAACTTTGCTAAAAGTTGTTACCACACCTATATACGTACATATTAAAACAAATTTTTAATCTATGTATTAAACGACAGGAAATAATAATTCCAATAAGAAATGTGTTCATACTACTGATTATAATCGTCATTAGATTAAGCGGTCGATAATGCATAACTTCATCACTGTTGGAAATTAAATTTAAGGTGAACACACTCGCCCACAAGTTTTTGTCAGTATATGGTAAACAAACACAAATTATCTGCGAAGCTTGAAACTTTTGAAAATGGATTTATTACAACTATGACTTGTTTTTTAATTTTCCGAAGAAACTGTCAACTCGCAATATCCAGTCAAAATACGGCTACTTCGAACACAATGTTAAAATTTAAAAATCAACAGGTCAAATGCAGCACTCGCTATGAGCTAATTCCAGATGGCGGTCGGTACCAGTGGGATCGCTTATTTTCAGAGCACCACATCCCTCCAAGATGTGCTACTAGTGTGATCATCGTGGATCCCCACATCTACAAGGATTATCACGTTTGTTCCCTCTCATATGCTTATTCATACATACTATTTAAAAATCAGCGGTTTATTTACCATGCACTCGCATATATACATATGTTCATATCCATATAAATTATCAATTAGGACACAAATAATCATTATTTAGAAGCTACATATTCTTATGTACATTTGCACACAAATTGGTGTGCCAAATCTAAATCAGTATACATAAGTGCACTCGATGCTTAATTTCAAAATAACACTCCACGCAGATTCCACGCAAATTAATTGTAATTTGGGTATTTTGGAATTGAGTTGCGATTGCAAATATGGTGTTTCAAAATTACATTTAGTAAACGCCTTTTAGGGTGGATCATTTGGTAAACTTAGTTAAGGGGCAGGAAAAGTATTAGGAAAGTGCAAATTTTGTAGAATGTTCCCAATATATGTATCTGACGTCATGTACTCATATTTGCAAAAGCTTCCGACGGAGAATACGTTTTCTGTACGATTTCAAAGTGAACAAGTCACGCTGCGAGTTGCAAAGAAGTCCAAAAACGCGTCTCGCTTGCACTCATTAAAGTAATATCTAATTAAATTTTAACAAAGAGTGGTCTCACCCCGTTGTAGCCTGCTCTGGAGTAGATGTTGAGGATAACTCAAAACTACTATTAGGTTAAAACCCATAAATTGGGGGTAACATCAAGGGAGCTAAAGAAAAAATGGTAGCCGTTACGCGTCCTCAACTTTACAAAATAGATCAGTCCCCGAAATAAATCAAGCATTATTGATGTCCCTAACATCCTTGAAAATCCGACAGCAAACTACACTAGGGTTATGTTATATCCCAAATACATTGCTAATTGGAAACTAATGAAAAAAACAGTGTTCCTTAACAAGCCCAAACAAATTTCTAGTTATGAAGGAGCAGGACAAATTTAACCATATGTCAAAGTCCATGATGACTGTGGGAACGGAAAAACTTATTTCCAGAAAAGTGTTATCTAGCGTCTGATTCCCTGTATCATGGAGTATCATAAAACTAAAACTGGGAGTCTGTTTTCTTCAATACACAATGAACAAACCATCGAGGAAAAAGTTAGGAAAAAATTAATTTTGGATTGAAATACGAAAAACTTCTTTAATTCGGCCCTAATACAAAAAAATTGGCACCATGTAAGAAGAGACGCTTCCAGCTTTATGAAACAGGCGATACATTAACAAAATTTCGGACTGACCCTGTAGTTTCAAATTCTTTCGGAAACAACGAATAGAGGATGTCGATGAAAAAGTTAAACACGACGTGTTTAACATATTCAAGTAATTTTTGTTGACTGATATAATACGGCACTGTAGTGGAGTACTCCACATAAAATTATCAGTTCTAAAATTAGCCTGTGTTCACTTTTAGATCCAAAATCCAAGCGATCTATCCTATAAGGCGATTGCTCTAGTACGATAATATGAAGTAATAAAATAAATGTATTAATGGTATGGTTAATAGTTCCATAGTCTTGCGGAATGTATTCAAGCCGTTCTCCCCAATTGTAAGTCGAAGTACTGTGAGTTCATTTTAAGGACCTGCGATAAGGAGGAATGGGAGTTTGACAATTGCACTACGTATTATCCTTCGTCGTTGCCGACCTACCTAACCTTTACTGAGTTATACAAAGCCATATTTGCCAAGTGTTTTGACCGCCCGGAGAATAAACTCCTCGAAGGAATGGAGATAGACGTTCAGATCGGACCATCAGGATCCCTGCACGATAGATCAATTACGTAAATTATTATTTTTAATTGCTTAAGCTTATTATTCATAGAATTATTCAATCCTCCAGTTGAGGTTATTTCAAATATTTTATTCAAAAATTAAATTAAGTACTTGAAATCCGCAGAGTTAATATACATACACTAGCATAGAAAGCCCGTCATAAACACGGGCGGCCACTATTTTTATGTCATTGAGGATATTTTTTGACATTTTTTTGATTGTTGACAAACATTTTTATTGACCTTGCTAAGAATTTTTTTTAATCCATACTCCACCTCCCCCCTCATTCCACACTCTATACTCCCATGTCTAATACCCCTGACCCCATACTCCTTCAAGGTGGTATACAAGTAGGGAGACGATCCAGATCAAGTGATGCCGTCCAGAGGGGTGTCAAGCGATAAATCTGTATCATACGATCATATTATAGAATTTTGTAGAATAAGAATTAGCTGTGAAATGTGAAATTCTAGAAAAACTGAGATTTTGGAAAATATCAAGTTGAAATAACTCAAAAATATCAGTTTTTCTAGAATTTACAGCTAATTCGTATCTCACAAAATTCTATAGTACACTCTTAAAAAAATCAATACCAAGCTGGTTGTTTCTGGTGGCTTAACCATTCTAGTATTGAGTGAATACTCATGAGTATTAAAAGCTTACCACTACCGTGTTATTCCAGTCGGATGCAGTATTGGATTAATACGATGGGGTAATATCATACCAGAAAAAAATTTAATACCGGAGTGCCGGTATTGAAACTGGTATTGAAACTTTTAAAAATCAATACCCAGTTTCTTAGAGTGTATATGATCGTATGATCCAGAGCTATCGATTGACACCCCTTTGGATGAGATATAATCGGTTGACCTCGATCATCCCCACGACTCACTTTCCATATTTTCTCATAACCACGCGTCGCAACCACCAAAAAGTACCATTTTCCCAAATTCCTAAAAATTGTATTTTTTCAATCCTGTCAGCATCACCTGTCAGCATCTTGTATAAAATTCTGCATAACTACTTGTATGCCAAACAATTAGAAACAATTCCTATGCCCTGATTGGTTGTTGATATTTGAATTAACCAATGCCCTGATTGGTCAATTCAAATATCAACAACCAATCAGAATTCTGGGATGGTACGGAAAATTTCAACGGGACGGACTTTTGTACATTATATAATAGATATGTACATATGTAAATATCAGCATGTCCATGGCGAAAAATCGCAAGCACCTATCGCATGCGTAAATATTTATTATACTGCAGTATGACATAGTTTTTGTTGGTATCACTCACCTAAAATGTATTTCAATACTGTACGTCGATTACCAAGGTCCAAAAAAAATTCAATTTTGTATGTAAAGGGTGCCCATAAAGAACCTGTTACACGTTCCACTCAACTGCTAGTGTTTATTAAATTGTGAATAACTTTTGTTATACTTCATCAATCTTGCTCATTTTTCAATATGTACGCTATCATTCTAAACAGAAGAGACAAAAGAGTGGCGATAAAGGTGCTACGTGCTGAGGGTAAGCCAATTAGGAAAATTTCGTCGACTCTCGACCCGTCACCAACTACAGTTAGTAACTGGCTCATATCTGATACACTGGAGGATAAGAAAATATCAGGAAGGCCGAGATCGTTGCCCACATACGTCTAAGTCACAAATTACGACAAATTTGAAAGAACAAAGTGGTAGATGAGTGCGAAAGCTTTAAAGAAGCTGAACGATTCACAACCGTACAACGATAAGGGGAAAACTATTTGCCGTACAAGTGGTCAACTTTGTCAAAATCAAACTATGGGTAAAAACAGCATACAAACAGTCTATTCTTACCTTTTTAAGCCAAAAAACATTGATGACCGCACCTAATTTGGAAAAAAACTTCAAAAACTGGAATTTTTGGAACTCGGACACAGAGGTCAGCAAAACCGCTCTCACGTCTTGTATACCGATGAATCCTGGACTGAGCTGATTTCTCCGGGAAGCAGACAGAACAAAAGATACGATACAGTAAATAAAGAAAATGTTCCCGAAATTGTGACCCCAAAGAACGGGGTCAAAAGTAAGGTAGCAGGAGGATTCTGTCCCCAGGGACTCACGCCGTTACATCTATGTATGTAAAGCCAATCCGTAAACGCTGAATACTATAAAGAAAAAATTCTCCCTATGTACATTTCATACTTGAAGGATAGGTCTTTATTTCCTTGCAAAAGAAAAATTACATTTCTGCAGGCTGGCGCCACACCACACACCGCAAAAGTAGTAACCACGTTTTTGGAGTGCAAGGTTTCGAAGTGTGGGGAAAGGGCGTTTGGCGTGGAAATAGTCCAAACCTCAACATAATTGAGAACGTGTGGTCTCTTCTCAGAGAATCAGCCTATGAACCCCAGGTGCCCTTAACAAAACAGCAATTAATAGCCGGATTTCAACATAAGTGAAAATCACTTCCGGTCGACGTGCTAGAAAACTTAATAGAATCCCCTCCAAACCGTATCAATTCAATGTTGGCCTCCAGTGGAGGATCAACAGAGTATTAGGGAGTGTCTGCAAAAAACTTCATTCAGGTATATGAAGAATGTTTCGAGATGTTAGAAATAGAAAAGTCGTTGTAGTAGTGTAGCAGGTTCTTTATGGCCACCCGTTATTCAGTTATTGCAATGGTTGCAAATGATATATATATATATACATATATGTATCACCTAGTTAGATTTAATGAGATTTAATGATCAGCTACATTGGCAAGAGATGAGAAATATTCAAATTTAATAAGAAATTTCATGTAAATACCTGATAACGTTTGCACATTAACGTTACACAATTTACAATGTATAAGACATATTTCCCTCATAGAGGCCGGATTAAGAAACAACGAGTGATTTTTCCTTCAGAGCATTGTTTTTTTGCTTCTTTAATTTGTTTGCGAATTTAATATTAATATTACATTTTTACTACGTCCAAGGAATTAATGAATAAATTTGGTAATTACTTAAATTTAATTTTCTTAAAATTTCCTACCTATTGTTGGAAATTGTTACCTTGCCAAAATTAAATATCCACTTAATTGTGCGGCTCCCGTGCAGTCAGCTTTTCGTGATATATTTCTGAATATGTGCATGATTTTGAAATTTCAAGATAAAAGTAAATCAAATAATAAAATAATGATTTAAATACTCCCTTTAGTTTTGCTAAATATATGGGGTTAGAAGGTTTTCAAAAATCTCATATCTTGTGAGTCTTACTATTTCTCGGTGAGATAAGATTTCTGATACCCTGGTTGTTACCTAGTAACCTAATTTTACAAATATACCAAAATAGATATTTCACCTAGTCCAGTATACTAACCAGCATTTGGTCCACGTCCTATGTATAATAAACTTAATGAATTGCTAAAAGATATTTGATTAAATTACAGAATCCTACGTTTTTCCATTTTAGAATTATTGCGCCGTCAGATGCGAAATCAAAAATTTTTCGGTTCGATCTTGGCCGAGGCCTAGATATATTTCTCAAGTGTTCCTGTGAAAATGTTAACTCCCGGCGGAGGAATGGGATCGGGAATAATTGCTACAACAAAATAAGTGACAAGGTATACAAGTTTATAATTATCATGGCGCAGTTCATGAGAGATTAATAACAACGAGAATTTTTACACCAAGCATGAGATAAGATGACTGAATTATTCAATAGTTTAATTTTATTACGGGTTTATTAAGGGGTAAAACCCCAGTATGGAAATACCTTGTCTGTCCGTCTGTATGGACGAGAACTTTCGAACGGATAAGAATTTCGACCTTAAATTTTTACCACGTGTACCTGAGGTCAAAAAGGACGTAAAGTTCGAAGATGGAGGCCATAGGTCACAAAAGGGTAACGACCTGTATTTTGGGATATTTGCCATGTGGGGTGTCATTTCCTAAGGACATTTATTAACCCGGAATATAATGGCGTCAATATTTTTGACGTATGACCTTCCTGTGACCTAGTGGACCAGGTCAAAGGTCAAATGAACAAATTTGACCATATGGGGTGTCGTTCGAAAGGGGTGATCGAAGGGGTTCATATTTCGTGGGTGACGTGCCGATGTGGGGCAAATTGCGACGGGGCACTTTGAGACAATGACAGAAAATGACGGGAAAGTTATGAGGGTGTGCCCCAAAGACATTTCTGCGTGGTTTCACCTTTTTGCTACGTTTCGTTTGCAACGGTTTATTATGTATTGTATAGGTTTGTAGCTCCTCATTTGAATTAGTCTGCTTTTGTGCACATTTTCGGCATTTCCATCACTACATGTAATTCACTACGCAACTCGTTTCGGTCCACTTAAATTTTAATGAGACACATATTACTCGACTGATCAATTGAACAAATTAAACATTTAGAAATGTCTCCCCGGGTTTTCGTTTAACCCATCCAAAACTATTTTTCCCCTCTAGAAAGTGGAAAAAGTTGGCAATATGGGGAAAACTGGTTGTACCGTAAAAAGTAGGAAAATATGGCTGCCCTTAATAATTAATTAGTAAATTTATATAAGAATAGCCCATGACCCGCATAGATAATGACTACGAAGTAAACAAGTAACTAAAAAGTACTGACTTCTAAGATATTGCAAGATGTTGCATGTCGCACTTATGAAGGGTTTGAAATTAGCCATTGGTCAGCGTACGTATGTCTGAATAATTATAAGTCGACTGATGTATGAATTAACCTACTTTATCAACTTTGGTCCTATATTTAGAATCAGAGGGCATATGTAACTGTTACAAACTTGTCGTAAATGCCGACGAAAAATTTGACAAACAATGCTTTCAACTTTTTTCAAAAATTTGGCAAAATAATTCCATATCATCACACAAAATTAAACAGCTCAATTAATATATTGGGAATCTAAAATTCCAGGAATATAAACGTGACACGCATCCAGCAGAGCATTATCTAGATTGCCGATTTAATGAGCCCAAAGATTTTTCCACAGTACTGGACGTTCATCCAACCCGTCGAAGTCAGATCACTTGTGTCACCTTCGAGTTTCCAAGTAAGGATCTGTGCCAGGATGGAAAGAAAATATTGAGCGATCACACGCTACCAACAAAACCGATAACCTTAGCAAACGCTAATAAAATGAATGAACTGATTGTTCGGTTTGGAGAAGTATCAATGTTTTAACCTCATTTTGGAATTCCATATATATTTCTGACAAGAATTAAAAAGTGAAGACATGCATATTATTATTTGGAAATTAATAGTGTCAAGGTTATTAATTGTTGTCGTCCAACTATAATTTGAAAACTTCTTATTTATTAGAATTGTTAGATAAATCAAGACAGTTTGGAATCACCTACCATTAAATTTTTTTAACCCACATTGCAGAAGATAAATTCACCGGCGTTAAACGTATTGTTTTTTTTATTTAAATATTTCATATTGTTTTAGGATTTGATGACTTAATAAATTAATATGCTATTTAACATACACTTCTCCCTTCGAAATAGACGGGGTAATATGCATTATTTTAAAAGATTAAGTGTTTTTATTTTGCATTTCAAAGAGAAAATTAATTTGGACGAGTTTCCCGAATATCAGGTAATTTGCACAATTTAAATAAGATCTGTTTTTATTGCGTTTTTTTGTGATAAGGAATTTCGACTACTAAAACTTGGTTGGATACACCTGTCTCACCAAACTATTACTGCATTTAAATTTCCAATACTTAAAATTAATTTATAAATATGTTCTATTTTAGTTTGTCATATTCAACTTTACAACATTTACATGGGACAATTTAATGTAAAATGTTCGTAAATTTTGCAATCGGCAGGAAGTCAATTTCAAATTTATTAAAATAAGTTTTTGAAGGATACAATTATTTTTGCGGATTTATTAAATGTGAGTCTTGGCAAATATAAGATACAAAATTTAAAAAATTATGCACGTTGATTCATCATGCCAACAATACAATTTTGCCGGAAATATTGACCAGTTACTAATGTAAGTTACAGTAATTGTATATGCTGCATTTAGATGTTAGACTCCTTCAAATTCCTGCACAAAAAATAAAAATAATATACAACAAATGTAAAGACTTGTAGGATAATACTTCTTAATTTAATTTTGAAATTCCTGATAAATTATCGTGCTTATGATGCATGGAAAATTCTTCCTGTCAAAATTTAAGACTCAAACTAACACACCGTACCAATAAATTCTTCAGAATTGTATGGTAAATATTATTTTATTTATTTCCATGCGAATAAATGTACCACATAGAAATCAGAATTATGTACATGTACAAAAATATATAACGAAAACTGACTACACATGAGTCGTACAATTATGTAGGTCCTCATATCCTTAACGAAACAATACAATAACGCAGAAAAATCGTACATAATACCGCAGTAAACGATCTGTATGGTACAATTTGCGGGGACAACCATACAAATTAGTTTATATAGTCGTCAAACATCTTTCAATTTTTTTATAATAGGATAACATATTTCCAGAAAGTAATTAAATTAAATGCATAAATTTAATAAAAATGGTTACGGAAAAACTATGTGGTGAATGTTGTAACCAACCAACTACATATTTACCCAGCCTTGAGTAAATTTTGAACAAGTCTTTTTTAGAGTATATAAAGAAAGCAATGTATTCACATTTTCAAATATGATGGAATTAATATAAATATCCATTTTTCTTTCAAATTTCAACATACCGCATAAATTAATGTAAATAATTTATGACATATGAAACATCAGACTTCAACACTACGATCTTTTACGATCTCCTACGAGATATCCTACGATCAAAGTATTCAAAACGTATGCACGTAATTTTGTAACGGGTAAAATGGACAGTTAAGTTTATAATTTAGTCAAAGATTATTATAAAGTGTGTCTTGATCTTGAGAGCAGTGTAACTGATGATTTGCCACCTTGAATAAACTTTTGTCAACAGTAAACACCTATATTTCCCACTAGTTACAAATTACACTAGACTATTCACGCCGGCGCTAAACTTTGGCATTTATTTATCATACAATTATACTTCATGGATTGAACCCACAATCAAATTTTAGAAGCTATATATTGTATATATACTAAATCGTCAAAATACTTGTTGTTAAGTAGCTTGTATAATATTTCATATGACTCTTTCCATGCAATTGTATTGTAACTAAAACTCATATCCTACTATGTAAATGCTCAAGGTCATTCCACTCAAACAGCTACTTATTCTTCCGTATTCTCAACTACTTACTCACTCTCAGTCAGTCACCCATTTGAACCACTTCTTCTTCTTGCTATCCTAAATTCAAAGTCATTTTTAAATAGAAACTAAATTCCCAAATTGTAAACTAAGTAATAATTTCTGACAATTAAAACCTTTATGACTGCTCAATTCAAATTAAATCTTCTGTGCTCGTTTTAAATACACTTATTCGACATCACCAAATTCAAGAAACCAAATTCAACACATTTCATAAGCCACAAACTAACATTTTTTGGTCTCGTGAATCCGATCGGCATTGTCATCGCCGGCATTTATTGCTAGTGTCAATTTGCAATAAGTGTAAGGGAACTATCTAGTGACAGTTGTGAATAGTGTTGAACTCGTTTTATAGTGTTTGTGTGTGTGAATTCGCTAAGTTAAAATGGCGAAGGACATGAGCACATTTGAGAGGATGAGAGGAGGGCATAAGGGTTGTCTAACCAAGATCCAAGCGACGATAGCCAAGCATGAAAACAGTTCAAAACTTCTCTCAGTGGACGAAGCCAAAGGACTTCTCAAAAGCGTGGAAACTTTGGAGAGCAAGGCAAGAGACATAGCGGACGACATATTTTCATTGTGTACCACTGACGACCTGATGAAGAAGGCAGTGGAGGAAGCGGATGATCTCGACATGAGGATCATTGAGACATTGGGACGACTGCAGGTCATCTTGAGATCCTATCCTGACACAAGCGGCAGCGCAGCGATCCACAAGGACACGGTCAAGCTCCCACGGATGGAACTTCCAGATTTGGACGGCAAGTACGAAAATTGGCAAAGTTTTCAAGATCTCTTCATAGCAAGTATTGACAACAACAAAGCGCTATCGGGCGCGCAGAAGTTGCAATACTTTAAAGTGTGTGTTAAGGGCGACGCCTTCAATCTCATCAAATCTTTCTCCATCACCGACTCTCACTTCAGGGAGGCGTGGAGTTTGCTTGTCGACAGATATGACAACAAACGGGAAATTACTCAAGCATTAGTCAATCGGATTTTCAGCCAACCTCATCTCAAACAAGAATCTGCATCAAGTCTGCAGCAATTGTTGGATGTCACAATGGAAAGCATGAGATCCCTTCGTGTGTTAGGTCGGCCCGTGGACGAATGGGACGATCTCATCGTGTTCATTGTGACGGATAGGATGGACTCAGCGACGCGGCGTGAATGGGCAATGTCACTAACCGGCACTGATCCACCGTCACTCAAGGAATTACAAGAATTCCTTGAGAAGCACATCAGAGGACTTCAATCCCAAGGAGGCAAGTCATCATCATCATCATCAGGGGAACGGCGACAATCGTCTTCTCAATCTCATCATGGTTCGGGGGAACGGCGACACTCGTCTTCTCATTCCCATCATGTTTCGGCCACAGCAGCCAATGGAATATCGTGTCACAATTGTAAGCAATCACATTATCTTTACCAATGCCAACCATTTCGCACTTTGTCACCGGAGGAAAGGTCAGTCAAAGTCAGCAACTGGTCGCTTTGTCGTAATTGTTTCAAGTCCAATCATATTGCAAAAGACTGTCCAAGTAATCATTCACGTAAGAAATGCAACAAACGTCACAATACTCTACTTCACTTCGAATCAAGACGCGCAGCAACGCCACAATCGGAATCATCATCATCTCACATCAACACCCAAGGAAGTCATGATCAATTAACATTAATGAAAACTGCATTAGTTAATGTTGAAGATAAGGCAGGTAATCAATTTACTTGTAGGGCGTTTTTAGATGACGGCTCAGAATCAAGCTTCATCACGGAGAGCTGTGCCACGAGTCTTGGTTTGACTCGTCAGAGGACAAATGTCAAGATTACTGGATTATCGTCGTCGTGCGTGGGGTCATCCAAGTTCAAGGTAAACCTCAATCTATCCTCATTATCACAAGGATCAAGTTTCAGTGTGGATGCATTGATCGTGCCAAGAGTTACAGCACCAATGCCCAAATTACCAATCAACATCTCATCATTTTCATATCTACGTGGTCTCAAACTGGCAGACCCTAAATTCAATGAACCCAGGCAAGTGGACATTTTACTTGGAGCTGACGTGGTGGCATCCATTATCAGACCAGGATTGAAAAATGGCCCAAAGAATACTCCCATTGCACAGAACACTCTACTTGGATGGGTGTTATCTGGTCGCACATTAGTCAAATCAACGGATTCAGCCGAAGTCACCGTCCTTCACAACAGTTTGGAGGAGGTCATTCAGCGCTTCTGGGAAGTGGAAGAGCTACCGAGTCAGCGTCACTTCACTCAAGAGGAGAAGGAATGTGAACAGCACTTCGTCGCCAACCACAAACGAGATATCATTACAGGTCAATATACAGTCAAATTACCATTCAACAACAATTTAACTAATTTGGGGCTCTCTAGAGAACAAGCTTTGCGAAGGTTAATGTCTTTGGAGAGGCGTTTCCAGAAATTTCCAGGTTACAAGGACGAGTATGTAAAATTCATGCGAGATTATAGCTCCCTTGGCCATATGATGCAGATTCCTCCAGATAAGATCAACCACAACCGAGGATTTTATCTTCCACATCACTTCGTACTTAAGGAGAACAGCAGCACTACTAAATTGAGGGTGGTGTTTGATGGCTCCGCAAGGTCAACCACCGGAATCTCACTAAATGCAGCATTGATGGTAGGTCCTACTATTCAGGATGACTTATGCACAATTCTGATGAGATTTAGGATGAAGCCAATCGCCCTGAAGGCCGACATAGCAAAAATGTATAGGCAGTTCAAGGTGGCTGAGGAGGATTGGGATTTTCAGAAAATTCTTTGGAGAGAATCACCCTCAGAACCAATTAAGGAATATTGGTTGTTAACTGTGACGTACGGCACCGCACCCGCGCCGTATTTGGCAACTCGTTCACTACAACAATTAGCGTCAGACGAGGCAAGTAGTTATCCTATTGCATCAAAAATTCTACTTGAGGACATGTATGTAGATGATCTTCTCGGTGGAGCAAGCAATGTGGAGCAAGCAATCATTGTTCAAAAACAATTAGTGGACCTCGTGGCGAAAGGTGGCATGCAAATTAGGAAATGGATGACAAACAACCCTACCGTTCTTCAGTCCATTCCCCCAGAACTAAGGGAAAGTAGCGACACTTTGGATTTGGACAGCACTGCATCATTTCCCACTCTCGGCATTGAATGGAAACCCTCATCAGATGTTTTTACTTTCTCCGTTCAGCCCTCACAACACATCGTCAAGATCACAAAACGACAACTACTCTCAGAGTTAGCAAAGGTTTTCGATCCACTCGGATTTCTGTCACCAGTCACTATCAACGCAAAGGTCATGTTCCAGCAATTATGGAAAGACAACGTTAGTTGGGACGACGAGCTCTGTCCTCAAATTCAAGCAACCTGGCTACAATATCAACAAGACTTAGCAAGCATTAAACAACTGCAAATTCCAAGATGTGTTACCACCGGCACTGTTGGAGTAACTCACCAAATCCATGGGTTTTCTGACGCCTCAGAGAAAGCCTATTCAGCCGTCGTCTACCTGCGGACTGAAGGGGAAGATGGTAACGTAACAGTAAGATTTATTGCTGCCAAAACCAGGGTGGCGCCGGTAAAACAATTATCTATTCCAAGGTTGGAGTTGTGTGGAGCGGTCATTTTAAGTGAATTGATTCAAGGCATTATGCAGGCTTGTAATCTCTCATGCTCAGTTACAGCCTGGACAGACTCAACATTGGTCCTCGGTTGGCTCAAGGCATTTCCTGGCAAGTGGAAAAGATTCGTCGCCAATCGCGTGGCGAAAATCCAAGAAGAAACCCCCTACAATTTGTGGCGATACGTTCGGAGCGAGGACAATCCTGCCGACTGCGCCTCAAGAGGAATATCCACACCAGATCTCATCAATCATCATTTGTGGTGGACTGGTCCTCATTGGTTACAAAGTAGTTCATTCCCATCTCCACATCCGGCAGAGTTCTCAGCGGAAGTGGACAGAGAAGAAAAGTCCATCAAGACGACGACACTTCATTCAACTATCTCTGACTCAATCATAACAAGGTATTCTTCTTTATCAAGACTGGTCAAGATTACGGGATATATCAATCGATTCATCTACAATATGCGAAGAAAGAACAAACACGAGCGAAAGTGTGGTCCATTCTATCCCCAAGAGTTAGAAGATGCATTATCCTCACTTGTCAAAATTGTGCAAAATCAGGAATTCTACAACGAAGTCAAATGTTTGGAGAGAAGACATGCACTACCAACGAAGAGCAAATTAATTCAACTTCATCCATTTCTAGACCAAGGTGGCATTCTTCGAGGGGGTGGTCGCCTCCAACATTCCCATGTGCATGAGGAGCAGAAACATCCCATAATTCTCCCTCATAATCATCATTTGACAACAATTGTCATTCGACAGTGTCATCATGACACATTACATGGTGGTCACAAGTTAGTCCTATCCACACTTCTTAAAAAATTCTGGATTCTACGAGGAAGAGAAACCATCCGTCACATCATCCGAAAATGTGTCATCTGCAGACGTCACAAAGCCAATTTAGCACAACAATTAATGGGGAGTTTGCCATCAACTCGGGTAACTGTTGGTAGACCTTTCCTCAATTCTGGAGTGGATTTCGCTGGCCCCTACCAAATCCTAAAATGCAAGGGAAAGGGAGCGAGGTCATTTAAATGCTATTTTGCTATATTCGTTTGTTTCAGTACAAAGGCCGTTCACCTGGAGTATGTGACAGATCTTACCACTGAAGCGTTCATTGCTTGCTATAAGAGATTCACAGCAAGACGAGGCATCCCAGCAATTATGTATAGTGATTGCGGGACCAATTTTGTGGGAGCAGAGAAGGAACTCGCAGCCAGCATCCAATCTGCAGAGTACAATCATGTGGTGGCGAACAAGTTGTCACCTCTCGGAACATTGTGGAAATTCAACCCACCCGCAGCACCACATCAAGGAGGACTTTGGGAGGCAGGCGTGAAATCTGTGAAATTTCATCTTCGTCGTGTCATTGGCCAAAGCAACATAACACTGGAGGAGTTCGGAACTCTTCTCTGCTGCGTGGAAGAAATTTTGAATTCTCGACCCTTGTGTGCACTGTCAACCAGCCTTGACGATCTCGACGCGTTGACCCCAGCGCATTTCCTCATCGGAGGTCCTATCAATTCAGTACCAGAACCAAACTTGCAAGAAATCAAAATCAACAGATTGTCCAGATGGCAAAGGGTCCAGCAAATCTCTCAACATTTTTGGAAACGATGGCAGAATGAGTATTTGTCCACCCTTCAACAACGGTTCAAGTGGACACAGAAGCGAGCCAATTTTAAGAAGGATGATTTGGTCTTGGTCCATGATGAACAATTGCCCCCCGCTAAATGGAAACTCGGTCGAATCATTGATGTCCATCCAGGAGCAGATTCATTGGTTCGAGTCGTCACAATTCGTACAAAGTCCGGAGACTACAAACGTCCTATTGCTAAGCTGAGTCCTTTATTACCATGTTCTGATTAATTTTCATTTGAAAGGACTCAATTTTCTCTTTCTAAAGTCATTTTTATTTTTCATGTAGACACGATGACACCACCAGTGATTCCGACAACTCAACCGTGGTTCCTCAACCCCCATCCCCACACGGCGCGGTCTTAACAAGCCAAACAGTTCGTGTTCCCGTGTGAATGTGTTTTTTTATGGGCGTGAGATGAAATATGCTCAAACAGTTCCATTTTAGTGTGTGTCAAGAGAGGAATCATGTTGTAGTCTAGGATGATCTGTTTATGTCATTGTATTTTCTTTTATGATTTGATTTTTGTAATGTAATCACATTTTGACCTATTCATTGTTCTTAATTTCAATTATCCTTTCATATCTCTAAATCTTTGTAATTGAATATTACAACGTGGGCGGTGTTAAGTAGCTTGTATAATATTTCATATGACTCTTTCCATGCAATTGTATTGTAACTAAAACTCATATCCTACTATGTAAATGCTCAAGGTCATTCCACTCAAACAGCTACTTATTCTTCCGTATTCTCAACTACTTACTCACTCTCAGTCAGTCACCCATTTGAACCACTTCTTCTTGCTATCCTAAATTCAAAGTCATTTTTAAATAGAAACTAAATTCCCAAATTGTAAACTAAGTAATAATTTCTGACAATTAAAACCTTTATGACTGCTCAATTCAAATTAAATCTTCTGTGCTCGTTTTAAATACACTTATTCGACATCACCAAATTCAAGAAACCAAATTCAACACATTTCATAAGCCACAAACTAACACTTGTACATATATCTGCAAATCAAACAAATTCCAATACCAAAATAATTCTGAAACTTCACTAGGTAGAATCGTTACCGATAGGTAAAATAAGTAGTAGTAATCATTAGTATTTGTAATGACTAAGGTTCTCTACCACATCTGGTAAAGTTTGCCACAAAAATAGTAATAAAAAATTCAGCGAAATTCAAACTTGTTACATTTTGGAATTCATCTTGTTAGATTATGTATTATAATAAATTCGAATTTCACAAAATTTATTATTACTATTTTTGTGACAAAGAGGGGTACCTACTTTCAATGGTTCCCTGGGCCACGCCCCCTTGTTTTCAATGATTATGATAATGATTTCAATTTTCAATGAAGGTGTCAAAAGGTCGGGTTCAGTTCTGCAAAATTTCATCAAAACATCAAAAATTTATGCAAAACCAAACTTCAGATATGTTTATGCATCATAAAATACACAAGTCTAGCGCCGAATTAATTATTTAGTAATATATGAACTATGTAATAGGTTACTAGATCTAATCTCTTGACGTGCGGTGTGCCTTGTTAAAACACAAAACGTTATTTACTAATTTTAAGGCTGTTTAGTGATAAATGCTTGAAATTTGTAAGTATTTCTAGGAAAAATTCATAGTTGAAAGCAATTTCAAAGCAAGTATATGATTCGATACTTGCTTTGAACTTCGAAACAAATTCAAAGTACAATTTTCACCACAAAGCTTTGTGGGCCAAATACCGTAGAATCTGGCCTTTAAGGCATTAGCTTGGAATGAATGTCTTTATATGTCATCGTGCTCTCTATAACCATTTTATCTTCCATGTAAAATATTTAGGCTATTAGTCAAGCCACTCCAGAGAACCAAGACCTCAAACTTTTTGTAATGCATTGCGGACATAGGGATTTCGCATTTTCAGCATTTCCGTCCATTTCCGCCCCCAAATGAGCTAAAATTTGTGTTATTCAATAGCGATAGGTGTCAAGAGCATATGCTGATGTCGGAAATTTCCACTTTTGGATATTACCCATATCGCAACCGTTCAAAGTTAACACACTAAAACAATTAATTATAATCCAAACTGAGTTTACTCAAATTGTCTGATCGACGAATGCCTATTATATCTTGCCAAAATCTAGAATCTTAATTTTTTAGTTCATACAAAAATATTTTGTCACGCTAGTAATTTTTTTTATAACAAAAAGTCGCTATTTAAAATATATTTATATGGTAAAAGTTTAAAGTCATTTTATCCTAAATTTCAAAGCGTATGTAATTAAATTATACTTTCGGCCACAAATTAAGCAAACTGACCCATAGTGGGGTGTAGTGAATTACTGACATTATGTAAATGGCTAGCATTTTTTTTACCAAAAGCTGTGTTACTAACCACCAGCCTTGGTTTTGACAAATTCTTAATCTTTGTTTGTAGTCTTCGTATTATGAATTCACTTACGATTTTGACGAATTTTCATTTCATCTAGCTAGTAAAATTACCGGATTCAAAATTTTTACCACTTCAGAAATACCAGTTTGGCAATAGTTTTGCAAATTCAGACTCTTTGGTCAAAATCCTTTGGTTGTAATCGAGCATCTTAATTAACCAAAACAATTTAATTAACATAATTATTGAAAAAAATCGATTAATTAGTTAATTTTGGAATATGTTGTTCTTTACTATTGGAAAGGAATATTATTAATGCAAGAAACATTAACTGTTCGATAACAAAAACAAAGTAAATATAGATTTAATACTATCTAGTGATAAATTGTAAAAACCTGTAAAACTTAAAATTAACAAAGACCTCCGGAAAATGTTTAACTATATTTTATTTCCAACTTGTCCAAATTTAGATCCGTATCCAATATTTGTGCATGTTTTAATTACAGGGTCGGGTAAAAGATTCGTTACACTCAGGTGCGAGATTTTATAAAAGTTTGTGTATGAAATTATTACAAGTTGTTTCCTCCATGACGCATTTATCATTGAATTTAAATTATGCCCCTCAAAGTTATTTATTGACTAAATCTACACAAAATGTGTGTAAATTTATAGAATATTAGTTTTCTTTGTAATTCAAGTAGTATCACCACTGGTAGTAGTATTTAAATTCAAATTTGTCAATTTGTGAAAGAAATAATTGAATTACATAGAAATTACAAAGATAAATTTCTAAAAAGAATTTCATCTAAATTGCGATAATATTTTTTATCATAAATTCGTCAATACGATATGTTTAGAATTTTTGTAGTCTGCTGACTTAAGTCAGGTAATTACCAGGTAATTACCTGGGAATCAATTTTGGAAAATTTATGTTTTTTAAAACATTTCAAGTAAAACCCCACAAAGAGGGAATCAATATCTTTTTGATTGATTACGAACTCAATTTCACATCAAACCAATTACGACAGTTAAGCTGCGCACGTGTGCCAAACAATTTACAAAATTCAAGTTCGTGTAATCCTTTATTAATATGTCAACACAAATCAGTTCCCCTTAGGAAATGGTTTGCAAACCCTGACATAACAAGGCATATTATTCTTACAAGCAAATATATAATTAAAAAGGTTTGACTGCGATGACTGCGATTTGAATTTGTAAATCAATCAAACAATCAATATAGATTTATTTGTTCAATACGATGGCCTCAGCCCATATCGCTACATGAAATACTGGAATAAGAAATTAGATTTATGTATGCATATATATATGCTGTGGTCAAAAGGGAGAGTCTAGGGATTTGAAACATTCAGTAAAAAAATAGAAAATATTCTTATAAAAGTCAGGGGAGTTTTTGTAATTATTATACAAGTCGATAAAGTTCGCGGTGGGGGTGGAAAGGAAGAGGTTGAGAAATTTGGAGCGTGTGGTTTCCAGGTGAGGACAATACAGAAGATAGTGGTCACTGTTTCCTTCTCCTTCACCGCACCATGGACAACTTGTTTGATTTTGGAGTGGAATCTTCTTATCATTGATTTTTAGATTGTAGAGGTTTACTCTTAACTGCGCCATAACTTGCGCCATAGGGAGAGGGAGGCTGAGCCGGAGGTATGGTTCAATTAGGGCGTGTGTTTTCATTTTAGCATAATTTGGGATCCTTGTTGTATTTGCCATATTGTCGATGTCCGTATTTAATAATTTGTCCTTTATTTTACTTAGAATGTGAGGTAACTTTGAAGGAAATATTTGTCTAAGTTGAGAGATGGGGAGGTCAAGTGTGTTATCATCGGATAGATCGACCATCAGCTCTTTTACTCGCGTTCCCCAGCATCGCGTCTTGGACTTGATTCGATTTGACCATCGTAGTTGCCACGTTAGGCTTTGGAATAAGAAGCTGTCTTCTTCTCTTTGCAAGAATTTGTAAATCTTTTAAAGTTAAAGTTACATTTAAAAGTGACCATTAACTTTTAAATTCTTTAAATATTTTCCCTGAAAAAATTGGGGGAAAGTTTTTAACATTTTTGTTCATCAAACGCTTTTTGTAAATGTAATTATATGTTTAAAAATTAAGCCATGCTCTCAAACTCAGTTAGGAATCTTTATTTGTAATTTGTTTAATTACTTTCGTAAAATAATACCATTGACGCTTGGCTTGTCCATTTTACTTATCCCTATTAATTATGTATTAAATTTTTCAACTATAGTAATAGTTCATGAGTTCAACCATACTTTACAGCAAAATTTGTTTGTGATCTATTTATTTACTCTGGGCTGATCCCAGTGTTTGAATTTAAAATCGGGCCGCCAGTATAAGAAAGTGGGGTGAAGAATGAGACTGCTGTAGAAATAAACTCAGGCAGGATATAGAGACCCGCAAAATTAGTCATTCAATTAGCAGACAAAATTATGTACATACCTTCATTCTACAATTTGTGAAACAATATTACAAAACAGTTTGCATAATTGTCAAAATCTTGCATTTTTTTTAATTGAATACAATTTTGGTAGGCAAATTATATAACAAAATTAAATAAAAACAGTTAACCCAGGCCACAAAAGTTGAAAAATGTATTATAAAAATCTCCTGATTTCCTTGGTCGTGTTAAAGATTTCATTATATTTTTATTTTAAACAAGCTCATTTAGAATTTGCTATTTTTGAGGCGGTCGAATTAAACAAGTTTTAAAGAATGATAAAAGACCTCGACATTGTAAACAGGTATAACCATTCAACTGGCGTATGGCCAACCCACTGCAGGCCTAATTCAGCGATTGGTGGAGAGGATTTGGATCCCGCACAGAACTTGATCTCACAATGCCCCGATGGGGCGCTCATAAACTCCAGCAGGCCAATTTTGTTCAAATTTTAAAAATCGAGTTTCATACACCATCTTGTGTAGAATTTTAATGTTTTAATATTTTGTAATTTTTCGATTTTTAAAATTTGAACAAAATTGGCCTGCTGGAGTTTATGAGCGCCCCATCGGGGCATTGTGAGATCAAGTTCTGTGCGGGATCCAAATCCTCTCCACCAATCGCTGAATTAGGCCTGCAGTGGGTTGGCCATACGCCAGTTGAATGGTTATACCTGATTGTAAACTGAATTTCAGCAAAACTTTGTGCAACCATGTTGGAATAGATTAATTGTAACATAAAGATTAAGAACTCTAGAGATACAAGCCGCAAAAAGAGAGATTTTAAAGCAATATCAAAAGCTATATAACGTTGGTTACATTTTTCCCAGCAAGTTTACCCAATTTTGAATAAATTTCGTACAAGTCTAGTTTAGAGTGTATCAAGAAATTAAAGAAGCGATGTATTCACATTCTCAAAAATAGTAAAGTTAATATAGATATCATAAGATAACATATCAATTAAGGTAAACAATTTATTCAATAACAGGAAACCTTAACATCTATATTACAATGCAATTACCAAACGCTCTAGGCTAATAATGCAGGCGCCAAATTACGAAAAATAGAAGGTTGAACGAATGAACAATATAAATAGTATAAATTACTAAATTAAATTTCCTATAATCCCACTGGTAAAATACAGGAATAATAATACTACCAGGAATAAATACCAGAAATTACTAGACATAATGAATTTAGCCCTAAATTCAGAATCCAAGCTCATAATCATTTTGTTGTTTTGTTAATCGGGCATCTTAATTAACAAAAATAATTAAATTAATCAACTAGTTCTAAGAATATACATATATGTTATGTCTAATTTCATAATTACGTCCTAATTATTTGGCATAGATATAGTTTCACAGTTGTTTATGTTTTTTATATGTCACTTGTTGAAGAGCATGGTTGTACAACTATGAACTTCCTAAACACTTGAATAAAATATCAATCAATTAATCAATAAATTTAATGCTGTCTGGTGATAAATTGTAAAGTCTTGCAAAACTTAAAATTTACGAAAACCCCGTAAAATTTTTTAACTAAATTTTATTTCCAACATGTTTAGATCTGTGCACAAGTTTAGATCCATGTCCAATATTTATTCAGGTTTGAAATAACATTGTTGGTAAAAAGGTCGTAAGTGCACATTGCGGATTTCATAAAAGATTGCTTATTACAAGTTATTTCTTCTATTAAACATTTATCATTAAATATAAATCACGCCTTTTATATTCATTCCAACTACCCATGCAGCGGTGATCATCCACTGGTTGTAATATTTAGATCCACTCATGGACGTTTTGGATCATCCAACAAATGATATCCACCGGACGCCTCGTGGATATTGTTGTTGGATGAGCCTAACCTCCAAATCATGAAGTTGTAAGACATCCAGAGGATGTTGTTTTCTCATCCATGCATGGACATTACCGTGGACATTACCCGCACTAACTAAATCTCAACCACATGTTTGAGTCACAAGTAAAAAAACGTCTTTTACTTTAGTCATCCATAATAATTGAATCTTAATTCAACTTTGCTACATAAGCTATTTAGTTTTGTGCGAAAATTACTACATACTATAATTAATGGAACAACAGGTGCAGTTTCTTATACATTTTTCATTTTGTTCAAAGTTTTTTATTATTTTTTACCTCATTATTTTTTATTTTGCTTTCAAACTTAGCTTTAAATGAGAAAAACTATTCTTGGGAAAAGGCGTCGGCAACAGATAGCAAAAGAACAAGCAAGGCAACTAGAATTTCCACCTGTCCCAGAAATTTCTAGTTTATCGCCGGTCGAGGACGATAGAAATTTTGAATCCCAGGGTGAAAGCGGATCGGACAATGACGAAGATCGAGACGTTGGATCGGAGAATGAAGACGTGTCATTTTTGAGTGCCGACAACGAGGTACAACCCCCAGAACGTCAACAGATACCTTCACTTCAACAACGTTCTGTTTTGGAAGAACTAAAATTATGGGGTGTGAATTTGAACGTTAATAATCAACAATTTAGTGCACTATTAAAGATTTTAAAACGCCATCATTGTTTTGAAAAATTTCCTTCTGATTGTCGTAGTTTGTTGCTTGCCCGAGATAAGCCAAAAATCCAACCTTTGCCACCGGGTGAATTTGTGTACTTCGGAATACAAAGAAAAATTAATTTAATCAGCCCCCCTCCTTCCCCAACAAAACTACTACTTCAAATAAACATTGGTGGTCTACCTTTGTTTAGAAGCAGTTCGGTTCAATTTTGGCCTATTCTTGGTAGCTTCGTAGGAATTACAAGAACACCTTTTGTCATCGCAATATTTGGAGGCAAGAAAAAACCGGAATTAAGTGACCATTTACTAAAAGAATTTGTTGACGAATTTAATTTAATCAAAAACTCAGTTTATAATATTAGCTTGCACTCGATCGTTTGTGATGCTCCAGCCAGGTCGTTTGTGAAAGGTATAAAAGGCCACACAGGTTATCATGGATGTGATAGATGCGATGTCGAAGGGGATTACGTTGAGCATAGAATGACATTTGGAAGTGTGATAAAAAATTTACGCACTGATGAAACTTTCCGTACAAAACAAGATGAAGATCATCATTTACGTGATACAGTGCTGCAAAATATTCCTTCTCTGGACCTTGTTCTTGGATTCCCGCAAGATTACATGCATCTGATATGTCTGGGTGTCGTGAAAAAATTAATTCATTTGTGGACTTCCGGTAAACCATCTCCCGAAAAACTTCGTGCTGCTGACGTATCAATTATATCAGAACGACTTTGCAGTCTAAATAAAAAAGTACTGTGCGAATTTTCAAGAAAACCAAGATCACTTGACGATCTGGAACGATTCAAGGCGACTGAATTTCGGCAGTTCTTGCTTTACACGGGGCCAATTGTATTGAAGGGAGTTGTGTCGCAGCAGAGTTATGAGTTATTTATGACTCTTTCTGTTGCAATCGGAATTCTCGTCTCGGAGGAAGTTCACGTTTTGTTAAACGATTATGCAAAAAATCTTCTCTCGTTTTTTGTGAAAAGATTTGAAGTTTTATTTGGACAAAGGAATATCTCATATAATATACATTGTGTTCTACATTTGGCTGACGACGTAAAACGATTGGGACCATTGGACTCATTTAGTGCATTTTCGTACGAATCAAAACTGGGAAGTTTAAAGAAATTAATTAGAAGTCCACACAGGCCACTCCAACAAGTTATTAATCAGCTGTGTGAAGAAGAAATGATAAAAAGTGAAGAATATGCATGTCCAGAATTTTTAACTCTTGGTTTACATACTTCCGGTCCTCTCATTGATGGAACATCAGATCCACAATTTAGCCAAATCGTAATTAATGGACAATTTACATTAAAGTGCTCCGTTCTGTATGATAGTTATTTCCTAACCAAGGAAAAAGTTCTAGTTTCTGTTAAAAATATTTGCTACTCTGAAATTCATAATGAACAAGTGTTGTTGACAAAATCTCAATCATCGAAAAGAAACTTCTTCTCTTACCCCTGTGACTCGGGAAGTCTAAACATATTTTTGTTTGACTATATTTTAGACTCGTCATCCTTCGTGATTGTTCGCGTGTCAGAAATTTACTCAAAAGTCCAAGTTTTTGACACTGGAGAAGGACTCGCCGTATTTCCACTTCATCACTAAGTATAATGTATTGTGTGGGAAAATTTCAAGAAAAGGGGGGTATCTCCTTCGAGGTCTTTCCTGAGAAGTGGTTGCATGGCGAGGGACTTTGCTACTGGCCTAAAAGTGATCAGCAAAAGGCAATTCGTCTTCAAAGAGACCCGGATAAATCTTGGAATCTGTTCCCTATAGAGGCGGTTTTAGGAAAATATGGTATATTTTTCACATATCGTTATTATTACGTTTTTTTAAAATAAAAAAAAATCTTTCAGATACTTTTGACAAAGCTTTGAAGAAGGTGAAAATTGCAGTAGAGAAATCGGATCTAGAATCTGAAGCCGAAGAAGAAATGACTCGACTACGCCAAAGATCTACTGATTTGTTCAAATCGGTTGTTACTGCCCAGGCGCCTCCACCGAGAAATTCTTTGCTTCCTCCACCTTTTCCATCTCTGATCTTAGCAGATGGCAGTGGCATTACAGGTACTTATTCAAAACTGTTTTGGTGCGTGATATTTACATTTGTCATATGATTTCAATTTTATCAGGAGCCTGTTCTCCAAGCAGTAGTGACTCTGAGGTCGTGGACCATGATTTGAGAGACAATCGAGATGGCGTTATGCATTCTAGCTTGAACGAACTGATGCGACCGTCTGTTGAACAAATGCGTGGTTATTTTTTCAGCATTTTAGAAACAATTTTAGGTCGCTCTAATATTTAATTTTGATTTTTCTTAGCGGACTCGGGTTGTAGAGAATTGATTGGCGCTCCAGACAACGACATTCCATTTTTGCTGATGGCGATTATTAAGAAACAATGGTACGGTAAGAAACAATAACAGACAACAATGGTAATATTTACAAATCAACGAGATTTTTTATTATGCCTGTTACTTATGCTGTCGATTTGTCATTATTTTTTTATTATTGACATTTATTTTGCTTATGTAGCTCTAATCATAAACTTGGGACAGGATTTAAAACTTGTAAAGTTGTCGATAACGAATTTGGAAAACAAGCTCGACCGACTACGTCTGGCTGGTGCGGCTAAAGCTGGAAAACCGTACTTAGACCCATTAAAATCGCCACTAACTTCGATGGAATCGTTCACTGATTATGATGCAGGGTTGGAAGGAGAAAAATACGACTTTAAGGTGTGTAAAAATTTTGTTCTGTTTACAAAAATGCCAAAATTAAAAACATAATAATGTTTAATTGTATTTAATAATGTTGTCTCAGGTAATCAAATTAAAGGATTGCGGAGGATTGAGCGTAACTGATGCCGTTGGTAGGATGATGAAAAAGATAATGTCTAATGAATTGGGCACCAAGATTTCTCTGAAAGGGATGAAGAATAACTTCAATTTTTCTAGCACCCAGTTTATTAAATGCGTCAGAGGTTAGGAATATTGTATTTACGCTAACTTGATAAAATCGATGAAACTAATCCATTTTTTTAATTTTTAGAGGCGTGTCTATTAATCAGCGATATCAATGCAACGGAACAGAATGTGGAACATGCCGTTGGTGAGTGGTTACGTCATTCTGGGGACCGTCTCAAAACGGAAACAACAAGGAAGAAGTAACTGGTGTTATTTTTTGGCATTAAAGTTGTTGTTGTCTCGAATTAATATTTCATTGTTATTGACTAATTTAATTGGAACTGAAATAAAGGCAATTTCAAGAGAAACTAAAAGCTGCGTGAGTTCGTCCATGCTATGACTTATTATCCTCCATTAAATGACCACACGTTGTCCATGGGATGTCCACGTCCATCGAGCTAAGTATTTGGACATCCTGAGGATGTACCCCAGACTGTCCTATACGTCACCTTTGAACGCGAAATAGGGATCTCCTGGGGCTCAAACTGGGACTAAGCATGTCACGATTTGGATGTCCTCAGGACCACACTTCGTCCATATTTAATAACCTTTGGATGTCCACTAGATATCAAGCCGTTGCATGGGTAATTCCATATAAAATGTTCGTAAATTTATAGAATATTTGTTTTTATTTTATTTGAAAGGAGGTACGTGAACCGATTATCGTGTTTAAAATTAAATTTTGTCATTTTTTAGGAAACCATTACATCGTAGATATTGCATTGGTTAAAAACTAAAAACATTTTTACGAGGAATTTTATCAAAAATCTAAGTAATATTTTTATCACTAATTTGCCAATACAAATAAAAGACTATATGTTTTAGAATTTTCATATTCTGATGATTTACCTAGAAATCAATTTTGGAATTTCTTTAGCCAATTCTAACATTTGAAGGAAAGCACAAACGGATACCTTTTTGATTATGTATTTACCCAATTTCACACCAAACTAATATCGGCAGTTGAGCTGTGCACATTTGAAAAAAGTAAATTACTAAATTCATGACTGGAAACTGAATTTTTTTTAATGGACACTTTCTTTCAAAATTTATAAAACAAATCAGATTGCAGTATTGAAATTTCTGGAGGAAATCTTAATATTTAAAAAAATTTAAAGTCACAATAATACCCGGAAATTACGATAGCCCGCAAATTGTTTATATTTTAAATTTCCACCAACAGCACACAATATCACTTTTACTTGTTACAAGGATAAAATCAGATTTCGTAAAATATTTAAAAGTGAGCATTAGCCTTTAAATTCTTTGGATCGTCCCCTGAAAAAATTGGGCGAATGTTTATTAACATTTTTTTTAAATTGCCAATATAATAAGTTAAATTTTATATTTTTTCAAACATAATAAATAAATTCCAACTGACATATCATCTGATTAACAAATCTCGTTTGCAGACAGGAAACATTTTTCAATCTGGAACTAAACTTATACCTAATCTTTATTTTCAGATGAAATATTTTATCTACACCAGGGGATGACTTGGATAAAATTAGTATTCACTAAAAAGGTATAAATTAATAGAGCAAAGACTTGTGCAAAATTTTTAATTTGGAAAAAGATAAATTTCAAACTGCATAAGTTTAACTCCCGACCAAATATTCTAATACATATTAAGTTGCAAATGGCATATCCAGATGCTTGGATTCTGTCCATTATATCAATAATTAAATGTGTTGACTTCAAACTCAACATTGTCCGATAATGCGCGATTTTATCGAGTAGTAACAATTAGTCACCCCACCCCTGGTTGTAAATTTATACCACTCTGGTAACTAGTCTTACTCTATTCTGGCTTGTTTGTTTGTTTGTTTGTCCGTTTTATAGCCTATTTCAACTGTTTAGTACACAATCGTGACTAGTCTCACACAGTAGGCTCTTTCCATAGAGAACGGACTCTATGGAGGCACACCGGAGAATGGCCCCCTGCATACTCTCCATTGTGCCACGACATCCGTGGCAGTGTGCACCTACCCCGTACTAACACCGAGCCGAGTAGGATTCACTAGCACTCCCCGAACTTGAGCGGTCACCCGTCCAAACCCTTTAGATTCGTCATCATGCTTAACCTCGTCCGTTTATGGAACACAGGCAAACACTCTGAACTTGATTTGTTAATTCGTGGTCACACATTTACTACAAATCGATTACAAATTTATCCATAGAGGCAATACTGACCACCTGTTTGTACTTGCTACAAGACTATTTTGTATAGAACACGGATCTAGTAATTATTAAGACTTAAATTAAACCATTCACATTTGTAAGATCGGTTTTGTATATTTTTTAAATTATAAATATATTATTATAAATTTTTATTATATTTTATATTTTATTATAAATATAATGATAAATTTAAAATTAATTAACAAATCTTGACATCAGCACTGAACTTAGTAATTGATTGAAATTAAACAATTCATTCCATCACGTCACTAAAAAGAAATTTCAAAATTTGAAGTACAAAATTTAAATATAATTTTTGTAAGTTCTACATCAATGAATCCAATAGAAAAGATTTTGAGAATTAGTTAAGTCAAATAAGTCATATAATATCATTTAAGGTCAAATTCAATAGCTTATCGGTGAAAATCCATATTTTTATGGCGACGTTTAATTACATGCCTTTTTCAAAAGGGTGGCGCCCAAACGTTCCACCTCCGAAGGTAGTTCTCAACCTTCGTCACTTCGAAGTTTCCTCGTCATCAAGTCCAAAAAAATAATTGGGGTTAATCTGTAATTATCTGGGTAATTAAATTATTTATTTATTCTAGACATGAAATTTCTTCCGGAATATCTGGATTTGGGGGAAAATAATTTCCATCCTCGAAATGCAGGTCGGCAAGGTGTGTAAACGAGTCCATGACGACGTAAGGCTCTGTAGGATGGCAAATGATCGAGTAGGGCAGTGGGTCTCATCATCCATGACCAGAATCACGGGCGTCTGTTGCTTGAGTCGTTTTTCACAAATCTTTTTACACTTGGCCTTCGCTCATTTTTCCTGATACTGGTATTATTTTAGTGCAAGTGACGCCTAATAGGATTTGATCCCCAACTTCCCAGCTTTGATTCTATAAAAAGTTGTTTTGGCCAATTTCAATTTGAAGCCCAAATTCCTCTCTGATACTCCAAGATTTTTTTGAATTTCTCCCGAACCTTTTGTACCGCTTTAGGGGTCATTACACGAGCCGGAGGATGTTTCAATTTTTTATATTCGGAACTCCCGCTCTCCTTATATCTATCTAAAACTCTGCAAATTGTTTCCGGTAAAATTTCTTCACTTTTGAAGGGGCAACACACAATTTTCCGGACGCGCCTGCACACCTATGGCAAACTTTTTTTGCGAGTTGCTGTGATTCATGTGTTCGCATTTTGAAACGGTTCGAGATAGAACCTTTCTGTTTTCTGATATTAAGAAACAAATACATGGGCTACAAAATTACCGAGGATCAACTCTATGAGAATTTTTTCTTACGAAATATATGCATTTGAAATTATTTTCTTTAAACCCGGACCAGCCTCTACTAAAGTGTGCAGTGAGAAAACCCAACCACTATAAAGAATAAATAAATCTTTTGTATGTTAGAATTCCACAGTAGTGCAGGATATACGGAATAATATAATATAGAAGAAAAGGTCAAGGGGAGGTCATAAAATTAATATTTTATATTTTTTTCATTTCCCCGTCCATGTTTTGTAAAAAATGTTTTGTAAAAAAATACTTGAAGTTTGTCATGAGAAAACTAGTTTGTGACCTGAACCCTTATAAAAGGTCAAGGGGAGGTCAGAAAAATAAAATTTTCACTTTCCTCATATGTTTCAACCCTATTGTATAAAATATGATAATTTTCAGCATGTAAATAAAAAAAACAGCTGAGATCACTTTGCAGGATTCCCTTGTAAAACATCCTTAATTTGTCTCAGCCCAGCGCCACTATTCATAAGCATAGTAATATTATCTTCAAAATATAATGCTGTACAAATTATACACCGTGTGACTAAATAAATGTTTATCAGCATCAGGTAACAATTCGTTACCAACAGGTCGAAATTAACAAATGGGCGATGGCAACTTGTACCCATTACGACCAGATCCACATAGGTGTATCTTGCTCCGTTTTACTAATGTGGAGTTTCGTGGAAAAACTTAAAATTTACGGTGCATAAATTTTAAAATTCCAGAATTTTGTTAATTCTATTGTAATCTGATTATGTTCGACACCTACCTCTTTTTCTAAGCAAGTTAATTAACTCGATGTGTAAAAAACAGATATTTGTTATTTTTCGTAGTCATGTTGAAATTTAAAAATTTAATACATTTACACCAGTATATGGTAAAATTTACTAAAATTACTGGAAGCAGTATTATTTTGGTTGGATAATTCAATTAAAATCTTTATATAACGTTTAACGATTAACGTTATAAATTTACATTTTTATTTTTATTAATTTCACTACACTACAGAAAAGTAATTTCCTAAAATTTGAATAAATTTTAGTTTTGCACATATTATGAACTAATTATTTATCAATATGGAATTGTAAATCTATGTATACAAATTCCGATACATTATATAAAATATATTTTAATTCCAAAATGCACAATTTTAGATCCACATAAAAGTTTTATCTCAATGAATGAAACAAATGCGTAAATTCCAAATATTGCCAAAAATTGTGACCACAGAGCTATGGTCGAACTTTTTTTAAAAGTCTCTTTTTTCCTAAAAGGTTAAGTGCCAGCTAATGCTAATAAGCACGGTCGGCCACTTTAGCGCACATCAAAATTATCAAAGAAAAGAGACTTTTAATAAAAATTCTACCATATAATACATATAGTATGCATCCTGAAAGTCGACCACACAAGGAGGCAGTTTTTGTTCTGTATTCTGTAATTCTGTATTCTCCTATCTGGAGAATCCAGCAAACCAAAAAGTATTGACGGCGCATTCCAGTTAATCTACATGAAGGAAGGGAATAAGTAATCAAATCGCTACGCCATTCCTGAACTAAGTATAGTCTTTTAGCTTAAATTGCTTAACTACAACCTCAGATATATTGCGTCTAGTTTCGTTGTATGGAAATAAATAAAACTCGACTCAAAATTATTTTGTTGATTTTACATATTCATTTAGTTGGTCGTGAAATTAGGATGTACCTAAACGGTCCCGTTGTTTGTGCACCACTCACCGCGTACATGTTTGTGGCTTTCATGTCGAAGTACGGACTCGCAAACCAGGGTTTCGTTTTGAACGCCTAAAACCTTTTGACCAGGCAAGATGGCAAGGAGGAGGGAAATAGCTTTCAATATGATACCACAACATTGCCCTGGCTTTTCTATCCCATATACAGTTAGGTCACCCCGGAAAGAACATACATACAAGGTGGCAAAAAGAAGGTCAAAAAGAGCGAACAAAAAAGTTTCAGAGGCAGTTTTGACGCGAGTTCAAAAAAGTGGCTAGCGAAAAGCGTCTAAAAGACACTGGACGCCATCCGGTAGAAACTGGTTCTAACCGAAACACTCCAAAACCAAAATGTGAATAGCGCCCCTCCTTTTTACTTGGTGTCATTTTTTAAGTAGCGCGCGTCGAAATTAAAGCGGGAGGTCAAAATCTCATCAAGTATGTGGAATTATTCTCCAAAGTGAAAAAATTAATACAGAACGAATTCCATGATTTTGCAAGTATGCCAAGTCGATGGGAGAGCATTTTGCAACGATTTTAATCCATTGCATTTTCCCCATCCACATTTTCTGAATAAAAACCGGAAGAGAATTTGAAAATAAGTTATTCAAAATGCACGCGTTCAAACAAAATTCCTACCTTAATAAAAATTTGACGAAACGATTCGTCCCAGTTGTTCCAATTTATTTTAAATTAACCTTTTTTGAGATAGTTATGGATTAAATCATGATCATTGCCAATTTATAATTGAAGGCTTGGCAGTCGCACCATATACGTACATTCCAGTTATGAATGTATTGTTCAAAAGGTCACTGAGAGCATCTGTTATATAGTAATGGTATACATTCATGGATCAAATCATGTCTAAGGATAAGATAATCAACAAATTAAATTAAATCTGCCATTTCTCCATCCACGTCCCATCCCATTATGTAATCTTCTATGTATGTATGTATTCATGACCAGCCAACCACCACCACCACCAATGCATATGTATGTACCTTACACAGCTTTGATTTGCAAAATATAAATTCCCGTGATAATACTGCATACTTCATATTTGCAAATTCATGCATATTATCCTAATGCGGTTGCAACATGACATATGTTCACTTTTATTTTGCATATCTATGGACTTGTACAAGTATATGTATTAATGTGGATGAGAATGCATGAATGAGTGTATGTATCTCTGTTTTATTTCATACATAAAGTTAAAGCCGTTGTTGAAGTAAAAGATAAGCTCATACATTATCCAATATTCAGCAATAGTAAGTCCAGCCACATAAAAACCCACTACTGACTAAATAGATAGTGTGAACTGCCAAGTTAAATAGTATTTACGCTCAGTGTGAAAATAAATGTTTAATTGAAATTCAAGTGTATTATTTTAATTCACAAAGTTGACAAAAAAGAATTGATTAGTTCCCACAAAAATAAATTTTATTTTTTAAAACGGGAGTCAAACCAAGTGTAATAAATAAGAAGGTGAATTTAAGAGAGAATTTCATTTCATTTAAGGATATGATAAAACTGAAACTGACAAGGGAACGGTAAGTACTGTAACTCATGGATTCGCTTCTAGTTAGGCTAAGTATGCACATACCTATTTACGATTTATAAGATTGAATTTCCTATATCCATTAAATTGTTGCATTATTTGTATTTTTATTAAATTATTCGGTCCATGCTTTAGCGTCCAAGGAGTTGATTTTAAATTTTAAATATGCAATTACCTAATGCAACCAAGTTTAAAGTCAAACATGAATTAAGGAGATTTGTGACACTTAAACAGTAAACTGATTGAATTGCCGAACCAATCTTAATAGACATAATCCCTTAAAATAGTTTAATAAGGCTCGACATCTTAAATGATTGTCAATATCAAGACTCGTAAAACCATGGGTATTGTGGTTTTGGGATTTTTGCTTCTAATACCCGGGGTATTCATATACAAAAGTATACCATTACCCGAAAACCCCAATAACCCAATATCCGGGTATTGGGGTTTTGCTTTAATACCCGAGGTATTCGGGGACCCTGGTTGAGAGGAAATAAAGCATGATAATAAACAATTTAGTTTTTGCTACAAACTTATAAGTTTACAAACCAAAAATTCTTAAATATGCAATTGAAGTCATACGTATAGCCGTTTGAATGGACTATGTATAACCGAACACTTATCTATCTATATTACAAAGTAATTATCAAAAAGTATTCTAAATCAGTTCAAACTATGTGGAGCATTTTTCCACCCATTAATTAAATAAATTTTACCAATTTTACCAAAATAGTTCTGAAACATACCTTGTCTTTCACGACCTACTTACCGACAGAAATGTGAGATGCACTACAATATTTATTACGGCGTCAAATCTGTATTACTCTGAATTTAGCAAATATTTCGAAATTAATTGGCTTTATTGATTGTTTTTGTTTTCTGGTAGCTTGCTATTAATCTGGCTACAAATTACTTCAGTTTCGTATGTAGTAAGTTTGCAAAGATAATGGTAATAAAAATGTGAGATGCTATAAAAATAATTAAAATAAAACAAAAAAGTACTGTACAATACTTTTTTGTTCAAATTATAACTTGTGGCTAATTCAATATAAGGAGAATGTTTTTGAATAGTGAAATTAACAAATTATGTCCATCGCCTCATAGTGCGCCGTCTGGTACATAAGTCTTGTTATTGATTTTGCGTAGTCGATTTGTAGATTCCTATACTTCAGTTTTTTAACACAAAGCCTACTAAGAGAATCGCTGGAAATCTGCATTGTAAATTTCCCAATTTTGTAATTAGCATATATTATTCCATCAATGTACCGAAAAGCAATTTTTATTATACTTACAACACGTTGCAAATATAAACTCTATATAAGTTTATTTACTAAATTTTAAGAATTTTAACCTATTAAATAGTTTATTAAATAAGTAAACAAATAAATAAGTAATAAGTAATCGAAAGCTTGACACCATTTAGAAAACAATAAAGTTTTCATTTTGTTACATCCATAATGTCCGTAACAAACATTTCTCCTTATTAAATAAGTATTTTATTATATTTTAATATAAAAGTAGTTCTGAAATATGTATGCAGAAATGGAGAACGATCTTTTCCTGTACAATAGAGTTGGGCAATACAGCGAAATATTTATTATGGAGTTAAACATACACTGGTCTGATTTTTTGCGAGTGTTGCAAATTTATTTTGTTTAATAGTTTGATGTGTGCACGACCAAAAAATTATTAATTGTAAAAGATTGTAATGTAAAAGGATTAATCCACCTAATATTATGTCACCATCGAATTTCTAAGCTAATCCTAAGACTTAATCTACGTCTACGTATTAAGATTAGCACATAGAATTTGAGGTGACCAGAAATAGTACGAAAGATCGATATTAGGGAGGTTCAGATCTAAGCAGATTTCCAAAACTGCTTCCATTTCAGCTTGGTGACGTCACGGATGACGTCACTGTTTTTTGAGTGAAAATATCAGTTTTTAGGATGATTTTAGTGACATCTTTTCTAAACTTAATTATTTCGCAAATCTAAATATGTACATATTCATATTCTCTATTCAGTTTTAAAACAAAAGACGTTTGCACAGTTCAATTTAGTGAACTTTTGAATTTACGTTTATTTATATGCAAAATTAGAAAAAATTTCAAAACCTTTCAAAAATGTGCATATCACATATCAAAATTTTCAGAATTTCGTGAAGATGATGAATATGAAGTCCAACCTGGAAAATATGGATTATTAATAAAGTTAACTAAATACATGCGCACCTGCATATTTTCCCATTTTGGACGGTAAAAACCACTTTTTCCCATAGTTCCCGCTTTTTCCCACTACTCATGGGAAAGATAGTTTCGGACGGCAAAAACGAAACCCTGATTTGGAATATTTCAAATATAAGTTAACGGTTATTACGCGGAAAATTCCAACCCATAAAAGAATTATCTTTAAACGTAAGAATGGTAAAAGCGGGTTTTAATTTTTTTAACTTAATTATATATTTAATACATTGCAAAATTGTTTTGGGAATAATAATCAAGAGCGTAATTACTTATTATCTAATAGTAGTTGAAATTAGTCCTAGCTATGATATAAGACAATAAAAATTATAAAAATTCGTTTAAAAGAACAAATGCCGATGCAAATACCTGTAGTCATACCATGATGATGTTGTTCAGTAAGAAATGTGCTTGTCACTCATTGTTAAGGTATTATGACTTTTAATTTCTTAAATTGTTAACATAATAAGGGCCTACAAAAGTCCTGGGAATTTTTGAAATTTTGTTATATAAATTAATTATACTGGGTTTAAGGTTTACAAATGTTCCCCTTATATAAAGGGGAACATTTAACCTAAGAGAGGTTCAGATTTTATATACTTACTAGCAATTAAGCCCGTCGCAAAACGGGGATACTGTTAGATGTTGCGATATTGTTAATGATATAATTAAGGGTAATATATACATACATATATATACACATATATATATATATGTCATAATTTAACGTAGACTTTTATGTCAAATGTAATATAAACCAAAAAAAACATTGTACTGCTTAAAATATTTATTCAATCTTTAAACTTTAAACGTTTAAACTTTTTCATAAACCGTTGTAATTAATTATAAAAATACATAACAAATGGATTTTTCCTTAATTATATAGAACTTCACGGGAAACTAGATTGACAGTAAACACTTTGCCATAACTTAGGATAAGCTGTCTACAAAAGAGAGTCTTATAGTTACGTTTTTGATTATATTTCAATAGAATTGCATTCCCTAGAGTCTTGTGGAGGTCGGCGTATGAACAGTTTTCTCGAAAAAAGTTTATCAGAATACTTATGGTAATTTGCGAGCAATAGCCTAAAAACTATAGGAAATAACAGATTCTTACCGCATAACGTACATGATCTTAGTGCAACGAATGTTGAGATGCATGAATCCTTCATGGCGCCAGGATTGATCACCCAGACGTCCATGAAGGTCATTCTTCATTAATTTATAAATATTTAATTAGGGGAGGATTTGTTAGAGACGTCTAACAATTCCTCCAACATTGGGTAGTGGAGAACTCTCCACAGGATATGGAAATTTAGTGATAAGATTATTGGTGGGTGGATGGTAGTTGAAAGAGAAGTCGAGAGAGGAAATCTCCGTAGTTTTAGTTAATTAGTTTTAAGTATTAGAATGGTGATGTCGTGCTCTTTCCTCCACTCTTGCACAGACTTGTAGATTTTGTAAATACCTTTTTTTTCCTTAGCGTAATAAATTAACAGTTTGCATTACAATCTTCCTTTTGCTCTCCCAATTCAAAAAGCAGCTATTTAATCAAAATCATAAAATTTATTTTTTCTCAGCATGCAAACGGTCACATTAGTTTTCGAGAGTCACATGATGAGATTGAAATTGTGTAATTGTGAGATTTTTAGACTGAGAGCTTGGGATTGAGATTTAGATTAACATTTGACCCCGCAGAATACATTAAGATTTCTAATTTGTGTGGACAAATTTCAGATTCAACTGCAAGCATTATCCTAAATTGCTCGTCCATGAAACTCATATAACATATATTACACATATAGATAAACATTTATGGAAAATATGAGCCATTTCTATCCAATACATTTCATACCAACTACAATTACACATTATACATAATTTCCTATAACTAATGAATTTCAAACTTAGATAACTAATTTTGTATTGGATAGATTTTCCTAATTATTCTTACTACATAAAGACAAGGTCCTAAACTACAATATCCAATATGATTTGACGATGAGCCATTCTTGGTTTAGCCTACAATCTTACTTAAACTTATCACTACGGGATTTGACACATTAACGAACTTTAAACTTAAATTACAAATTCTGTATTGGATAGATTTCTCCAATAATTGTACCAAATTAATACAAGACCCTTCACTACAATATGTACTATAATTTGACGAGGAGCTATCTTTCGTTTTTCACCAAAGTTATTAAACTCGACACATCTCATTCTGTGACATATGTTAATCAAAATCTTCTTGATTTGGGCCTCGTTTTGATGGTTAAATTTTCCAAAACGGTTACCTACAAGCAGAGATATTCCCGAAAAACTGTTATTTTGAAGTATAACATTGGCTTATGGGAAAAGTCAGAAATATTATTTATAACCAGTATATATTTATGGTTAAATATATTGGTTCAATAACTTTAGCCAAATGTGGCCGATTTACAAAATTAGACAACCAAAATAATCCCTGAGCTAAGACGGTTGTGTTACTCACGGTTTTAATGTGGGTTCACTTTGCCCCAAATCAATTGTTTCCACTGCACGTTAAAAACCACTTTTGGCCATTCTTCCATTTTTGACCACCTGGGCTGGTTAAAAAGGTTTTGGACGTCCAAAACGAAACCCTGCATTTAAGCCAGCTAAATAATTTTTTTTCCAAATTACCTCCGTAGTTTAGAGCAGGGTCAGAATAATTCCCACATCTCGTTAAAATGGTCAAGCTTTGCATGTTGAGGTAATCTTGGAAAAAATTAATTTAACATTTAAAATTCAATTTGGTTCCATTTGGTGGTCTCATGCAGAGTTTACAAGATTTTTAGCATTCAGTGGGACCAATTCATTAGTTTTTATTTCGCAGGCTTTACTAACATGTCCGGAATAGAGGTGACCCTCATATACGGAAAGCCCGTCCTCCTCGTCCGTTCTTCCCCCATTCTACAAATGTGTCAATGGTTGACCAAAGTGGAGACTATGATGGCGGCGATAGCAAACGGGGATCACCCAATCGTCGAAGTTTGTTTCATCGGAACGCACCAAGTTCAAATTGATTCCAACCTCAACCTTCATGACTGGCATGGGAAAAACGTTATCGTCATTTCAAAGCGGGTCCAAGTAATGAAAACTTGTCACTGGGATGTCTCCGGGGTTCATGGGGCCCATGCTTCAAACCAACGGGCGAAAGACGGGCAAAATCCTGGCGACCCGGGGGAAAACGGGGAACCCGGGCGGGATGGAGAAAACAGTGGAAATGTCTACATCCTTTCCGAAGAGTTTGAGAACCCCCATCTTTTACAAATCAAAGCGAATGGGGGACCTGGAGGAAACGGTCAACCGGATGGAAATGGGGTTGATGGTAAAAAAGGAAAGGATGGATTCGCCTTGACCTTGAACCAGTTGAAGGAGCAGTATCCAGTATTTCCGATTTACTATGCCTTTAGTGAAATTGAATCAGGGTCTGTTAGCACCAGAGATGAAGTAATTCGAAATTTTCCAACGGCCAGATTCATGGAAGCAACAACAGCGGAGGGAAATCACGTCACATGTTCCTTCTACAGCGGATTAAACACACATAAATACCTGTTGTTCAAAGGGGCTAAAGGTGACCCAGGGACGGAAGGGGGTCTACCCGGAAGAGGCGGTATTCCTGGGCATGGTGGATTCGCTGGAGTAGTGGAAACATTCAAAATCACTAGTTCTACCCAACTAGCAGTTCAAGAAACCCAAACCCTGCTTGAAGCCAACCCGGGTAAAAACGGAGTTAGAGGTGTGTTGGGTAATAAGGGGAGGAATGGAGCACCGGGAAATGATGGTCTGGACGTGGGATTTGTTTTGTGGGAAAATCTTCTACTACCTCGCCATACGATTTATCATGGACCGGGACGATTGAAATTGGAAAAGTGTGAAGACCCCAACGATTCAAATTATCCCGGGGTTTCGTGCCCTCGATCCTCCAGCTATGTCAGAATTTTTGCCGAATCAACCATTCCAGTAACCATGATTCCAAGAGATGAAGTTGTCCAGCTTAAAGGTCAGAATATTCCTCCGATTTTATCTCGGCGTCAGGATAATATCTCCATCAGTAGGGAGCAACTTCGGACACTTTATCTTCCCGTGTGGACAAAATTATTGTCTGAAAATTCTCACAATTTGGATCCTGAACTTTCTCCTCTCACCGGAGCAACGGATAGTCAAAGGTGAGTTTCAAACTTTTTACGTTTCTAATTTACTATCTAGATAGTGATTGATTGAATTTGAAATTTATTCCCATTTCATTCGGGGTTCCATATTCCAGACTTTTACAATTAAAAATCTATGAAATTTTGGAAATTTTACTGATTGACACCACTACTCTGTGCAGATCATACCCGGTAGGAAACCTTGACCTGTTGAAAGTCAAGCCAAAAAAATTGCCCCAACCCAAGAGTATTGAAGGATAAAACCAACATTGACGATAAAAAGTAATTCTTATAAAACTAACACTGCCATCGAAATACACCAACCTGCTAAAATAATCAAAGCACTAAAAAAACACATGCACCAATCTTCCCTTCCTGAGCTACAATTAATCATAATCACCCACGGATTCAATAGCAATGCGGAAAAAAGTTGGGTAAAGGAGATTCAAAATAGGATTTTGCACCACCATCGAAACTACATTGTGGCCCGGCTGGATTGGAATAATGGATGCAACTACTGGACACTGAAGTAAGTTCGTTACACCCGTTACGTAACTTGTGATCAGTGTACGATTAAAAAGAAAAAAGCAAGCAAAGGTTTTCCCTACGTTGCTTTTTTTGCTGTTTTCGTGCTTTTTTGATTGTTTTCTGGAATTCCATCCGCGCCATCTCTGGACGTCCATCTAACAATACCGTATATTCAAAATATGCAATATTTCACATTCAAACATACTTTTATCAAATTCGGATGGATGTACTGAACATTTTGGTATATAAAACTACAAAATCCGTTCACTATAACGTTAGATATTGTCCACAAACATGATTTTCATGCTTTTTTCGAATTTCCACATGGAAATTCTAAACTTTTTTATCTTGCATATTCCATACTTCTAAGGAGGAGGGGTTCAGGTATTGCGACTCGCAGATCCTTTTGAAACTTTTACCATTTCCATCCATTGATAAGTTAGGAAGAAATCTAAATTTTTAGGATTCGCTGGCCACCCGTTCTAAAGGTTTTGACCTTTGACCTCAAAATCCATATGCACACATGTTAAGTGAGTTTCATGCTTCAACGCCCTATAACATATTTAATTTAAGAATAGTTTTGGAAAATATCTAATTTGATTGACTATATTAAAATCAAATCAAATATATTGTTCGGCGTCAAAATGTGAAATTTGCTTAACATGTGTGCATATGGATTTTGAGGTCAAAGGTCAAAACCTTTAGAACGGGTGGCCAGCGAATCCTAAAAATTTAGATTTCTTCCTAACTTATCAATGGATGGAAATGGTAAAAGTTTCAAAAGGATCTGCGAGTCGCAATACCTGACCCTCTCCTCCTAAGCATAGATATTGATTGCACTGACTCACAAAATGTTCCTAGAGATAAAATTTATTGAAAATTTGAAATTTTTTAAATCAAGCAAAAAAGCAAGAAATTTTATTAAGCAATAAAGCAAAAAAGCTACTTTTTTTTTTGGGAGTACTCTGCTTGTGATTACCACCACAAACGATCAAGTTTACAATAATCTCAAGGTATGCCATGTAATGCCGTCTTAATGAATTAAAGGTACGGCCTATCCGCTGCGAACTGTCTGGAGGTTGGGAGGCTGCTTGGAGAAATGATTGTGAGCATTCGGGAGGCCTTCACACAACAAAATATTTCCTCCTATTTTTGGGGCATCGGTCACAGCCTGGGTTCCCATTTGATGGGTGCGGCAGGGCGATACTGTCGTTCCTCCCACGAACCTCCCATTCTCATGGACCGAATCACCGGACTTGACCCGGCAGGGGTTGGATTTGACGAACATTTCCCGGAAAAGATGCTCTGTCCAGGGGACGCCGTCTTTGTGGACGTTATTCACACGGATGGACGTGGCCGTAAAGAGGAAACACCGCCACAAATTGTCAACGCAACCAAGGCAGAAATTGATGATAGTGGAATTGTCCAGAATTTTACAGACATCTCCGCCTACGGAACAAGGATGACTTGTGGTCATGCCGATTTTTATCCTAATCTCGGATGTTGTCAACCCGGATCCGAAACGCACACCACGGAGAACTGGACGACCGGAACAGCCAGTCATAGCCGGGCGCATGCTCTTTTCTCACAAAGTATTGGCAACAAAGGAAGATTTGTAACGAATCGACAATTCGAAAAACCACCAGAAATTAACAAGCCACTCCCAACAATTCATCAGATTCCGGCTACAGTGGAGATGGGATTTTATTGTGATTCTCCCACCCGGGGTTGTTTCGCCCTCGATACGACGGAAGGTGGGACATTTATGAGTGATGAACTACTTAAAATGAATTCCGGTGGGGATGGCATTACCCCAGATGACATCAGTGACGTCTTAAAGAAAATGGTTAAGGGTGATGTAAGTTTGTTGTTCTTGTGCTGTTTTTAGCAGTGAATACAAAACGTTTTTATAAATTTTTATGAATAGTACATTCAAAGGAAGGAAAATGCACGGTTCGCCTTGATCATCAACATTATTGATTACGATCATAGCCACAGTCGTGGAAAACGCCATGGAGGGGAAAATGACACCGAAAATTTGAGACAACTGCTGATTAACCTAAAGCATAATTTTGCAGTGACTGCAACAAATCGGAAGAAATGCACAAAAAGGGTAAAGAAAAATTTGGTTGTGAGCAGAATGTCGATGAACATTTGAAACTTTCCTGAATTTGCAAACCAAATCTTTCTTTTGAAATATTTACATTGTGAGAGCTGAATATTTATGTATATATTTTCAGGATGTGTTGGTAAAATTGGACAAATTTCTCTCCGACATAGGGAGTGAGGAAAGGAGAATCGACGCGATTATTGTAGCGGTGATGGGCCATGGTTTAGAAAATGATAGAATCATCACAAGTGACGGGGAAGACATTCATATTTTCAAGGAAATCCTGGAACGGTTTGGAAACCGCAAATGTCCCAAGTTGGAGGGTGTTCCGCAAATTTTTCTTATACAAAAATGCCGGTATGTGCAAAGAAACGCTTACCATAAAATGTCACTGTTCAAAATTTCGCATCAACCTTTTAGTGGGGATCACTTGGATATTTCACTAGAAAAAGCGACAAACGGGTACAAAAAATTAAGGGCGTCCTTCGTCTTATTGCTGACCAAGTTAAGTTTTTTTATTTGAATTCATTGAGTAGGGCAGCTGCACAAAAAGATAAATCTATCCAGAAGGAGTCGGAGGAGGAATTAATCAAGCCCTTCTCGCCCGTGGAAAATTTCCCAAGTGGAACTGTAATTACTTTAACACAACTTTATTTGGATTATTTAAACAAATTTAACCGAATTTTATACCCTTCCAGAGCCGCACTCTTCCGGAAATGTCGGATAGTCTAATCGTTTTTTCTTCATATCGCGGTAAACTCTTGGGAAATTTTAGTCTACCTTTATTTATTCTTCAACTGTAATAGGCTCTGCGTCCGTCCGATACGGGAGAAAGTCTTGGTTCATTCAATTATTTATTCAAAGCGCCAAAGCAGCAGTAGAAAAAGGAAGGACGGAAATCTCATCCCTTCTGAATGGGGTAAGTTTTAAAAATTCGGGGACAGCCGTGCTTCAGCCCGAGTCAAATTTTCAAAAATAAAACGTTGTAAACGTCAGAAAGAGCTGCAAATTTACAACTTGGTTTGTTGAGCAATTTGAAATCGATTTGAAAAGTGCAAAGAGAGTAATCGTTAGACAGACAGAGAGACATAGCAGGTACATAAGCCTTGGCTCGGGCTAGAGAGAGGGAAATTCAAAAAAATCCACCGGAATTTATTCCGCTAAATGAGCTTGTTTCATTCAACAGATTGTGGAGCACGCCAAGGGGAAGGATCACATAGTTGAAGATTGCAGTGTGGGGCACAATCATGTTTATATTAAACAACTTCCGGTCATTGAAAATGTTGGATTTACCAAAAACTTTTACTTCGAAAAGAAGATGTAAACCCCAAAATTCTATCCGCGAAATAAATTTGAACGACGATCTGTATTATGCTGAAATAGTTTTACGGTGGATTTGTATTGGTATTTCGTAAGAAATAATGAAAAGATATGAAAAATATTAAATTTTCTCAAGGAAAAAGTTGCAAAATTAAAGATCCAGCTTATGTTTGACAACATATTTTGTATTTTGTACATAATGCGTGTAATCAAGTAATTCATGTACTACAAACTGATATTAATAAGATTAGATTGATCGGGAATTAAATTAATTTAAATTAAATGCATAATATTTAAATTGAAAAATCTTTGGGTAACTGGATAATTTTCATCATGATAGTTTCCACTTTTTCCACAACATATTCAATGGGCATTAAGATCTGGCATTGCAAACTTGCGACGTTGTGCTCCTTAGGAAGAGAGAAGTACCTGCATTACAAATAATACCTTTACATAATAATTGGCTGGCTTTAATATATAAAATAAATTGTAAGTATGTAGACACACATAATTGTACAGCCACGTGCTTAATGTACATATTTATTCTATAAGGACTGCTATTAGCAATAATTAGAGATTCTTGAGTTCATTTATGTTCATTTATTTATTCATTTAATCAAACCAATTATTTGTCCTGTGATTATAATCGATCTAATAAATACACATTGATAGTGTTAAAATATGTAATATGTATGCAATTCTAAACTGTGTCAGGTTATTGTATGAAGGGTGAGGAACCTCTTGTGTAATCACTACTTGAAAATGTGATGATACGATTCCGTTCTCAATCTAGGTTGATAACTCCGTAGATTATTATGATAGATTTAGTGGGCGTTTAATTGTTATAAATATGACTAATTATGGATTAATAAAGACAGTTCGTTTGTAACTTCTCTCTGAGCTACTGTGTTCATTCATAACAGATAGTGTAATTACTTCCATAATAACTTTAAACCTCTTAAATCTAACTTAATACACGAATTTCCGCAAATGTAAGAAATGTTGCGATTTTAATTGCAAATAATATCAGAACTATTTCAACAAATAAATATATATGGACATACATACGCCCCCGGTGTTAAATTATGTACAGCTCATTGGAGAAATAATTACATGGAGGCTAAGTAAATTTGAATAATTTGGCTCCTTTAACCTATATTTTGTTATAAATAAGGGTTTCACTTCTATACGTAAATATTTAATAAACTTATTTTAACTTCCATTCAAACCTTTCGAAAAATTATCTTGGTCATTTCACTCTTAAGTCAAGCATCATGTGGTTAAAAACATTTAAACCACTGCTAATCTTCCATCTAAAGATTTGTAACTTAATAAAGTGCAATCTATTTCAATGGGACGCTATCTCAGAACAAATCGTCGTACCAAAAAAAATGGCCCATTTATCACCGCTATTTTCAAAAATTCCAAGTTTTATCTCACCTCGTATACGTGCTTGCGATGGCGTTAAAAATTGTGCTAGGAAAGGATCCTTTAGGAGCAAAATGTCAAGGTGGTGTTTTCCTACTTATTTCGCTTACTCTCTTTATAACACGATGTCACTTTGGAGCAACCAATGAACCGTGTCAAAGTTTGTATGCGTTTGTCACGTTTGAAAAAACGATACGAAAAAATGGTAAGGAAAATTAGTTGAAATTGTAAAAATGCCTGAATCCAGGTCATATATCGCCGTACTAGTTCTGAAAAGACATAAGTGCAGTCGATGCTTAATTTAAAAAAAAGTTAACGGCAGTCGATGCTTAATTTGAAAAAGACTTAAGTCTTAAGTTTTAGCCCGACCCAGGGCTTATGTACCCGTGTTGTCCGTCCGTCTGTCCGTCTGTCCGTTCGTCTGTCCGTCTTGCGATAACTCTCTTCAAACTGATCCGATCGACTTGAAATTTGGCACACAGTTACAACATGCAAAGTTAGGAATCAAGTTCGAAGATGGACTTGATCGGTCAAGTGGTTGACCGGTGGGGGCCATTTTAGTGGTATGGGTCAAGGGTGCCGAAAATTAAAAGTAGTCGTAGAAAGCTGAAATTTGGTACAGAGGTAGCTAATAGCTTCTGATGGAAGAATATGAAGTGAAATTCGAAGAATTGTTTTTATGAGTGACCCTAGTGGGTGACCCATACCGATTTTTGAAAATCCTCCGATCGAGCTGAAATTTGTCGTGGATGTCGCCAATGACAACTGGTGGGAGAATATGACTTTAAATTGGGAAAATATTCATTTTGAGAGAACTTGTGGGGTGACCCACACCGATTTTTCAAAGTCATCGGATTTAGGCGAAATTTGGTATATACCATGATAACGGCTTCTAATGAATAAATTTGAACTGCAATTTGAAAAATTATTAAATTGTGGGGCCGTATGGGATGACTCATACCGATTTCTCAAAATCCTCCAATCGAACTGAAATTTGGCATGTTCGTTCCAAAGACGATACAAACTAATAATATGAAGTCAATTCACACATATTGTTAACCATTGTGTGATAATCCCTGGGTCGGGCTCCGCAAAGCTTTACTAGAAGTTTTTAAATTAAGCATCGACTGCACTTAGGTCTTTTCAGAATTAGATCGACGATATGTATTCTTTCCATTCCTTTAGGTCCACTCCCCCCACCATCAATGGAGGGCTTTCTCCTCGCCCAGTTTCTCAAACTCTTTGCCGTCACTTCTGTCATAATCCCACTTATGGTTGTCGTGCTGCAACTTCACAACCCTTGTGCCGTTCCTTTTTTCGGATCAATGTCGCCATTTTGCAAAGGCAATACATGGACACCTCCTCCCACGTGGGTTTGGTTATTAATGTTAAGCACTGAATACTGGTTATGGTTACATATCGCGTACGATGGAACTTTCTACATGTTTTACACCTTCTTTCCCGCTATTGTTTGCATGCTGGATTATCTCCAATATGTGGGAAGGTGAGTAAGAATACAATTTAAGGGTACGAACCACTTATGTTTGTGCGTCATATTACCTCATTTTGACACTTCTTGAATTATTAGTCAGATTTGGGGAAGAAATTAAAAATTCTGCCTAATCGAGATTTTAAATTGCCTTTTTGTTGTTGGATTAAAAATATTCAATATTTTGTAAGTTTTTCAATGAGGAGATCTAAAAAGTTGCAGCGGAGATTTAGAAATAAATCCCCTCATTGAAAGAGATTCAAAATATTGAATTTATATTTTTAATCCAACAACAAGAAGACAATCTAAAACCTTGATTAGGCAGAATTTTCAATTTCTTCCTTAAATCTGACTAATAATTCAAAAAGTTTCAAAATGGAGTAATATGGCGCACATAAGTGGTTCGTACCCTTAACAACTTATATGATCTGTATAATAATTTCAATTGTTGTTTACACTGATCAGATTAATAAATGCTATGGACCTAGGAGATAATAAGGAAATTCTTGTAAGACAAGTTTTGCACACATATCGTTCCATCCAATTGTTGGATAACGTTCAAAATTCTGCCATGAAGGGTGAAATGGTACCAGCAGTGCTCGGACTTATTCCACAAATCCAAGTGTTTTCCCTATTCGTGTGCATTCGTCTCTATTCAACAAGTCAAAATCAACGGAAATAAAAGAAAGTTTGGAAATTGTATGCATTCTAGCAGCCAAGGTATTTATAACCAAATTTGCAAGAGTCGTATCCGTCAAAATTTTTATAAATACATTGGCTGCTAGAATGCATACAAATTCGGGTATTTTGCTGTCAGAGTTGAACCAAGGGCTGAAGAGTTTTCCGGTTAGGTCTAGTTTTAGAAAGGAATTGAGAGCGTGTCGACCAACTAAGGTGCAGTTTGGACAGAATTTTGTAGATAAAGGAACACCCCTTGTGATAGAAAACTTTTGCATTAATCAGACCGTATCGGTACTACTGCTACATAACAAGAGTATTTAGTGGTTGTTTGAGTTAACCTTTTGGGAGACCCATTAACTTTCTCCTTAGCCGTGAAGCTCGGAAAAAATGTTCTTTTAATTTGACATATTATTGTACATCAAATGTATGTAATATAAAATACAAATGTAATTTTTGTTTGATATAATTTCATAATTCTGTGTAAGAACTTTGTGTTTTTCTCAAAGTGTGATTTAGAACATTATAAGGCAAAACTGCCACTTAGGTAAAAATTATGCAGCCAAAATTATGAAAATTAAAATTGTTCAAATTGATTTATAAAACAAGTTATGTTATGTTGTTGGTAACTTTTCTGCACAAAGATGTACCTATAAAAAATTTAGACTAGTTTTTTCAAAATTTCTTGCTACACTATATCGTAATTACCATAGTGAAATAGAATTATTTAGTTTTTTTCAATAAGTCGCAACATTTATGTGCGACTTATTCAACTTAGGGGTTGGGGTCCAGAGGAATAGAAGCAAGTAGTTTCCGTCGGCATACAACATGCTTTAACGGCTGGAGGCCGACAGAAACCCCTGTCCCTACTTCCTCTGTTCTAATTTACACCGTTTCAACGCCGTCGTCTTGATCCCCTGAAACCAGGCAGAGAAAGCAGCAGGGGGCTCACCGTCACCAGACCAAATCACGACGACACCAACGTAGATAGAGAGAGGAAGAGAGATTAACTTATCAAAAACTTCAAAGATTTTTAAGTTTCAACGCCGAATTGTAATTCAAATATAATGTGATATTAGTATTTAAGATAACTAAATTAGGATTACTATTATAAAATAAAGTAAAATCTATAATTCGGCATTAAAATATGAAAATAGGGTGAAAGGTCAAAATCTTGGAAACGGGTGGCCAGTGAGTCGAAATACTTTACATTTCGTCCTAACTTATCGAGTTTTAGCCCGAGTCAGGGCTTATGGAACCGTCATGTCCGTCCGTCCGTCTGTCTGTCCGTCTGTCGAACCGATAACTCTCTTTAAACTATACCGATCGACTTGAAATTTGGTATACATTATACTTGACCCAAATGTAAGGACGAGTTCGAAGATGGGCCAGATCGGTCCACTGGTTGACCGGTGGGTATGATTTTGGTCGGTGGGGGTCAAGGTGACAAATTTTAAAAATACCCGTAGAAGGCTGAAATTTGGCATAGAGATAGCTGATGGACACTAATGGAAGATTACGATGTAAAATTGGGAAAATTTTACTCTAGAGGGACCCTAGCGGGAAATCGTCCGATTAAGCTGAAATTTGACATAGAGGTTACAATTTGTAACTTACAAATGGTTCCTATAGAATGAATATGAAGTGAAATTAGAAAAATTTTTATCTGGAGGGATCCTATGGGGTAACCCATACCGATTTTTGGATATCGTCCGATCGAGTTGAAATTTGGTATGAAAGTTAATAATGGCTTACAATGTGAGTTTCTGGCGTAGAAGTGGAAAAATTTTGAACCAGAGGTACCCTATGGGGTGACTCATACCGATTTATGGAAATCGTTCAATTAAGCGAAATTTTGCATGTATGTAGTTAATGGCTCATAATGAAAGCATATGAAGTGAAATTGGAAAAAAAATTTAATCTGGGGGGACGCTATGGTGTGATCCATACCGATTTTTGAAAATCGTCCAATTAAGCTGAAATTTGGGTGGAAATTTTTGATTTTGATGTAAAATAATAGGATTGACTGATAAATGACTGTGCAAACCCTGACTCGGGCTATACGGAGTCTGCACTGCAGGTTTTTGATATGGTAACAGTTTCAACAGGATCTGCGAGTCGCAATATCCCCCCTCTCCTCCTCAGATTTGTCTTCACCCTTTCACCCTGAATTTTGTAATTTCTCACCATGTGAAACTACAATGTTTCTACCATCTATAGAAAATAGTACAATTGTAACCATGGAGAATTTCTATGATGCTGTTTCAGCGCAAACATTATATTCGTAAAAAATATGTAAAGTTATGTCCGAACAAGGTAGATCCAGTTTAACATGAAACATTGGCAGAAACATTTATAAACTTCATATACATAGGTATGTCAATCATAAATGCACAAGTCTAGTTCCAAATTATTTATGTTGTCATATTTTAATTAGATCCAAAGCTAATAGATATATGAGATGCTTGCCATTGTTCCGAGTGTGTTACACATCTTGCTAATTTTCTAGGCGTCGATGATCATAATTTTTGAAATTTGTTTTAAAGTAAAATTTTAAACTTTTCCAAATATTATCTTAAACTAATGTAATGCATTACAAATTGTACACCGTACGACTATAGATATTCGTCGCACTTATTTAGGTTTTCTAATCTTTTATTTTTGAATAGCATAAATTTAGAATACTATGATCCTCGACGCCATTTTAATAAGCAAAATGATGGAAGTTTTGCTCTTACGTATATGGTTTGTTATTTCCAAAACAATGGCACATCCCCCATCTCTGATTTCTCGATGTTAAGGAGGAAGGTTTGTTGGTGCATGTAGAGTTAGTAGGAACAAATAATAGGATGTCAATTTATTGAGTTTCGTCGAAGGAGTCAAAATAGTGCAATTTTTAGCGTTTTTTCTTGGCACATGTGTGTGATTTTTTATTTCGAAAACCAAGACACCCCCCACTCCCAATGTTTGCGTATGTTAGGAGGGTTGGGTAAGTGTTCAAAATGAACATCATTAGAACCTAATAGTAGCCTTCATTGACGGTTTATGGTTGAAAAACCTAAAAAAATCATTGGAAAATTGAACATCTTTTTAGGCTTGTTCATCAAACTGTGGCTAATTTGAACAATAATACCGACAGTTACATTATATTTAGTAAAAGTCCAAACGGTACAAAAGCAAATGAATTGATGGCATCGTATCTAAATTTAAGTACTTGAATAACTTAGAAATTGTGTATATATCAATTTATATATATAATAAAGGTATTCATTTCCATTATTAAATTTTAGCATCTATTATATAATTTACAAAAGTCCGGTCAAAAATTTTCCGTGACATCCCAGCATTCTGATTGGTTGTTGATATTTGAATTGACCAATCAGGGCATAGGAATTGTTTATAATTTGTTTGGCATACAAGTAGTTATGGAGAATTTTGGTGCTGACAGGTGAAATTATTTCAAAATAAAAATAAATAAGATAAATAAAATTTTTAGGAGTTTGGGGAAGTGGTATTTTTTGCTGGTTGCGACGCGTGGCTATGAGTGAATATGGAAAAGTGAGTCCTGGGGACGAACGGAGTCAGCTGATCATATCTCATCCAGAGGGGTGTCAATCGATAGCTCTGGATCATACGATCATATACTATAGAATTTTGTGGGATAAGAATTAGCTGTGAATTCTAGAAAAACTGATATTTTTGAGTTAATTCAACTTTATATTTTCCAATATATCAATTTTTCTAGAATATCACATTTCACAGCTAATTCTTATCCTACAAAATTCTATAATACATAAAAATTTATTTAAAATTTATAATCCAGATGATCGCTTGACATCCCTCTGGACGGGATCACTTGACCCGGGTCGTCTCCAGGGCCATAACTACTTGCATACCACCTTGAAGGAGTATGGGGTCAGGGGGTATTAGATATCAGAGTATGCAATGAGGGGGGAGGTGGATTAAAAATAATTCCTTGGCAACCTAGAAAAAATTTCTTAGCAACGGCAATAAAAATGTTTGTCAACAATAAAAACATCTTTAAAACGTCAAAAAATATCCTCAACAACGAAAAATAATTGCTGCCCTTCTTTATGACGGGCTTCTATACTAGTAAAAGTATATTTCGCTCGGAAATATAATAGATGGGATTTCTAAATGGGATTTTATAATTTTTTCAAACTTAATAAACCCTCTTTTATCGCTCTCTAACATTTATTTGATCTGATTTAACAACTTGTTGTTATAGACAGCAACCATTTGGAACTAAACATACACATTTTGGAAACGGAATGTATATTTCATAGGAAAACAATCTGATTCCAAAGTATTACGACGCGGTGACAAACTATGATTCCAAGTTGATATGAAAAACAAATCTCAAACACATATCGGTGTAAAACTTCCCCCGTTCTAAAAGCCGGCGTTTAATGTCTACCATTTTTATAATTGTTACGTAATAAATACTTTACTACTTCTCTTTTATTTATACTTTTGTCCAGATTATAGATTTTTTAATTGTCATATTTTCATGAATTTTAGTACATTCTTTTCAAAAGTATTCTCCAAAACATTGTCTCCAAGATTAAGGCAGGTTGACCTAAAGGGTGTTAATAAAGTCCGATCCCATGCATTTTTTGGAGCGTGGTTGTTACAAATTCAGCTGGAACTTTTGAACCAGTGAAGTTATTTATTTCAAATTTTTACCATGGGAGGAACAACTAAACGTGTAAGTCATGAGCATCTTAGAGTTGAGATACAAACATTGCATCAGCAGGGGCTTAAACCTACAGAAATTGTGCAAAAATTGGGCTGCAGCCGCAGAACTGTTTGGAAATGGAAGAATAAAAATTTTGTCCACGACAAAAAGCGACCAGGGCGACCCAGAAAGGTGTCACCTACCACAAAAAGAATGATTAAAAACAGACTTTGCAAGAAAACCGGTAGTTCATTACGTAATTGAGCAAGGGAGTTAAATGACTCAAAACGCTATAAAGAGAAGAAGAAGCAAATTAACTGTGTGACCGTGCAAAAATTTGTGAAAACTACGAAGTGGGGTCACACAGCTTACAAACTAACCAAAAAAACCTCTCATGTCACAAAAATATATCGATGACCGTCTGAAATTTGAAGAACTCCTTCAGAAAAGTGCCCATTTGAGTGAAAAAAGACTTGGTGAAGAATTGCGCAGTCACATCCTTTGGACTGACGAATCTATTATTGAACTATATCCAAAATTGAACCAACAAAATGTTCGTTACAGGACAGAAAACAAATCGGATGTACCATCAAGAGCGATCCCAAAATTCGGGCTTAAAGTTATGGTAGCGGGTGGATTTTGTGCACGTTGCGTGACCCCTCTACATATCATACCAAAAGGCCAATCAGTCAATGCAAAGCATTATATGGAAAAAATATTACCTATCTATTTCGATAGCATGGGGAACAAGGAAATATTTCCGAATGAAAGAAAAATAGTTTTCATGCAGGATGGTGCTATAGCCCATACAGCAAAAGCGAGTTTGAGTCTCATCAAGACGCAAGTTTCAACGGTCTGGAGCAAGGGGGTGTGGGCCGCTAACGGCCCAGATTTGAATCCCCTGAAGAACCAGTGGTCCATACTTAAGGAAAATGTATACAAAGAGCCACAACCCCGGACGAGGGAAGAGCTAGTAAAAAAAAGTTCAAGATGTATGGAATTCGATTTCCAGAGGCACATTGGAAAAATTAGCACAGAGCCTTAAACAAAGAGTTGAGGGCATGGTTAAAGTAAATGGTAACAAGACCAAATACTAAGGTAAATATGTCGAACATTTTTTGTAAGTATCACGGGTAGTGTTTTTTTATACTAGCCTTCACTTTTTTACAGGAAAAATGGGATCGGACTTTATTAACACCCTGTATGATTAATTTATGTAGGTGAATCACAAAATGCACAAGTCTAGCCCCAAGTTAATTATTTATCCATATGTGAATGTGTCAGGTTGTAGATTACCAGATAAGTCAGCCACACTCATCCTCAGGTGTTGAATGGCTGGTTAAAACCCTAAAAGTTTACTAATTCTTACTTTTATTTCCACCTATTATAATGTGAATCCGTTTGTACAACCTCTTCAGATTTGTAAAATAGGTTTAAATATTTTTAACCTATTAATTATGTTTTCTTAAGTTTTCAACCGTAGTAGTAATTCTTGAATTCAACCATACTCTAAAGCAAAATCTGTTTATGATCTACACCTGCGGTTATAATTTGTTGCCGAAAAAATGTTCATAATAGTCCTAAAAAACGAAGTGCTACCACAACATCTCGCGTAACAATTAACTACAGTTTACTGAGGAAAGGAGGGTATAGGAATTGCTATGCATATTCACGACATCATATCGTGGCCCCACAAAGTCCCGAATTTTTAAAACCAGTATCAATAAATCCAACAACTCTTGGAGAGTCCAAATAACATAAGTAGAAAAATTCGGGACATTGTGGGGGCGGACCAGATGGAATTGAAAAAGGGTATTTTTGCGTTGATTTCAGCATTTTTCTCATGAAAATTGTATTGCATATGCACCGTGGTTACAAAAACTTGCATGTTAAAAAATATTTTTAGCCCCAGAGCTTATGCACCCGTGTTGTCCGTCCGTCTGTCTGTCTCGCAATAACTCTCTTCAACCTTATTTAATCGACTTATGTACCCGTGATGTCCGTCTGTGTCTGTCTGTCTGTCTAACGATAAATCTTTTTAAACTCATCCGATCGACTTGAAATTTTGATGGAAGATCAAGCGTATGGTCGTCAGCAATCTCGGCGAGTACCCTTTTCAGTGCTCTTCCCCAGCTTCTTGTTGGGTGTGGGATACCACAGAGCGAAATAATCCAAAATTATCGGAAACAATTCCACGAGCACTTTTTTAATGAAATTTTTGCGTACTCCGAGTTGTTGAGGGTGAAGGCCAAACATATAAAAAAATTGACGAGCCACGCCCACTTTGGGTGTGGTTTTTTCCTGGTAGGGTTAGAGCCAAATGGCATATCAAAAGTTGTAGCTCATGCGATGGTACATCTGCAGTAAAAATTTCATCTAAATCCGTTCACAAACAACAAAGATATCCAATGGCGAAACTCGGCGACAGTCAAAATGCGACGACTTTAGGGGCGTGGTTCTCCGAAAGGGGCAAGTACAATACTCTGAAAATTATTGTAAATTGTAGTCCCCACTGATCTTAACGAATTCCAAGAAAAACGGAGATCTTGATTCTGCCCCTTTCCAAGCTATAAGCCCGGGAACATTGGGAACATTCATGGCGAAATTGTCCAAAAAGGGTGAAATTTGACATGTCGTATCGCAGTAAAAATCGATATCTAGCTTCAGCCAGGTCTAAAAAGTGCGTCGCAGGTGAAATTGACCCATGTCGTCAGGGAAGCATGTCGACGTGTCGAAATTTCGACATGGAGCTAGAGTTGGACATTAAAACTTGGACATTAAAAGGTCGATTTCTATCGAAATGGCGTGTCGACATGATCAAAAGTGTTTGCATATGTAGTTTGGAGGGCAGGGGAGTATTAGTTTTAAATTTCACCTCTCTAGCTCCATGTCGAAATTTCGACACGTCGACATGCTTCCCTGACGACATGGGTAAATTTCACCTGCGACGCACTTTTTAGACCTGGCTGAAGCTAGATATCGATTTTTACTGCGATACATGTCAAATTTCACCCTTTTTGGACAATTTCGCCATGAATGTTCCCAATGTTCCCGGGCTTATAGCTTGGAAAGGGGCAGAATCAAGATCTCCGTTTTTCTTGGAATTCGTTAAGATCAGTGGGGACTACAATTTACAATAATTTTCAGAGTATTGTACTTGCCCCTTTCGGAGAACCACGCCCCTAAAGTCGTCGCATTTTGACTGTCGCCGAGTTTCGCCATTGGATATCTTTGTTGTTTGTGAACGGATTTAGATGAAATTTTTACTGCAGATGTACCATCGCATGAGCTACAACTTTTGATATGCCATTTGGCTCTAACCCTACCAGGAAAAAACCACACCCAAAGTGGGCGTGGCTCGTCAATTTTTTTATATGTTTGGCCTTCACCCTCAACAACTCGGAGTACGCAAAAATTTCATTAAAAAAGTGCTCGTGGAATTGTTTCCGATAATTTTGGATTATTTCGCTCTGTGCGATACGTGGTGCCCACCTGAGCTGCCATTTAATACACTGACTGAGGAAAGACTGAGTCTTCCTTCTCGAGTAGGCGTAGAAGAAACCGGATGGAACTTTTGATGATGGAATAGGAGGCATGAATGGTTCCGGTCTCTAGTCGTATAATATATCCTGGGGTGCACTTGGGGAGTTTCAATAATTTTTTCCAGAAACTACAGTGTACTTTCTCAATGTCATCTAGGTGGTTAAGTGACCAGATTGGGGCAGAGTATAAGAGGATGGATTTCGAGAGAGATTCAAAGAGTTCAATGTCTGTGTTAATTGGTGGGATCTTGGCTTTTCTCGCAATTTGCAGAATTTTTGCGTACGCTGCAGTACTCTCAGCAGCAGCGGATTTTGCTGTCCGTGTGAAATTTCCAGTCCTGTGGAAGGTCACACCTAGATATGTGAACTCGTCCACTGTTTCAATTGGCTCCCACTCCACATGAACGAGTACTTGCGTTTTGGCAGTCTTTTTGCAAAGATCATAGCTTTGGTTTTCTTGATGTTGAGGGTGAGGCCAAGATTCTCGAAAGTTTTTGCCGCTATGGAGAGTTTATCTTGTAGCTGTTGGGCTGTTCGTGCTACCAAGGCGGCGTCGTACGCGTAAAATAAACTTTTGTTATTAACTCCTCCCTTATTCTTGGTTCACTTCTACCTTAAGTATGGATCAAAGGTTTTCCAGACTGTTAAAATCTGGACTGTTTCCAGGCCACACCCCTTTGCTCCACACGCTTGAAACTTGCTTGTACCTTCATGCTTGATTTCGCTGTGTGGGCTGTGGCACCATCCTACATGAAAACTACTTTCGTTTGGAAATAATTCCTTGTTCTTCAAGCTATCAAATTATATTGGTAACATTTTGTCCACATAATAATTCTCAGTAAACTTCCAGTTTTTTGGTGAAGTCTGTGTTCTATCATCCTTTTTGTGGTGGAGGAAAGCTTTCTGGGTCATCCAGCCTAATTTTTAGGCTGGTTGGATAATAATACAAAATGATAATATGAACAAATAGTGTCAACCATTATATAACAATCCCGAAGTCGGGCACCGCGAAGCTGTACTGATTGGTTTTCCCCTCAAATTCCCCCCACAAGTAGTGGGGGAGATTTGAACTCCTAACCTTTCCTCAAGCCTTTCGTGCATTCTCATGCTACGGAGAACTCTTCTACCACTTGCGCTACTCTGGCGATCGGGCTGAGTGCACCTCTCACTAAGTTGCAGATGTATGTACCATATATGCATTTATTCAACTCGATTAAGTCGGACAATTATATAAGAATGTCGTATAATTCCCTGGGTTTGTAGTTTATGTTTGTTTGTAGTTCCCTCTCGGGCTCCGCAATGCTAATAATAATTGCAAAATAATAGATTGAATTATGCAAGAAATCTCCATTAGAAACTTTTGAAATATCCGATTTTAGGCATGGCCCAGGGATCTTAATGTTAATTAAGGGGGCGTGGCCCAACGGCCATAGCAATTCCTATACCCTCCTTTGCGAAAACAATATATATTCGCAGATTTCTAAGATTTTACCGACTGGTTGCTTCTTTTTTTTATTTTTTATTTATCAGAAAACCTAAACAACAATATGGAATCAGCATTACAAAACAATTACCAAACACTCTAGAATAATCACACCGGCGCTAAAATTTCGAATTTTTCAATAAGAATACTTATTCTATCAATATATTGAAAAGCAATTTTTTTAAAGTACTTGCTTAGAAACTTAACACGGTGCAAATTATAGGAACTCTATATTTATTTGTTTACTAAATTTTGAGAATTTTAACCTCTACGTATTAAATAGTTTTAATATCAAAGTAGCTCTGAAAAATGTAAAAAACATTGAAGGACAATCTTTTCCAGTAGAGTAGAGTTGGAAAATACACCTAAATATTTATTATCGAGTTAAACCTAAACTGTTCCGATTTTTTGCTAGTGTTGCCAAATTATTTTGTTTAATTGTTTTTATTTTATGACGGCTTGTTTATAATTCGGCTATAAATTATTTCAGATAATTTGCAAGGACTATGGTTATAACTAAAAATATGTAATTTGGGAAAACCCATCATGGGAAAACGGACTTATTACATAAAATTGGAAACAAATTATGTTCCCTGGCCCATAGTGTGGCAGCTACATCGGTATTCGTTTTAATCGTTTTGCAACGCGAGACTAAATTATGAAATTACTTTCCGAAACAATTTCTTCTTTTCAACCCTCTATTGTTGATAAGGCTCTGCTTATTAACTTCCTACACCGGATGCATGTAGTCACCAAAACATTTTGGTCGAGGAAATTAATGTACGCGAAGTGTTTATTTAATTTTCCTGTGGTTCAATTAAATCTAATGTATTGTATGACTTTCAGAATAAAATCAGCATACAGATTAACAAAATTCACAACATGGTTCCAAAATTAGCTGAATTTTGTTAAACTGTTAAACCCAAAAAGTTATTTTACTAATTTTAAGGCCGTTTATTGATAAATGCTTGAAATTTTTACGTATTTCTAGGAAAAATTTATTGTTGAAATGTTGAATTATTTAGTTGCTTCAAAATTCGAAACAAGTTCAAAATAAAATTTTCACCACAAAATCCAGTACTGTTTTTATTCTTAATTTACTAACAAATCAAGGACGGAACATATTTATACAGAATTCAATAATTTGCCACATTAACTAGAAATTTATTTAGGGAAATGTAGGCAAACGTAGTTATGAAATATGTACAAAATAAGACGAACAACTACCTTTTCGCGTTCAATTGAGAGGAAGAGGACAACAAAATATTTATTATGAGTGAAATATACACGGTTCTGAATTTTTACACTCAAAATATTTTGGTAATAAAATCATTACAAATTTCTTTACCATATTTTGGTAAGCCTGACTAATACCAGCGAGGTAAAAGAATCATTACCAATTTTTTTACCGGATTTGGTAATGCATATGCCTAAAAGAGGTTAATACATTTATTATTTTATTGTTATAAAATTATTATCAAACCTAATACTGTGCGGAATAACTTGAGTCCAAACGGTGAAACTGAGTCATCATTACCTATTTGTAATGAAATGTTTTCATCCTATAATATTTTATTTCGCCCTGGTAAACAAACAACAACTGACCGAAGTGGCGGTTGTCTCAAACACGCCTGATTTCATCCGCCATTTTATTTCCACGCAGTTGGTAGGATGGCAAAATTAATTCGTGTCTCGAACCTCGCGATGAAGGAAATTAATAATTAGAAACGAGTATTATCAGTTATTTTCTGAGTCAGGTATGTGTTTACAATTATAGTAATCAATTATTTGTAGTATGAAATAATTAATTAAATACAATTATTCTCATTCTTTTCAGTGAAGCGAAAATTTTGTACTTGACCCTGAAATTAATATATCGTTGGAAGATGACCAGGGACCCGAAATAGACTTGGATAAGAATCAAGATTTAGGGGCAGAAAATCCTAACTATACTATACTATTTTAATTAGTTTGTAACAAAAAGCAGGTTTTAGGTTACTACTTGGATTCAGGAATAGTTTTTATACGACGTATCAAAATTTATTACACGAATTAAGGGAAACCTAAATTTAAGGAATCGTGGATGGTGGGGATATAGGAATTTTGAATTTTGCGTGGTTGAGGGGAAGGTGAGACATATGTAAATACAAATTCATACCATAATGCCTCAACTCCACACAACCGCGTAAATTTGAAAAATCCAAGATTACCAGTAGTCAATTTATTTACATACTAAATCTAATTATTTATTCGGTTTTAGCTTATTAGCCATAGAAATATATCAATTTTGACTTCATTATGAAAAAATTTAACCATTTAGGTTATAATTTGTTGCCGGGAAAATTGGGTATAATTCAAAAGAAATACATTTTCGTTAATTATTTCTTGGGCAAAAGTAGCAACTTGGTCAATATCATAATTATTTCGCGTAATAATCATCCCCAATTACCTGCGTAGTGTTTTTTTCAAAATTTATATAAACTACAAATACTTACATAATTCTATTCAGCAAATTCCTACAATGCACCCTGCGTCATTTCTTTCCGTCATACATACATTTATTTTTATGCACTTTGTGAAAAGTGCAATGTCGGGCCTGGCAATTAAATTCAAGTATGTTTGTCAATGTCGTTTGCCGTCACGTACCCAAAAAATTATATAAAAGGCAGAACCCAGTCAAAGGTTATACAACAATGGAAATTTTATTTTTTATTTGTCTAACTGCACGTCATAACTTTAATTTTTGCCAACCCATTGTCTTCTTCTTTGACTGAATTGCATAAAACGAATTCCAAACACTTGAGAAATTCACTGGCTTCACACTTACCCTGAACCTTACACACGTTTCGATCTTGGTTAAAGTAAGTAATTATATTTTTTGTTAATTTCTACAAAAAAAAATAATCATTTTTTTTTAAACTTCTACAATCCCATATTTCAGAAGGATTTTTTCCCATGTCACCCCGGACACACTGGACAGGACTATTCAGTCTCATTCTCCTAATAATGATGGCATCGTCGCCAACCCTGGTCTCCTCGTTATCTATTGGAAATACTGAGTTTTCCTACGGTAATTAATATAAATGCCAAAGTGGTGTGGCGATAAATTATTATGGTCGATGTTGAAAAAATTAGAGCTTGTTTTCTTCTTTTTGACAAATATTAAAATTCTCACTGTGCCGTCAATTATTAACCGATTTCAAATATTTAAACTGTTTTGGAAACCCTTAAACAATTGGGTAAATCAAATATTCCCAGATTTTCAAAATTTGACCACACCTCCTGGGAAATTAGGGTCAGAAACAGAAAAACATATTTAAAAAAAGAGTTCTTGAAATGGTAAAAGTTTCAACGGTATTTGCGAGTCGCAATATCGCGAACCCTCCTCCTTAGGTTGATTTATTCTATTGACTACTTTGGACAACAAACATGATTTTTGACCCAAATGAATTAATAAAACAAACAAACAGATTACATTTAGCGTTACCACTTGACATGTTCGCTACCAAACAATTTACCTCGATTGCATGGTGTTTTAAAGCACGTTTAAAAAAAAGACTTGAATCTACGAAGTTCTTAAACCAAAATTTGATTAAGTTAGACAGCAAGCTTTAATTTTTTAATTGAATCAATACATGACATAAACAAAGAGATAATAGTTTTACATGATATCTTTCTTAGCTAGTTTCAAGTATGAATTGACTAAAATTAGTTAAGGTATTAAACCAACTCTTTAATCATTCCGAGGATAATATAAATTATACCTTTAAACTCGTGATGGTACAAACGCTTCAAGATATTTAAAGCTAATAAATATTTTTCCTCAAAACTTTTATCGAAATATTGAAATGCAGTTTTATAATATGATTGAGCAATACATATTTCAGCGTGATAAAATTTTAGTTGTAAGAAAGAAAAGTATGACTTGTTTAGATTTTAAAGCCAAATTTAGTTGTATATTAAACCCGGCAAGTATTATGCCTTGCTACAAATGATCCACGTAGTGATTATAAACCCACACATTCGAAATTTAGCAATATTTGAAGCCGAAACTGTAACGTGTTCCATCCGACAAATTCTACAAGGTAGCTGAATTTTTGGTGTATCTGAATTTAAATAAGTTGGAAATCGTACATGTCAATTTAATTAATATTAATTTAAGCTGTGTAATTTTTGCTTGTAATTTTCAATAACTTTTTTGGGTATGAATTAAAATTTTAATTTAACATTTCTCCACCAAATAATTTCAGTAGTAGCCCCGATAAGGTCATGTATCTGATTCGTCAAATTGCTGATAATATTATCAAACAATATTTAGATTGGAACTAAACTTGCGCATTTGTAAATTTAAATCTTTGTTGCACACATATTTTTGATAAACGTCCTAATTCCCAACAGAACCTTACTTACATGAATTTTATTACAAGTTTGACTAATTTCCATTTATCGCTCACTCTCCCTTTACTAAATTTCATAATAATCCGGTATTAATTATCTACCTTTATAGTGATAAAATTGTTGACGACAAGTAATAATTTTAACCAACCCTAATAATTGCTAATAATTGCTAGATTTCACTCAGGAGTACAGGAATGGTGACAGGAATGGACAAGTAGAAATCGTTATCCATCATTGAGAACAGGTTTACCCATTGGTAATAAACCAACAACTAATCGGTATAAAATTACCCAAATTATAACCAATGAAACGCTTGAGATTGATATGTCCTGTACAAATTAATAAAGGTGTCGTTACAAATTAGGATTCAGTGTCACATTTTGCCTCGGCCAATTCAAGAAACCCGAACAGACGACAACCCAACCCCAATAGATGGCGAGAAATGTGGAAAATAAAATCAAAAAGCAAGGAAACGCGCGTCTTTCCAGAATTGAAATGCAATCCACAACTAGTTCCAATTTTCTTGTCGCGCTAATTTCAAACGTGTTTGTTGGATAAAATCCATTCTCAGCATTGGAAGAACGACCAGCGCTTCGTAATTGGATGGAAAAGGGGCATGATTTAGTTTCCTTTTCGTACTCCATCTTCCTATTTTTTAACCTATACAAAGAATATATTTCCAAATGTTAAACTACAAATTTAATAAATCGGGTAATTAAAAGTATTAAAATTTCTTACCATATTAGCACCGCCAATTTAAATAGGATTAAAAAGACGAAAAATATTGTGCCAACCATCCAAATGTCTAAAGCTTTGACGTACGCGCTTTTTGGTGAGCTTTGCCTATGTTTGAGATATAAATGCTTTAAAGATTTCATAATTTCTTAGATTTCCTAGACAAATTCATACTTGGCGCTTAGAGTTAGAAATATTTTTTTTTCCTAACAAGTTATGAGATTTTCTAATGGGAAAAATTGAATCAAAACGTAACAAACTTGGTTTTCTGGATAATCAATTACGAATTCGTGTTGAATAACCGCAATAGGCAGGTCTATGTTTCGTTAATAAAGAACCACACGTGGAATTTTGTACCTGTCCTGCATTGCGGTCAAAGGGAGCACGATTGTCATACAGATTCCCACACGAACTTCCACGAGGCGTTGCGGCATGAAGAAACACAACCAGGTTATGACTATTAAGAGCAAACTCGGGATGAATGTTTGCACTACATGGTAGCTAATTTTGCGGCGGAAAATCAGTTTGAAGGATAACTCGTCAAATTTCTCGTCTATTTGGAAAATTCAGAAATAAGTAAAATTGATTGTTTTAACTAAAATATTAAATTTGCGAGGCACTAATCAAGTATAGAAGCTGTAACGATTAGTGTCACTGTGCCCCAAGTTAAAAAAATATCAAACTATCCCAAATGAAAATTACCTTGAAATGTGGCCTTCGATTCTGAAAAGCTTTCCAATTGAACGTCAAAATTGGGGTTGTCATGGTCCCCAAAGATTGGTGGTTTCTCCCACATGAGGTTTAGCATTTTCTCATTGTAAGAAACTTAGAGCAAAGAGAACAATTAAATGTTATGTTATGCCTGTATACGACTAATTCTTCTTAAATTTGTAACTTACAACCGCGAATTCTAAACTTGAAGGAGTGACTATCCAACGGATAATATTTGAAATCCATTTCAAGCGCGAATTTGAAAATAATTTTTGTAATGTATTGGATATAGCCACCTTCAGAGTCATATTTTAGAGTTATGAGGTTCGACATCAGGAAGGGTTGACTGGTTTCGATTAAATCGTCTAAAAATAATTGAACTAAATATATTAAAAGTTTATTAAAATGGAAAACGACAAATTAATTAAGATATCTACAATCGTCCAAGATAACGATCAAAAACAAAAAAATATATAATGACAATAAGAAATGACAATAGTTTGACTGGAATATTAATATTTAAAAAACTTACTCAAAAATGTTACAATATTTCTCAAGCATTTTGAAAAAAAATATTTAACGTATACTAAACATCGCATTTTGAAAGAGGACTTACAAATGTACAAATTTGGTTTCCAAGGTTGCCGTAAGATTTTTTCGCAAACCAAAATTACGTTTTCCTTCTCCAAATAATTTTTTGAAAGAAAACCCTGTAGCAGACAGAATGAAGGAAGCAATCCAAAAAATAAACTGGACCCCACTGATTTCACTTTACGGTTGAGGCAGCATTAGTAAAAAATAAGAAAAGAAAGCAAAATAAGAGAAAATTTTTGGTTTTATCTTTCCCTGCAAATAATAAGGAAACGAGACATTGTAGAGTATCAGGAAGTAGATTTTCAAGGAACGGGCTACAAAGTAAAATAATGGTTTATGCATATCAGGTGAGCTGGAAAGTCGTAATGATAGAGATATTTTTGGAAAAATAAGTTGACTTGCAACTTTATGTACTTGAAGTGAAATTGAAGCAGGAATGTAGATTCTTGTATAAAAATAAAATAACATCGTACAATACACTTGTTGATTGTGTAGGAACTATTTTCCTAAGTGTTTGACAATATATTTGTTAATTGAAAAATGGTAATTTAGATAAGGGAAACTCTCCTTCCCGATGTATTTTCTAGCTTGAATATATTCACGGAGAAAATTTTTTATTTCAATTTTTGGTTTTCGGATTTGTAGGTAATGTTTACTTACGTTCCAATTCAGTAATAAAATAATACTCGATACAAATATTTGTATCCTGGGTTCGTTGTACAAATTGACATATAAATTTGAATACAGTTTTCGTATGTATTTGGTAATCACTTGTTTATTCTTATGTTATGCAGTTTTTATTTATTAAACATGTATAACTTAACTACAGTGCATTATCTTTCATCATACTTCATTTTACAATTTACAAGTTAGACATATCTGTGTATTATAAATTTAAAAAACCAGGTTTGCCAAGTTTTAAAGGCGAACTTTAGATTGTATAGATTTGAAATTTAAATGTTAGTTCTAGATCCATCGTCGGTTTGTGTAGGCACATTTCTGGAAAGTCAAATTCTCTTCTAGCTCGATTTCAATTTTATAATTATACATGACAGTAACCAACTAAAGAACGGAATCTGGTTTAGTAAGGTTGCTGGGCTAATTTTTCAATTAATTTCCATTGTTCTATGTTTGAAAATAAGGACACTTTTTTGGGTGGCTTGAAAGTGCAAAATATTGGTTGTTACGACATTTATTTACAAAAAAAAATATTTTATGAATGAACGAATGCGTAAAAATTCTATGAATGAACGAAAAATACGTAAAATGCCAAGGGTAAAAATATTTTATTTTCTGCAAATTCACTGACGCATATATAAGCCTGTCAGTGAATGGATAACTTAGTTGGAGATGATTTCAACTCTACAGAACGACAGATTATGATCATGAAAAAATCTGACTCTATTTATTATTATACTAGTGTTTATGCCCGTCAGTGGACAAGCATAAAAATTATATACGCCAAATAAAAGTGAAACCTACTCATACAAAAAAATAGCCTTGTACAATTATTTAATTATAGAAGATTTTCTTGGGGTGCAACGGGCTCAGTCTTATAATCATTGCCCAGTTGCACCCCTAAACGCGATAATATTTAAAATATGATGCAGATTACAATAAAATAAGATTCTTTGTCTACAAACTCAATTTTATTCTGTTAAATTAAAATTGATTACACAAGGTAAATCATACAACCAAGTGACACAGACTATTGTAACTTACCACAAATCAAGTAAATGCACATTGTATCAAAAAATACAACTAACAAGGGTAGAAAATTATTATTAAACGTCGGGCAACTCTTCCTCGTCGGACGAATCACCTTCCAATACTCCAACTACGTCTTGGACGATGGAGATTCCACGGCGAGATGAAGATTCTCAGTTAGTTATTACTTTGTTTCATTTTAATTTTTAGTTTTAATTGAATTGGTAAAATACATAGTGTTCTTTAATTACATATTTAATTACATATCACAACATTGCATTGATATTCACATTATAAAATTACCTCAGACCCAATGACCACTTACACCACGACGCCAATATCTCCGTTTTGTCTGAAATTAGACAAGCAGAGAAATGAAGTTGTTGTACATAGTACACCATTAGCCAGCTTCCTCCCCCCTACTCCTCTCGTAAGCCAATGTACGGACAGGGAGAAAACTGGCAGTTTCCAAACTGTACATTGGGGTGTGAGTATAAGGTCAATTCGGTGAAAATTCACCTTATTGACATTATACTCACACCGAGAGTAGGTATTTTATTGACGCGAGTAATATATTTCTAGTACAGGGTGTTAATAAAGTCCGATCCCATTTTTCCTGTAAAAAAGTGAAGGCTAGTATAAAAAAAACTACCCGTGATACTTACAAAAAATGTTCGACATATTTACCTTAGTATTTGGTCTTGTTACCATTTACTTTAACCATGCCCTCAACTCTTTGTTTAAGGCTCTGTGCTAATTTTTCCAATGTGCCTCTGGAAATCGAATTCCATACATCTTGAACTTTTTTTTACTAGCTCTTCCCTCGTCCGGGGTTGTGGCTCTTTGTATACATTTTCCTTAAGTATGGACCACTGGTTCTTCAGGGGATTCAAATCTGGGCCGTTAGCGGCCCACACCCCCTTGCTCCAGACCGTTGAAACTTGCGTCTTGATGAGACTCAAACTCGCTTTTGCTGTATGGGCTATAGCACCATCCTGCATGAAAACTATTTTTCTTTCATTCGGAAATATTTCCTTGTTCCCCATGCTATCGAAATAGATAGGTAATATTTTTTCCATATAATGCTTTGCATTGACTGATTTGCCTTTTGGTATGATATGTAGAGGGGTCACGCAACGTGCACAAAATCCACCCGCTACCATAACTTTAAGCCCGAATTTTGGGATCGCTCTTGATGGTACATCCGATTTGTTTTCTGTCCTGTAACGAACATTTTGTTGGTTCAATTTTGGATATAGTTCAATAATAGATTCGTCAGTCCAAAGGATGTGACTGCGCAATTCTTCACCAAGTCTTTTTTCACTCAAATGGGCACTTTTCTGAAGGAGTTCTTCAAATTTCAGACGGTCATCGATATATTTTTGTGACATGAGAGGTTTTTTTGGTTAGTTTGTAAGCTGTGTGACCCCACTTCGTAGTTTTCACAAATTTTTGCACGGTCACACAGTTAATTTGCTTCTTCTTCTCTTTATAGCGTTTTGAGTCATTTAACTCCCTTGCTCAATTACGTAATGAACTACCGGTTTTCTTGCAAAGTCTGTTTTTAATCATTCTTTTTGTGGTAGGTGACACCTTTCTGGGTCGCCCTGGTCGCTTTTTGTCGTGGACAAAATTTTTATTCTTCCATTTCCAAACAGTTCTGCGGCTGCAGCCCAATTTTTGCACAATTTCTGTAGGTTTAAGCCCCTGCTGATGCAATGTTTGTATCTCAACTCTAAGATGCTCATGACTTACACGTTTAGTTGTTCCTCCCATGGTAAAAATTTGAAATAAATAACTTCACTGGTTCAAAAGTTCCAGCTGAATTTGTAACAACCACGCTCCAAAAAATGCATGGGATCGGACTTTATTAACACCCTTTATATTACAAACTCACCAATTCCACAATTCTGATTTTTCTTAAAAAATTGAGAATAATCCGGAAATGGGGGAAAAGCCGGAACTGGTTCGCGATTGTTATGATGATGATGATAACTTTGTATTTTGGTCTCATTTTTGCATTATTTATTTGCTGTTTTGTTATGTAACATGATAACAACAGCAACGTAGTTACTATTTTTTAATGCATTTCTGCAATTTTTGCATAGTTTTCACCATCCACCCTGTTTTTTGTTGCATTTGCATTTATTTCTCGAAAACTAGACATGTACCTTTCCCAATTTTTTTACCATAATTCAACAACAATATTACCATCAACATATGCAAATATCTTTAAAATCGTAGGTAGGCTTCATATTTTTATTTAAAAATTAGTGTTTGCCCTATCTAAATACGTTCTAAACATGTATCAGGAGATTATTTATAGGGGCAGTTATAGGCATGTACCTTTCCTGAAACTTTTAGAATCGTTTGCTCTTTAGTTGTTCCATAACATATAAAAAATTCAGCGAAATCGTAGGTGGGCCTCATACTCAAATAATTCGATGAAATTTAGCCCAGCAACCTCATTATAATGGATTTTCCTCTTTCACAATTTAATTAATCAGCAAAATTTTTTCTGAATTATAATAAATTTGAAAGGTTCGCTGAATAAGTTAATTTACATAGATTTTTGCAAACAAGGGTGCAACTATCAACTTGATTTAACTTACGTTGTCGAACTATGTATCTATTTTTTTTAATAACCTATGATATTACTCTGTCATGTAATTTGTGTACAACTAATAAAAAGGGTGGTGAAGTTGCTAAAATAAGTTAATTCACAAAATCTTGCTTAATTTCAATAACAGACAAATCACTAAATTGATACGTTTCTTATGAAAAACAATTTTAGATTCTTATACCAATCAACTAAAGTGAGCTCATATAAAATCTTCTATTAAGTAGCAGGTCGGATCAAACCTTGTTTAAGAAAAAGGATAAGATGGTTCGATATATTAAGCTGGACTTCAATACTGATACTTGGACATGTAGGGATTGATAACAAACCAAAATTTCAAGACTTGGGATAAACACACCGCAAAACAAGATCACTTTAGTTATTATTTCTAACACTTGAGACCAAGAGTAGAGCATAATTTACCGACTCGTATACTTCACGATTTGTTTTATTTTTAATTTATAAAAAAATTGAGAGAGCGATGTATTCATATTTTCAAATGTAATGGAGTTACTACAACTTACTCTAGATTTTAAAAATCATGATAGCATACAAATTATGGTCAAATTTTATGACGAAGGCTAAAAATATCTACATTACAAGCACACTACTAACATTCTAGAATAATCATACCGGCGCTGAAATTTCATATTTGTTGATGAGAAAATATTATTCCTTCAATATATCGAACAGCATATTTTTTTGTTTTTTACTTGGAAACTTATAAATTTAATAAATTCTCTACTAGTTTGTTTACTAAATTGTGAGAATTTGTACCTAGTCCTTATATAAATCCAGAAGCCATAATTTTGTTAGGAACATTTTGACAAGTATAATTTGAAAATTAGTACATAATCTAGTAGAATCAAATCAAATCGGTTTAGTACGTACTTGCATTATGGACCAACCATCTAATCAAATACATATTTGCAGACTATAGAATTTAGTAAAATATATAGTTTCTTGCAGCCCAACAAAAACTTTAATTCAAATCATGCTGATCTAAATTTACATCATAAAATAAAGAAACCAGAATAGTTTGCTATTTTCTGCACAGTTTTGGCTAAACATGTAGAGAAACACATTTGTTTTCAAGTGGCTGTAATTATAAATGAACCGTATCTCCTTAAACAACGAGAGAAAATATTTAAAAAAACTAAAAATTAAATCAGTTTAAAGCCAAATAGTAAATGTTTATAAAATCCAAATACATTAAGATTCAAAGATACCGTAGCTGGATACGTCTGATCAGCAAATTTGACTTTCTAAACCATATTACAAAAATTTTCTACAACCCTACGAAGTCTGAGGAACTTGATTAATTTCACAACTTTATTCATATCGTCATTTAATTTTCTAACCGTTAAAAACGTTATTCTTAATGGAGAAAATACTTAAAATATTTTCACTTTGCTTCAAAAAATTCTTTATTCCGCATTATGCTTAAAGTGTTTAATTTCATGTATTTATATCTATTGCCTAATTGAATTTGGATTAATGATGCGTTATTATAACATAGATAAATGACTTTCAAAAGTAAATCATATTTGAAAGTTTATCTGCATGGGAATATAATTTTGTTTTCAATTGTAATAGTGATTATTTATTATTTCAGGAACGAAATATAATTATTACATAGAGACCAACACACATCAAAAAAAGTATTGGTTGAACCCAGGTTTCTTCATGTATTTCAAATACAAATAAACGCATACATGCTTTGACTTACATGTTATTATTATTTTACATTAATTTCGTGCATGGGAAAGAATTTCTGTAGCAAATTTTATAAAGTTTGCATCAGTTTGTTTAGTAAATGTTGAAATTTTTATGCCGGGAAATAAACAAAAATCGTTTTACCCAAATCGTAGATAATTCACAAGAAAAAAATTGTAGGTTTAATTTCAGATTTTTAAATTTTAACACGGTTGGAGTAGAGGTGATTGCCAGATGTCAATCTTCTTTAAGTTCTTAAGTTCAGTTTTCTTAAAGTTTTGCTTAAAATAAACGAGTTTGCAAATGTTTAGTTCCAAATTCAATATTAATCCGGTTTTTAATTACATTATAGAATAACAGATTTTCCCTGGTTTTGCCAATAAAAGTTACTAAAATAATTTTATCTTATCACTATAAAAATAAAAATTACACCTTCCGGTGCAACTATAAAATTTAAATTATACACTTCACGATTATTAACCGCTTTTACGTAAAAGTGTGGAATTTTAGTGTTTTAGAAGTATCCAGTAGGTTGCGTCACCGGATAACAGATGGTGGTTGGAATTTGTAAATAGTTTCAGTAAATGCTTAAATTTGGGATATTGTGTTTGTTTTATTGATTAGAAAGCATAAGCAAATTTCAACCCATACTTTTATAAATAATGGTGGCAATTTTTTACTTTTTAGCTTATCCACAAATCAAGGACACGAGATCTTTAGAATAATATATTTTGGTAAGTTACCTAGTGAACAAATTTGCAAAATTTATAGGAATTGAAATATTTACAGTAAAATATTTACTGCAAAAGTAGCCCACAAGTTGAACCGATTTGCTTTATAAGGATCCCAGACCTACCTTATTTATTTTTTTCCTAAGTTAAAGAGGACACAATAAACATTTTGGCATTGTGTCATTTCAATTTTTGTACACGGTTTACTATTACATTATATTGTTTATTCTACTTCTTCAAACCTCAGCTAATATTATTTAATTTATTTGGATTATAGCGAAATAAATTATGTAGTAAATGTTGAACAAATTTTAAAAACATTTATTTGCAAATGGAAACTTTATGATTTATTAATACATAAATTTAATAATTTATTTGCGCGTAGATGAATAATTTGATAATTTGAACCTGTTTCGAAAATTATGACGGATAAGTATATAACTTATTACATCTTTAGTATGGGATTACAGAGGGACGCTTACAGTATTTTACTCAGATTTAAAACTGACCTTAAAAACGCAGTCGACGTCGATGAATTTGATACGGTTGTTTAATATGTTCACAAGACCTCTAGATAATTGGTCTATATAGCCGTTTCCATTAATTCATTACTTTTCCTATATTTTCGTGCCAAACCTTCTTGCACTACATGTTAAAAACTTTCCAAAACTGCATAAATTTTGGGTTTTACGATATTTTTAAAACTTTATACAATTGCTAATTCTTGACAAAATTGGAAGTGAGTGGTATAGATGTTCTTGGCATGTATCTGGCTTCCATATATAACTCAAAAACAAAAACAAAATTTCAATATGTGTTCATACCAGGGGGCAATGTAATAAAAAAGGCGTCATCAAGTTAGAAAAACAGACAAATTTAATGGTTTCTCTTAAAGCTGTTGAAGCCTTATCCACAATGGCCATACTCACAAATAGCTGAGATATTTGAGCAACTTTTCCAACGTGAGTTGGGCTCGGATAGTTTTATTACTGAGCAGGACGTCGATTTTTCGAAGAACGGTACGCGACGCCTTTTCTGGGGGCTGAAACTTGGCAGGCGATGGCAGTCCTGCTAATTTATATTTTCTCCTAATTCCAACGGTATTAAGTATATTGGACTCTGTTTTTTGAGAAACAATATATCCGGATAACTTCAACTTGTCGACAATTTTTCTCTGGGACAATCCTTCTCCGGAAAATTATTTTGTGAGATGTTCGACTTCAGGGGTCAATATCTTTGGCATTTCTCGACCGATATTCTCAAACCAAAAGTTTGTTCATTCTGTGGGAAGTATATTTGCAGAGCAAAATACATAAATACAAAAAAAACTTCTCGCGCTAAATGAGGCCAGTTTTTAGTCTGAGTAAAATACTGTAAGCGTCCCTGTATAGGATGTATTATTATTATATTATATATCATTATACATATTATTTATAGTATTGTAGCAGAACATATACAACTTGTCTTTGCATAAATATATTGCAAAATTTAACAATGGCGTCAAATTATTTAAATTTTGAAACTTGAATAACCTGATGCGTGTCAGTAGTTTATATGCGCAAAAGTTTAGGTTTTCTGTTAAACATGAGGGTATAAAATTTTTCACAAATGTGATTTTTGAAGGGCATGTGAGACGTTTCTAAAATAGTAAAGTTAATATTGCGGTGTAATTATCTGGACGGGACAGCGCGTTTTCTCATCTCATGATCACATGACTGCTGTGACCGAATAGTGCCGTAATGGGGTGTGCTTAGACATTTTATTATAGTAATATCAAAATTATATTTTTTTTAGATTTGACACTTTACTTACACAATTTAATTTCAAAAGCAATTTTCATAAATAATAGTTAAATTAGTCAAATCGTGAAAAAAAAATCAAAATTATTATTCTACATGTTCAGTCTTAAGTGCGAAGGAGTAAATTGCATAATAATTGCTTTGATAGTCATAGGATTTAACAAGAAAATTAGTTTTTAGCTAAACAAGAAAATTGTAAATTGGATTGACAGGAAGCCGTTTACAAGATCTTAAAAAAAATAATATATTGTTGGTTTAATTCTAAAGCGTAGCGAATACGGCCTTTTTTCTAATCTGTGAAGGTGGGCGTGTTTAAAGCCTGGTGCGGGTGAATTTTGAATTTAAACCCGTCCCGTCCAGATCGATAATTTTTAATAGTAAAGTAAATAATGCACTATTAAATTAAATTATATCCCTATTTTTAATAATAATAAGAAAATGAAGACATATGTACTTATTATAATGTAGAAACTAATAGTCTAAAAATTATTAATTGTGTCGTCCAACTATAGTTTGAACACTTTCTAATTTATTTTAAACGTTAGAGAAATAAAGACAGTTTGGGATCATCAATCTGTTCATTAAGTTTTTAAACTAACATTTCAGCAGATCACTTCACCGGCGTTAAACGTATTGTTTTTTTTATATTTTACATTGTTTTAGGATTTGGTCACTTAATAAATAAATGTGTTGACGCTGCAGGTACCATTGTCGATACAATACTCCCTTCGAAATAGACGGTGTAATGTACATTATTTCAAAAGATTAAATGTGTCTTTTTACATTTCAGAGAGAAAATTAATTTGCAAAATATGTACACACTCTGTAAAAGTTAGCTTATTTGAAAATCAATATTGTACGTCAATCTGGTACCAGTCACTTTCAATCACATTTGTAATATTATTTGACTCCGAATTGGAAGTACGGAATTGAATCCGTTCAGCTTTAACAAAATCTAAATTTGGACATAAATATAATATATTTTAATCACATAAATAATTAATCTTAACTTAACAATGGGAACTTATTTTTCATAATTTTCAATTCCAAAACATAAAGGCTAATTGACTGTTTTTGTTTACTTTTTTTTGGGTGTAATTTTTTGTTCTTTAAAGCAAAGGCAATAATTATTCGCGCAATATATAACAGACGTGGCTTGGCATTTGTATTTCGCTCCATTAGAAGTTGCCCACTAATTTTGGCAATTGTTTAGAAAATTCTTTAAGAATAAACAATTTGTAATATTTTTTGCTTATATAATTCCGCAATACATTTCCAAACTAATCGTACCAATAAAATGTATAAGTTTTACGTCTAAAAATAATTTGTGTAACTTTGCAATACCGTAAGAAATAAAAGATACATTATTCCTATGAAACTTTAAAAATATCCAACCAAAATAATTTACTAGGAATAATAGCCACTTCTTATCAAGGTTTTGGGTGTGGTGAATTAGTGACATTATGTAAATGGCTTGCATTTTTTTACCAAAAGCGGTATTACTAACAACCAGTTGTAGTTTTGACAAATTCTTAAATTTTTGTTGGAAATTTTAATAACAAATACGAAGTAAATATAGATCTATGTAATGTCATCTAATGATAAATTGCAAAATCTGGCAAAACTTAAACTTTACGAAAACCCCGTAAAAATTTTTAGCCTTTTTACATTTTATGCCCAAATTTTGATCCATATCCAATATTTATGAATGTTTTAATTACAGGATCGGTTAAAAGGTTAATGCAACCCGAGTTATTTCTTCCTTGACGCATTTATCCCTACACTTAAATCACGCCCGTTATATTTAATTATTAACTAATTCCATTCAAAATGTCGATAAACTTCTGGAATATTTTCTTTTATTTAACTTAAAAGAGCTACGTAAACCGATAATTGTGTTAAAAATTAATTTTTGTAATTTTGTTAGGAAATAATTAATTAGATTGCACATATTGTATTGGCTAGACACTAAAAACCTAAATTTCTATCAACAATTTCAGTTTAATGATTTACTTAAATCAATTTTGGAATTTTTAACGGATTCCAACATTTCAAGGAAAACAACAACGGATATCTTGTTGTCTAATTATTAACCAATTTCACAAATATCGACAGTTGAGCTGTGCATATCTAACAAAAGAAAATTACAAAATTCATGACTGTGGATTGATTTTCTTTAATCGACACTTTCTTTCCAAATTTACAAAACAAATCAGATCACACTCTTGAAATTTGTGGAAGAAATCTTAATAAGTTTTTAAAATTTCAATGTCACAACAATAGCTGGAAATTACAATAACCCGCGTATTGTTCATATTTAAAATATCTATTTAACCACTCCCAGCACAAAATATCCCTTTTACTTATTAGCAGGATAAAATCAGATTTCGTAAGATATTTAAAAGTGAGCATTAACTTTTAAATTCTTTGAATCCTTTCCCTCAAAAAATGGCTGAATGCTTGCTACCATTTTTTATCAAAGGCTTTTGTGTAAGCCATAAATTAAACTATGTGCTAAAAATTAAACCATGTCATGTCAGATAGGAAAGATTTTATTTATAAATTCTTTAATTACTTTCGTAACATATTCTAATTGTTATGTACACTGCAAATAAACTGGTGTCAATTCCGCGCGGTGTAGTCACATATAGACACCACGCGGTGTTAATTGCCCGTATTAACACCGCGTGGTGTCTATATGTGACTACACCGCGCGGAATTGACACCAGTTTATTTGCAGTGTAATTTTAATTTTAGACTTAAGCATCTTCTCGTAAATCTCTTAGATTTGGGTCTATATTCTACAAGATTCGTTTATTATCATTGAAGCTCGGCTTATCCATATTATTTATGTACTTATCCTTATTAATTATGTTTTTAACTTTTCCACCATACTAATAATTCTTGAATTCTACCATGCGTTGCACCAAAATTTGTTTAGGATCTACACCTTCGGTTATAATTTATTGCAGAAAATATGTTCATGATAGCATAGATCGGAGCCCTCCGACCTCCGGAGGGCAAATTTACCCTCCGGAGATCGGAGGGCGTGAGGGAACCGGATTGGTCGGAGGTCGGAGGTCGTGAGGTCTCCGATCTATGCCTCCGGTAAGATTCCTCTACTCGACCTCCGAGGTAAAAATCTTGCACTCTGGAGGTCGGAGGTCGGAGGGCGTGAGGTCTCCGATCTATGCCTCCGGTAAGATTCCTCTACTCGACCTCCGAGGTAAAAATCTTGCACTCTGGAGGTCGGAGGTCGGAGGGCGTGAGGTCTCCGATCTATGCATGATAGTCCTAAACACAATGATACCACAACATCTAGTGTAACAGGTAACTCCGGTTTACTCGTAAAATGCAAAACGGCGTGAGAGTCTATTTTTTTAATTATCAAATGCAGTTAACTTTAAGAAATACTTCAGGCTTGTGTCATCTCTACACTCGTAGAAACCTAGTATTAATTTAATACCGAGTGGTATAGATATATGACTTTACCGCTTTGTTTCTTGTTACCCAAGTATAAAATTTTGCAATCCACATGGTATGTATAGATTAACAAACCTTTGCCATACTGCGGTACACCTTGTTGTCATCCTTGCAGTTTTTTGTTTGGTAACAAGTTATTATCAAATTACAGTGTACAAATTCTCTAGAATAAAGTAAAAAATCATGTCCAATATAATTAAAATAATGCTGCAATTATTTTCCTCATGTGGAGAAAGCATTACACAAAAAATTCACCAGATTTAACCTCAAGCCCAAAAAGACTTTTACAAAACCACATGTAAGAAATTGTAAAAATTACATTGAATAAACGTACATTATGAGATTTTCTTACATATTAACATTCACGTGTACATCTTTATTTTAATAATAATAATAAAATGAATATATGCCTATTATAATTTTGTAACTAATGGTCTTAAGTTTATTAATTGTTGTCGTCCAACTGTAATTTGAACACTTTATTAATTATTTGAAACGTTAGATAAATAAAGACACTTTGGAATCACTAATCTTTGCTTTCATGTTTTAAATTAACATTTCAACAGATCAATTCATCGGCGTATTGTTTTTTCAAGTTTAAATATTTCACATTATTTTAAGATTTTATCACTTAATAAATTAATACAAAACCCCACCTTGAGTAAATTTCAAACCAGTCTGATTTAGAGCGTATCGAGAAAGCGATGTATTCACATTTTCAAACATTGAGGAAATTAATATAGATTTCCAATTCCAAGAGAACGCACAAATTGAGGAAAATAATCTATAAAATAACATCACAACCTATATTACATAGTTATTACAAATTGTACTACACTATTCATGCTGCGCTAAACTTTACAATTTACTCATAATACAATACCATTTCATGAATTGAACGAAAACCAAAGTTTAGAAGCTCTACAGCATTTACTAAATCGTCAAAATACTTGTATATTTGCAAATCAAACAAATTTCAATACCAGCATAATTCTGCAACACCACTAACAAGGGAAACTTCTACAACTAATTCTAAATTAAGAAGCATTTCGAACAGTTGCAGAACAAAACCTATCACCCATCTGGTCCGACAATTAACCAGGATTCATTCATAAAAGGCACAACGGCGTGATGGACTGTTAATGCAAAGAAAAAAAATGTCAGCCTTCGTCAAGATTTTCAAAAATTGGCAGGGTCGTTTCTCTGAACTAATAAGGCTTGAAAAAAATTATTTCATACCGTAACTGATTTTCCTGGGTACGCAACGGATACAATTTTACAACCTGCATATTTTTGATTACATAATTTACAAATCTTTACTACATACCTTCTACCATATTGCCATCTTTGGTAATAATTAGTCCACCGTTACGATTCGCTAAAAATTATTACCATATCGCACTATGTTTAATCTCCGGAAGAAAGTAGAAATTATCAAACGACATATACCATTATATCAAAATTGTAAATTAAAATTTTATACATATTACATAATAGTATTGTCGGCCTATTTTATTGTCCTGAATGTGTGATAATGGACGAGAATTAAAGGAGCCCAGGTCTGTTACATAAGTTTTTTGTAAGGTTTTGTTCATATTCACCTTGAAAATGTATAAGTTCACCTTGATGTGAACTGTAAACCACTGACATAAATTTGTCTTCAAGTCTTTACTTTGATTTTTAAAATTCTACACAATTTATAAAACACGATGCGCTGGCGTTTACAGAAATTTGCGATAACAATATACTCACAGATTTATAAGATTTGGTCGAGACCTTGTTTATTTCATACTTACATATAATCAAGTATTATTATTGTTGTATTATCTATCCGTACAAATTGCGTAGCTCACTTTATGACAGTAATTTTAAATTTGCCTTAAATTCTTATTGCTGTTTTTGTCACCAGTACTGTTTTGAAAAGCAGTATATTAAATGTTACTATGAATATGTGCAACATCAATTTATATGAAAACTACATTTGAACCATAAAATGGCAACATTAGTTCCAATTGTAGTATTCGTATCTATTTTAACTACAATATATGCTAACAGATATATGGTAACTGTTGCAGAAATTATATTCTTGTTATTCCATCCATGAACATTGAATTAACGCTCGTCACATGAATTGACTAATTCTGAAAAAAGTAAAATCTTATCCTATAATATCCAAGGAGTGATTTACAGATCCAGAGCTCGGATCTACTTTGTCTGAAAAGTTCATAGCAGGAGTCGGTGGTGGCAGAGGATATAGCACAGAGCGAAATAATCCAAAATTATCGGAAACAATTCCACGAGCACTTTTTTAATGAAATTTTTGCGTACTCCGAGTTGTTGAGGGTGAAGGCCAAACATATAAAAAAATTGACGAGCCACGCCCACTTTGGGTGTGGTTTTTTCCTGGTAGGGTTAGAGCCAAATGGCATATCAAAAGTTGTAGCTCATGCGATGGTACATCTGCAGTAAAAATTTCATCTAAATCCGTTCACAAACAACAAAGATATCCAATGGCGAAACTCGGCGACAGTCAAAATGCGACGACTTTAGGGGCGTGGTTCTCCGAAAGGGGCAAGTACAATACTCTGAAAATTATTGTAAATTGTAGTCCCCACTGATCTTAACGAATTCCAAGAAAAACGGAGATCTTGATTCTGCCCCTTTCCAAGCTATAAGCCCGGGAACATTGGGAACATTCATGGCGAAATTGTCCAAAAAGGGTGAAATTTGACATGTCGTATCGCAGTAAAAATCGATATCTAGCTTCAGCCAGGTCTAAAAAGTGCGTCGCAGGTGAAATTGACCCATGTCGTCAGGGAAGCATGTCGACGTGTCGAAATTTCGACATGGAGCTAGAGTTGGACATTAAAACTTGGACATTAAAAGGTCGATTTCTATCGAAATGGCGTGTCGACATGATCAAAAGTGTTTGTATATGTAGTTTGGAGGGCAGGGGAGTATTAGTTTTAAATTTCACCTCTCTAGCTCCATGTCGAAATTTCGACACGTCGACATGCTTCCCTGACGACATGGGTAAATTTCACCTGCGACGCACTTTTTAGACCTGGCTGAAGCTAGATATCGATTTTTACTGCGATACGACATGTCAAATTTCACCCTTTTTGGACAATTTCGCCATGAATGTTCCCAATGTTCCCGGGCTTATAGCTTGGAAAGGGGCAGAATCAAGATCTCCGTTTTTCTTGGAATTCGTTAAGATCAGTGGGGACTACAATTTACAATAATTTTCAGAGTATTGTACTTGCCCCTTTCGGAGAACCACGCCCCTAAAGTCGTCGCATTTTGACTGTCGCCGAGTTTCGCCATTGGATATCTTTGTTGTTTGTGAACGGATTTAGATGAAATTTTTACTGCAGATGTACCATCGCATGAGCTACAACTTTTGATATGCCATTTGGCTCTAACCCTACCAGGAAAAAACCACACCCAAAGTGGGCGTGGCTCGTCAATTTTTTTATATGTTTGGCCTTCACCCTCAACAACTCGGAGTACGCAAAAATTTCATTAAAAAAGTGCTCGTGGAATTGTTTCCGATAATTTTGGATTATTTCGCTCTGTGTATAGGTATTATCAAGATATTATCAAAATAAATTTTTATAAGCTTATAAGTTGGAAAACGGTGACGTTTGAAACAAAATTGAAAGTGAGCATTCAAATTTTATGACCTGCACTTTATTCAATTATGTAGTTTAACACAAAAATAACTTCGACGCTTGAGTTGTGCACAGTAAATTGAAAATATAAATTTGATAAAATAAGTCGATTTTTATTTACATACTATTAACTGACCTCCAAATTTATGGAATATACTTGCACAATAATTTCAAATGTAATATAATAATAAACCCGATTTTGGTGATAAATAAAGTCTCGTAAAATATTTAGAGACACCTTTATGTAGGTCCGGATTCAGATAACTTTATTTTCCTTATGACTTATATTACTTATGAAGTCATTTTTTAACCATTTACACATTCGCACCATTTGTACGAAATTTGAAAAAGTTACGTTCGAACCGAGGAAAGTAAACAAAAATGATAATTCATTGTTAATAAGGACACATATGAAATAGCTACACCTTTTACTCCTACTCCATCAGACTATGGCTAGTTTTAATAATACATAATACCAACAATTATGTACCACAAGTCTAAACGGTACAAGGCAGATGAATTGATGGCGTATAATTATTTAGCATAGATACAGTTTTACAAAAAGTTGTTTATTTTTTATGTGTCATTTGTGGTAAAACATGGCTGTGTAACTATGAACATACCAGAATAAATCAATCAATCAATTAATTTAACGCTGTGTAGTGATCAATTGTAAAATCTTGCAAAACTTCAAATTTACGAAAAGCCCGCAAAACTGTTTAACTATATTTTATTTGCTACATGTACAAATTTATACCCACATCCAATATTTATGAATGTTTACAATTACATTGTTGGTTAAAAGGTCCCCGGTTCCTTAAACGATATTTCATAAAATTTTGCTTATGAAATTATTACAAGTTAAACTTGTAACAATTTCCACTGAAAAATTTCCCACAATGAGTTTATAGCCATCATTAAGATAACCCGAAACATAAACAGCAAGAACAAATCAAATCTTTATCAAGTATACCAAATGCAAAACTTAAGTTTTACAACTTTGAAACCATATCAATTTTCATATATCTCTAAACAGAAATTAATTTAGTAATTAAGCTATTTAACAGATTTTATTAGATTTCCTAATACCTTAAATTGTTATATGTTTAAATGACTTAGTTCACATCTTAGTGTCTAACGAGCTGATTTTAAATATGTAATTTCATAACAAATTTTAAAATCAAATATGAATTAAGGAAATTTTTGAAACTTTAGTGAGCTAAGTTACTTTACCAACCAACCTTACCATTAGTAAACTATATAACCGTTCACGATATCCTAATAGGTCTCTAACATCTTAAATGGCTGTCGCTATCCTGATTCGTAACTTCTAGATTGGTTATAAAACATGGTAATACATGATTTAATTTTTTTCAATTTTATGAAAATTGTAAATAATTTTTAAGTAATTTTAGTTAATGCTAACTTTTCTGAATCATAGTGTACAGCATCTCATTGAAAAATTTAACACTCATTTAAATTTTGCTTGTAACATATTTTGCGAATTTCAAAACCTAAATTTAGTTCTCCGTGAACACCAAACACTATGAACAACAATCTATGCAAGCATATTTTAATCACGGAAAGCAAATAATATTAAAGTTGGAACTAAGCTGTCGCATTTTTGAAAGTTAATTATGTTTTGAATACTTTTTAAAATAACTTTGAATAACAAAATCTTACTTGAATACATTTGTTACCGACTAGTACATAGTAAATTTATTACCAGGCTAGGTAATAGCATTTGCACGTTATTAGCACGCCGGCAATTTAATCTTTTATAGAACTACTTGGTAAAAAATTATCACTACCAATTAATAAATTTATCACCAAGTTACTTAAGTGTGTCTTCACTTCAATCAATTTTTAATCCAAAATATTTCTACCAAGTTTTGCGATACAATATTTTCACAGAATGATTAAATTTGCGCCTTCCAAAGTATAAAATACTAAATTAAAAAACGTGCCTGCCTGCTAATACACCGCATTTAAGTTACGCACTTAAATTACGCATGTTAAAAAACAAAAATAATAGAACTTTTTTTAAATATGATACTCACCTTGGTCCTATTAAAACGTTAATCATACATAATTTGACTTAAATTAAGCTCATCTAAAATCCCCTATTAATTGGATGGTCGGATTAAACTACGTTTAAGAAAATCATAAAAGAGGGTTCTATATTTTAAGCTGGATCTCAATACTGAAACTTGGACTGAAATATGTATGAATTGATAGCAAACCAAAATTTCGGGACCCGGGATAAAACATCCAAAAATGAGATCGTTTTACTTATTTACACTTGAGACCAAGAGTAGAGCATAAGTTGCCGACTCGTATACTTCACGATTTGTTTTATTTTTAATTTATAATAAAATTAAGAAAACAATATATTCATATTTTCAAATATAGTGGAATTACGAAAAATTCCTTTAGATTTTAAAAATCATGACAGCACACAAATTACGGTCAAATCTTATCAAGAAGGCTCAAGAGACCAATCTGCATTACAAATAAACTACTAACATCCTAGAATACTCACACCGGCGGTGAAATTTCATATTTTTTAGTCAGAAAATATTATTCCTTTAATATATCGTAAAGCATATTTTTTGTTTTACTTGCAATCTTACAAATTTAATAAATTCTCTACTAGTTTGTTTACTAAATTGCGAGAATTTTTACCTAGTTCTTATATAAATCCAGAAGTCATAATTTTGATACGAACATTTTGACAAGTATAATTTGAAAAGCAGTACAAAATTTCGTACAATCAAATCAAATCGGTTTAGTACGTACTTGCATTATGGACCAACCACTTAATCAAATAAATATTGGCAGACTACAGAATTTAGTAAAATATGTATAGTTTTTTGGGGCCTAACAAAAACTTTAGTTCAAATTATGCTGAATTAAATTTTAGTAATAAAATAAATGAACTAGAACATTTTGATATTTTCTGCACAGTCCTGGCTAAACTTGCACAGAAATAAAACACATGCGTTTTCAAATGCCTGCAATCATAAACCGTATGTCATTTAGTAACGAGAGAAAATATTTTTAAAAACTAAAAACTAAATCAATATAACGCCAAATGGTAATTGTTTATAAAGTCTAAATATATTAAGATTCGAAGATGCCGTAACAGGATACGCCGGATCAGCAAATTTGACTTTCTAAACCATATTAAACAAATTTTCCCAAACCCTGCCAAGCTGAGGAACTTGATTAATTTCACAACTTTATTCATATCGTGATTCTATTTTCTAACCGTTAAAAACGTTATTCTGAATGGGAAAAATACTTAAAATATTTTCATTTTGCTTCAAATAATCAGTTTCGGATGTCCAAAACACTTTTTGAACACGTCTAATACCATCCAAGTTATATGAAAACTACATGTAGAGTAGAAAACGAGCAATATTAGTTCCACATCTAATACTCATACTTAATATTTAAAATATCACTTTATGTATATGTATAAATGTATTGATTTCTATTATGAAATTCTAAAACCAAAGTAAAGTTTCCTTGCAAATATAATAAGTGGATTTTTTCTTTTTTTTCAAACTTAACAAATACTGATCATCACCCCTGCTCATCTCGTGATCTGATTAAACAAATTACTTATACAAACATTAAGCATTTTAAAATTTGGAGTCAAACTTATACATTTTGGAATTGGTATAAATATGTATTTCAAACCCAGAATAAAAAATAATCTGGTCACAAGTTATTATCACACGTGATACGATTAATTAGAAATCTCAAACAAATCTCGGTAAAAAAGTTTCCCAAAAATTATTAACCGCATATTAATTCCTATACATGCACAAATTTAGATCCATATCCCATATTTATGATAACGTTGCAGGCAAACTATAACAGTAGTATTAAATTAGGAACGAAATTTCTTTGTGATTATGCGTCATACCAATTAAGTTTAGGTTTACCTTATGACCTTACCAAAAGGGCATAAGTGACTTCATCTTCTAACTTGGCGTTATAAAAATTTATGACCCGCGAGAAATTGTAATCTTCAAATATTATAGAACACACAGAGGACAAAATGAGACATCTACATAATATCTTATGTATTTATTCTCCTTTTAAATAATACTATAACCTTTACATAATTATGTAGATGGCTTTGATATACAAAATTAATTGTAACTATATAGATACACATAATTGTGCAGCCACGTGCTTAATGTTAGACTTTAATGGCCAGACATATTTATTTATTCTATAAAGACCGGCATTAGCAATAATTAGAGAATTCTTAAGTTCATTCATGGAGTAATCAAATCAATTATTTTTCCTGGGATTATAATCGATCTAATAAATAGATACACATAGAGCAATTGTTTCCCATCATTATTCTCAACCTCTTAAATCTACCTTGATTGTTATACGAATGTCCCCAAATGTAAGAAATGTTGCGACTTTAATTGTAAATAAGAATTACAAAAATTATCTTGGTCATTTCAATCTTAACTTCTAAGTCAAGCATCATGTGGTTAAAAACTTTTAAGACACTGCTAATCTTCCATCTCAAGATTTGTAACTTAATAAAGTGCAATTTATTTCAATGGGATCCTATCTCAGAACAAATCGTAATACCAAAAAAATGCCCCATTTATCACCGCTATTTTCAAAAATTCCAAGTTTTATCTCACCTCGTATACGTGCTTGCGATGGCGTTAAAAATTCTGTTAGGAAAAGATCCTTTAGGAGAAAAGTGTCAAGGTGGTGTTTTCCTCCTAATTTCGCTTACTCTCTTTATAATATATATATATTTACTCTCTTTTCGCTTACTTTCTTTATCCTTAGTTTTAGATAATCCAGGCATGGTTGCACAAATCTCATCTCACGTTCACAAATCTCACCTCAGTGAGAAATAGTGAGGTTAATGAGAAATAAGGAGATTAATGAGAAATATGAGAAATAGTGAGATTTATGGGCGCCATCTAGCGGATAATGTAATGCACTACTAATAACACTTTACTATTACCACTAGATAGCACCAACAAATCTCACTATTTCTCATTTATCTCACTCAGGCCCAAATGAGATGATTGATATATATCATTAAATCTCACTAACCCTGAATCCAGATCATATATATTCTTTTCCTTTAGGTCCACTACCCCCACCATCCATGGAGGGCTTTCTACTCGCCCAGTTTCTCAAACTCTTTGCCATCACATCCATCATAATCCTACTTATGGTCGTCGTGCTGCAACTTCACAACCCTTGTGCCGTTCCTTTTTTCGGATCAATGTCGCCCTTTTGCCAAGGCAATATATGGACACCCCCTCCCACCTGGGTTTGGTTATTAATGTTAATCACGGAATACTGGATATGGTTACATATCGCGTACGACGGAACTTTCTACATGTTTTACACTTTTTTTCCAGCTATTGTTTGCATGCTGGATTATCTCAAATATGTGGGAAGGTGAGTGAGAATACACTTTAAGGGTACGAACCACGTATGTGCGTCATATTAGGCCATTTTGACACTTTTTGAATTATTAGTCAATTTTGGAGAACTAAAAGAATTGAAAATTCATCCTTAATGGGGTTTTAGATTGCCTTCCCGTTGTTGGATTAAAAATATGGATTCAATATTTTGAAAGCTTTTCAATATGGAGATCTATTTTTAAATCTCCGGTGTAACTTTTTAGATCTCCTCATTGAAAAACATTCAAAATATTTAATCCATATTTTTAATCCAGCAACTAGAAGGCAATCTAAAACCCCAATTAGGCAGAATTTTAAATTTCTTGCCAAAATCTGACTAATAATTCAAAAAGTGTCAAAATGAGGTAATATGACGCACATACATAAGTGGTTCGTACCCGTAAGAACTTGTGATATGTATCCGTTTAACAATTATAATTGTTCTTTATAATGATCAGACTAATAAACGGCCTGGACACCGGGGATAATAAGGAAATTCTTGTAAGACAAATTTTGCACACATATCGTTCCATCCAATTGTTGGATAACGTCCAAAATTCTGCCATGAAGGGTGAAATGGTACCAGCAGTGCTCGGACTTATTCCACAAATCCAAGTTTTTTCATTATTCGTGTGCATTCGTCTCTACTCAAGCATACAATTTCCAAACTTTCTTTTATTTCCATGGATCTTGACTGATACAACGCTCGCAAATTTGGTTATAAACACATTGGCTGCAAGAATGCATACAGATTCGGGTATGTTGTTGTCAGTGTTGAACCAAGGCCTGAAGAGTTTTCCGGTTAGATCTAGTTCTAGAAAGGAATTGAGAGCGTGTCGACCAACTAAGGTGCAATTTGGGCAAAATTTTGTAGATAAAGGAACACCGATTGTAATCGAAAACTTTTGCATTAATCAGACAGTATCGGTACTCCTGCTACATAACAAGAGTATTTAGTGGTTATTTGGGTAATGTTTAGAAATTCTTGGAAGAACCATTAACTTCGATAACTTCTCTTTAGCTATAAAGCTCAGAAAAAATGTTGTTACTTATGTACATCTTTTAAATAATTTTACGTAATATTACTTAAAAAATTATAAACTATATAAGTCGATGATTTATTCCGAAATGACATAAGTGCATAATAAAAATTAGCAAAAAAACATATTTACAATTTCAATATTATGCGAATTATTTCATTCATTACATATTACGTCATACTTACATACATACTTAAATAATAAGCTTGATATTTAAATTACAAATATGTTTTTTCTAATTTTTATTATGCACTTATGTTGTTTCGGAATTAGCATGACGATATATAATTTTAATGACGAACATATTTATATATACATATACATACATATACATATACATACATATATATATATATATATATATATATATATATATATATACCTCTAGTGGATAATTATATGTTGCTAATATATCTGTCTATAACTTATAAAAATTTCATTTGATTCTATAATACCATTCAATTTTTTTGTAAGAAATACAACTTGCAACTTTCATTAGTACCATATATATATATATATATATAAAATATATAATTGGCGTCATGTTAATTTCCTGTTGTGATCGTTGACGAGCTTGTACATCAAATTTCTGCAATATAAAGAACAAATGAAATTTTATTTGAAATCACTTCATAGTACTGTGTAGGAACTTTGCGTTTTTCTCAAAACGTGGTTTGACCGTTGAAAAGCAAAATTACCAACTAGATAAAAATTATGTAGCAAAAATTATTTATTCGTGAGAATTAAAATTGTTCAAATTGATTTATAAAACAAGTTATTTTTGGGGGTTTGCTGAAACAATGAATAACTTTTTGCACAAACATTTACATATGTATGCACATATATAAAATTTTAGGTAGACTAGTTTTTTTCAAAATTTCTTGCTACCTAAGCCTAATTACTATAATGTAATAGAATCACTTATTTTCTTTCGATAAGTCACACATAGTAATTAATAATTAAAAGGTAAATATTTATTTACATGAATTAGTAAATATGTATATAATCACTTGACAATTAACTAGACATAATTCTACACTACATAAGAAGTTCTTATTAAGAACTACTGATATTCCTGGATATGTCCTTACGATATGTCAATCGTAAATAATATATTTGACCTATATTAATTGTTATTCTATACATACACTATTAAATACGTATATGGAAGAAAAATTTCTTAGGATTAGTCCTGGCCTTCGTTCACACGACCAATTCATTTCACCATATGAATAATGTGCGATATTGCCTAGTTTAGGTTAATCGAGTTGTTCCTGTAGTTTTAAATACCTTAAATGTCGGATATACTTTTGTAACATGTTAACGTCAGGGTTGCAGAAATCTCATCTCACCTTCACAAATCTCATCTCAGTGAGAAATAGTGAGATTATTGAGAAATAATGAGATTAATGAGAAATATGAGAAATAGTGAGATATATGGACGCCACCTAGCGGATAACATAATGCACTACTAATGGTACTCTACTATTACCACTAGGTGGCGCCACTAATCTCATTATTTCTCATTTATCTCACTCAGGCCCAAATGAGATGATTGATATATATCATTAAATCTCATTAAATCTCACTTGGTGATATATATCACTTGCAACCCTGGTTAACGTATCTAGTTCGTAGGCAAAAACGTATCTAGTTCGTAGGCAAATATGTTTCGAGAAAATTTAAGAATTTTGGAAACACTGATATGTCTAACTTTCTTAATCTTTTTCTCATACGAATAGTTGGCTTTGTCTAAAAGGTTAGTTATTCTGCATTTTAAAAAATATTGTTAAACTTGCCTAATTTTAATTTTTTTTACACTAGTCACGTATTTGATTATATTTTTAAACGTAAAATTATTTTTTGACCAAGGTTGACAAAAATAATAAATCATTGCTGTATGGATAACTCCTTTATCAAGATATAAAATAACTGAGAGAAAATCAATGTTCATTAAAACAGTCTAAATTAAAGATTTATGCAAGATTCCACATAGTGTTAAATGTACCAAAAAATCCGGCCAAACTACATAAATACGTAGACATATGTATTTGAAGTCCAAAATGCTTACGTCCAGTTCCAGATTAAATATTTATATAAATTTTCAATTCCAATTAGATATCCAGATTGTAGGTTTTTTGAATGCATTGCTGAGGATGAGTAATCTTGCTCAAAATCATACACCAACGAACAATCTTACCATGAGGCAACTGGATTTATCAGAAATGCAAGCAATTTGTCACAGGTTGCAATAAATTAATTTATTACCACTTGTTACTATTTAATGGTATTTAGCAAACTTATGGTTATACTTATGGTGCTACCGGTTTAAAGCTTTATCGCTGTAGGCGATTCTCACCGTCCGGTGACATTTACCATAAGATTATTTTAGTCGAGTAAAACTCGGACCTAGTATAAATTTTTGAAATTAAGGTGCGAAAGCTGGTTTTAAACAATTTGGTTAAGGTTTCTCCGAAACACTTTAAGCCGAAAGCATGTCGCATTTTTTTCATACATTTGAAATGCGTAACTTTACGTAAGTCTTGTTATTTTTTAAATAAATATTACCACAATTTTAACCCCGTTTGGGAACAGTCTTGGGAAATTTTTGCCAATGATTTAATAAATGATCTAAATGATTTAATTTATTTTTTTTATTTTCTAGTTACTATCTGGCAAATTACTTGAGACACCTACGTAATATCTATAAGCTTAAAAAGATGACGGTAATAAAAATGTGTAATATTAGAAAAATTATTAAAACAAAGAAGTAGTGTACAATATTTTTTTTGTTTAAATTATGTTAAACATAATTTGTAGCTATAAGTTAATATAACGAGTAAGTTTTTGCATTGTATGTCTATACCCAAAGTGTGTCGTCTGGTAATCCTTTTGATTGATTTTGTGTTTTTGGTGTCGATTTGTAGATGCTTCACAGTATTTTTGTGTACACGGAGATGTGCAATTTGGACATGAAGTGAATTACTAAATATTCTCAAATAATCGCACTGGCGTTAAAATATCTAATTATTCAATCAGAATATTCCATTAATATATCGAAAAGCAATTTTTTAAGATACTTACATAGAAAGTTAACACAGTGCAAATTATAGATAATATATATCACAAAATTTTGAGAATTTTAACCTCTGCATATTAAATAATTTTAATATGTAATGTTCGAAATATGCACAAAACAAAGAAGGAATCTTTTATGGCACAATTGAGTTGGACAACGCAACCAAATATTTATTATGGACTTAAACATACACTGTTCTGAATTTTTGCGAGTGTTGCCAACTTAATTTGTTTAATTGCTTTTATTTTATGAAGGCTTGTTTATAATTTCGCTATATTAAATTTAAGTATACAAACATTTTAATATATTAAAATGTTTATATGCTTAAATATATTTAAACATCCACTAACCTGACAGTAATGTGGACTCTCTTACTTTGTACTCTTCAGTAGCACATATATTTTTTTTAGTTGGAACGAATTCCCTAATTATTTTCGTATCTTATCCTCTTACTCTCGTTTACAGGGGATAAGGTACATAGGTAGAGCTAGTGGAAAATAATATATTTTTTACCGAGCACTAAAGTTTGCGTTTGAAGGAAAGTTATTATACGATTATGCATATAAATCAAAAATATGTGTTTATTAATGATAAACAACGTAAAAATAGTAGTGATTTGGACAAAGTTCAATTTTTTTTTACTTTATGCTGGTAATTTTATATTTCCCTTAATTTTTTAAATAGAGTACTTGCCACATTCTTTTAGTACTTTTTGAAAAACAAAATCTAAAATATTTGTGCAACATTGATTTCAAACATATGAAGACTACATTTTAATCCAGAAAATGCGCAATGTTAGTTCCAAATTAGTATAGACGATTATTTAGATTACTATATATTTGAACAGATTCGTTTCTGCCGGTACACGTATAGAAATTTTGGTATTACTCTTATGATTAACAATCCATGTCTACTTTCTACTTTCCATCCAGATGCAAATTTCGCCTGCTACATGAATGGAGAAATCCTGTAAAAGAGAATAAAATTGAGGAATTTATGTGTTTTAAGAGCCAGGAACTTACGCTTAATAAATTACTCGGCGTAATTTTCACTGACGTTGAACTCAAATAATCCGGTAATAATTTGTTATTATATGACTTGCAGTTCTTGTCTACCCTGAAATTGCTCTGTCATCGTGTATGGTCTGATTAAAAAAAAGATACTTTTATTCCTAAAAGGATATCTGGCTGCATATGACACATCTTATCTCATCTCAATGACAACCCTAATAATTTATATTGTTTTTTTGTAAAATTTTGTGTCCCTACTATTGTCCGAAACTTTTGAAACGGGACTTGAAATCGTTTACGACAAAATTTATTTAGGCTTAACCACCTATTATATAATTTACAAAAGTCCGTCCAGATGAAATTTTCCGTGACATCCCAGCATTATGATTGGTTGCTGGGGTTTTATGAAGGCTTGTTTATAATTCGGCTATAAATTATTTAAGATAATTAATATATATATATACTAGTTTGCCAGGACAATGGTTATAACTAAAAATATACAATTTGTATAATACTTTCCAAACTGGTAAAACGGGCTTATTACATAAAATTGGAAACAAATTATGTTCGTGGCAACGACATCGATATTCGTTTTAATCGTTTTGCAACACGAGGCTAAATTATGAAATTACTTTCCAAAACAATTTCTTATTTTCACCCATCTATTGTTGGTGAGGCTTTGCATTTTAACTTCCTACACCGGATATAAGTAGTGCCGACAATTTGTCAAGTCTTGTATTGTATGACTTTCAGAATAAAATTAACATACAGTTTAACAAAATTCACAACATGGTTCCAAAATTAGCTGAATTTTGTTAAACTATTAAACAGCCACCTATTTATTAACAGTACCTATTCTGTTACCAAAGACTAACAAATACTGACATTACCAGAATGGTAATAAATTTAGTAACAGCCACATTCAACTTACTACTATGGCTGTTGAGGAAAAAATGAAGCAACAATTACACAATTTAATTACTTTAATAATAATTTTTAAAAAATAATGAAAATATTTACACAAAAAAGAGGAATCTAATCTAGGAGTCAAAAAAGAGAAATTTTTGAATCAATTTAATTTTGCAAAATTCCCTGAAATCTATTTCGGCGTAAGAATTATAAAATTAAAAAAACTGTAAATGATAATTTGAAAGAAAATGTTATTAGGAAATTTTTCAACAACTTGGTAACAAAAACCCAAATCAAAAATTTAAAAAAATCCAGAGTAAAAATGCGATTCAAAATTTTACATTTTCTGAATATAACTCTAGTATCGGGGTTACTTTCATTATAAGGACCCGTTGGATAATTTGATGGTTGCATAATGTCGTAACACTCACCACTTACTGCAGTATTAATAATGAGAGTTCAGCGTGACTTGACCTTGACCCGCGGGTCATTTCGTATAAATAATGAAAAATTTTGAACCATGAACCTTGGTTACATTGAACCTCGGTCAAAAATCATCTAAACCCGGGTTACTTTTTGTTTTCATATAAATAATGAAAAAAGTGAACGAGGTCACACTGAACCGGTTCACTTTTTGCAACCCAGGTCATGAGCAGGTTCAAAAATTGTTACGCTGATAGAATTTAAAAATAAAACACAAAAACTAACAAAAATTTTAAATTTTAAACATTGTCAAACTCGTCGCGTACTTACAAACGATCAAGGTAATTGTTTTTTTATGCATACATGCAGGATGAAAATTAAAAAAAATTGCATTTTAATTTGATTGCTCAACTTTGATAGATGGATAGGAGAATTGGAACAGCTTTTGACCGGCTTCGGATCTTGGAGAGAAGGATGGGACGACCGCGTCGAATAGCCCAAATCCCCCTCACACGTCTTCGAGATCGATCAGATCCGATGGAATGCTTTGACGCAATTCAATTTAAAGCAAGATTTCATATTTTTAAGGACACTGCATTATACATTGTTGACTTGATCAAAGGTGATCTTTGCGCCTCTTTGAGGAGAGGGACACACATCCCACCACACATTCAATTCCTGATTGTGCAACGCTTTTTTTGTGACGGATCGTTCCAACTAACCACAAGTGACAACTACAAGGTCTCTCAGCCTACCGTATCAAATTTAGTAAAAAGAGTTGCGACTGCTATTGCCAAGCTGAGGAAAAGATTTATCAAATACCCTACATTTGCTGAGGCTCCAGTGGTGAGGACTGCGATATACAATATCGCAAATGATGCAAACTCGGGGACAAGAGGTTTTCCAGGTATGAAGTTGACCGAAATGTAAACAAAGGACAATGCGATATATTTTAATCTAAAAATTATATTCAGGAGTTGTTGGAGCAATTGATGGGACCCACATCCCGATTGTATCACCAGGAGGAGAGGATGCAGGACTGTTTCGCAACCGGAAGCGCGTTTTTTCAGTGAATGTCCAAGCGGTTTGTGATCATCAGATGATATTTACGAATCTCGTGGCTCGATGGTATGGATCCGCTCACGATTCTCGCATATTCGAAAATTCAAAATTGTGTCAGGATTTGGAAAACGGTACAGCTCCAGGAATATTGCTTGGTGATGCGGGGTACGGCTGCAAGCCTTATTTAATGCCCCCATTACTCCGACCTACGACAGTTCCCGAGAAACGAGTATGTGTAATTAAAAATGATTACACGTTAATTTATGTAAGAAATTTCGCCTCTATTATTTCAGTACAATCGAGCCCAAATTAAAACACGAAATTTAATTGAGCGTGCGTTTGGAGTATGGAAAAGAAAGTTTCCCTGCCTAAAGTTTATGCGGCTTAAAATGAAGACAGTACTAATTGTAATTGTCGCAACAGCAGTAATGCATAACATTTCTAGGTATGATATATGGTCAAATTTTGCTCATTATACAATTTAAAAATGATTTTTGTTATTCAGACGACGCAACGATATTTTTGAGGAGGACAATTTCGATGAGGAAGATCAGCATGCGCCGGATGGAAATATTGAGGCTGGACGTAATGGTAGAATTAAGTTGACAGAAATTATTACTACGCACTTTACTTATTAGATACATACAAACCAATCAGTTTTGTTCAACGACATTTTTAATTAATACTTTCGAGCTTTTCCCGAGATTCACTAATTTTAGCATGCAATAATTGTAATTTTAATTTGTTCGCCTCCTCCAAATGTTTCGTTTCAGCTTCTGCCTTTGTTTTTAAAATAATAGCTGTTTCTAGCTCTCGCTAAAATTTTCATTCTCATTCGATGCTCTTCATACTCCATGTCGGTTAGCGATGAACGAGCATCCTTTTGCTTTCGAGATTCTTGCTCTGAAATTAAGAAATAATTTTATGAAGGTTTTATTCAATTATTTGCTAAAAAGTGTTAAATAAAATTGAACAAATTAAATAATGAATTGTTTACCCAATGATTTACTTTTTTTCTTTGGAGGTGATGCAATAATTTTCTCGTGCTCTGGCAAATCAATAGTTTCAACTCCGTCAATAACTGCTGAACAAAAACGAATCCATTATAGTAATAATCTATTTTGTATTACATAAAATAATTTTCAAATTCGGACAGTTAGGTCACGTACCAATCTCAGCATCATCATCGAACAAGTTTTCCAACGACTTCATCTGGCCTGGAATGATTCCCATAACTCGATCCATCTCCATGTTCAGCTTATTCTTCCCCTTTCCCCCACCCGTCTTGATAATACATCTTTTGTTCGTTGCAACCTAAGATGATCAGAAATATACATATTTTTTATGATAGATTACAATTTTCGTGCACACAATTCTTTACCTGTTTTTTAGCTCTCTTTTTGCAATTCGACCACCAGGTTTTTAGCTGTTCTTCAGTCCGGTATGTAGTACCAGGCGAGCTGCAGAAACGATCTGCTACACTCCTCCATGCTTTTGATTTTTTTGAAGTAGTTCCAAAATCGGTCCTCTTATCCTCTAATATTAATTTAAACTCATCGACAAGATCGAGTAGCACTTGTTTTTCGGGTTCACTCATTGCGGGGGCTTTTCCACCCCCACAATCTGAGTCGCCTTTACTATCACTGATAACTTCCATATCAAAAAAAATTAAAGATTTAATTAAATAAAATGTGAAAAAATGAAATCAGCAGGAACTACATTTGTTGAGGATTGATGCAAAATTCACTATAGAAAATACAATTTGATACAATTTTCGCGGACGAACCGTGATCTCGGGTTACGTGATCCAGTTCAAGTAACCCCGAGGTCACGTTCACATTATTTATATGAACGTGAACTTGAACCACTGGTCAAAGTCAAGGTCAGTTCAAGTAACCTCGGTTCACGGGTTACATTTGAACTCTCATTATTAATACTGCAGTTAATTATCCAAACCATACTAATATTACCCATAATTTTTTTATCTTGAAAGATTTTGAAGCCAAAATTTATTAGCCGGAATTTTATAGTCTCATCAAATTCTAAGATATCACTGTATTTTCTTTGTCACTGAAATGTCACACATTTCTGTTTAACTTGGCACCCATTGCCAAACTTCTCCGTATGATAAACTGCAATCTCATCGATATACTAGAGTCACATTTAAAGAATGTTGTAAAGATTTGAAACACAGGTTTACCCTGAAAATTTGTTAATTTCTTTGTTTGTTGAAACTTGAATAGTTTCCTAGTGATATTTTTCTTCAAATCATCACATCTAATTTTTATGCCTTTTATAATTTTGACGCCAGAATTGATTTTATAGAAGTTTTGTAATCTTAAATTGATCCAAAGATTTGTTTTTTCATCTTAATTTATTGATTTCCATTATTTGGAATTATTTGAAACTTGTCTTCAACTTTGTACCCCGATTTTAGTGAAATTCCTCATTATACTACAATCCGGCTCGATGCTCAAAATAACAATCATTACCGGTAGGAATTTGTAAGTATTGATGTTGCTGTATCACGTCATTTAATATTAGCGCAAAAAATACTCTATCAATGAAGGTTTGAAACGGTTAGGTTCAGTTCTGCAAAATTCCAAACATCAGAAATTTATGCAAAAACAAACTTCAGATATGTATGTATGTGCATCACAAAATGCATAACTCTAGCTCCAAATTAATGATTCAACCATATTTGCATTAAATGGTTCTCAATAACTGGGTGACAATATTACCTCCCATGTAGGTACTATATGACTCTACCGCAGGTAACATTTATAGTAGCAATTTACCAACGGACCGTAACAAATTATCTACTGGGTCTGTAACATTTTTACTTCCGTAGCGTATACAATAGGTACAAGGCAGGATTTAGCCTCTGAAGTTTTACTACCCCTAGGTGATAAATTATCACCAGCACGGTAGAGTCATATAGTACCTCCATCGGAGACAATTTGTTTCAAAAATTATTGAGAGTGAGGACATCACATCTGGTAAACTATGGTTTACCAGATGTGATGTCCTGGCTTGCAGTATGCCTCGTTGAAATCCAAAAAAATATCTTACTAATTTTAAGGCCCTTTAGTGATGAATGCTTGAAATTTGTAAGTATTTATAGAAAAATTTGTTGTCGAAATGTTGAATTATTTAGTTGCTTCAAAATTCGAAACAAATTCTAAATAAAATTTTCACCACAAAATCCAGCAATGTTTTTATTCTTAATTTATCAACAAATCAATACACAATATTATAATTTGGTACACTAACTATAAATTTATTCAGGGAAATGCAGGTTGCTTAAAATATTCATTGTAAAACTGCCGAAAATTGCTAAGTAATATGTAAGCACGGGCATGAATAGAATTCCAATCAGGACAGCACTACTCCATTAATTAGTTAACTTTATTGTTAATGAAATCTACAGTTAAATTACATACAAAAATGTAAACAATTACGTGAACAACTAGAAAATTTAAAATTTAATTTCCACGTTTTATAATCTAAATCCGCTCATACTACAAATTTCCTCTTCAGATTTGTGAAATAGATTTAAATATTTTTAAAAACTTGATAGGATATATTTATACGTAAATATGTAGTGGCTGAATTTCCTGAAAAGTTACCCTAAATTACATCAAATATTTAAAACTGGGCCGTCACATGTTACCACTTTACCACTTTACTGTTACCACTTTATGTTTTACAATTTAAAACAATTTAGGAAACCCTTTTTTCCTCTAAATTTAAACTATTTTTTTACAACAAAGGATACACTCTTAGGAGGGCTACCCGCCACTGTAACACAAAGGGATCGCCTCGAAACCTATATAGTTCTGTAAGTTGATGTTGTCCGGTCCGGATACTTGTATTCAGTATATTGATGCCATAGCCGGAAACAGTAGAGTAAAAATCGAATTTATTTGGGACTATTTTTCGTAATTACAATGGTATTGGCGGAGGGATTTTGTGATTATACCGTATTCCTACACCATTTATATAAGTAATCATAAAATATTTTTATTTTCATATTCTGCGCTTAAATCATACAAAAATCTCATAAAAATTAATAAAAAGAATTAAAATTGTATAAAATAAAATAGGAATCATATACAAGAAAGCAATCTGTATATATTTCGTTTTCTATCAAATTGTTTTAAATCCATGTTTCGAGTCTATTTAATATGTCACGCAAATATTTATATGAATGCAATATATTTGGAGGATAATATATTTACAAAATATTTGCTAATATAAATATTTACATATAAGATAACGATAAACCCCAAATGCATGATTAAGGCTAAAGGAGGTCCTTACAAGCTTTGAAAGCGCGAGTGGCTTTAGGCGCCTCTAAAATCTTGCCTAGGGCGCACCAGAGCTAGAACGGCGCCTGCGACAGAGTCATAATCGTCGGCCTAATTTTAAAACGACCTATCTACTAATGGAAATGTGGAAATTTTTAACACCGAAGGGATGCATTTTGTGCGTATTAAAAATTGCCATTGTCCCATTAGTAGATAGGTCTTTCTTTAAAATTAAGCCGAGGATATGCATAATTAGCTCGAGAAGAGGTAGATCACGAATCTTAAGTTTTTTACTAATAACTATTTGTAATAATTTTTATAACTGGCGACATAATATTTCAAATAAGAAAACCAGGTTCTGGAGTTTAATCAATTGCAATTTCTTGTTTTTCAATTCAAATTCAATCTTATGTAATTATCATTTTAAAGCATATGATTTCTTTTTGCTGTCAAGAATTAACACTTAAAATAGCCCACCGTGCCATTTAAATTGGACAATAGGATATTGAAATACTTATTTGCTAAAGTATTAAAAATTTTATTTTTACCATTCCAAGTTTTCTGTCTTAACCAATGAGCCACATAACGCAATCTGCATGGCATACTTTTTGGCACAAAATTACAAAACAATTTATAAAAGCTCCAAACATTCAATTATAATACCGGAATGGCACGGAAAATGTTAACGGGACTTTTATAAGTTTTATAAATTTTTAACTTTTATAAATTTTAATATACGTAGATAACGCATTTTTTCATCAAATGGTCGAGCAGCTAATTTTTTAAACCTCGCTGACATAGACAAGCTCATGTCTCCTCTCATCGTCGAAATTTTTGATCTTGGGATTTTTTTTATCCTAAAACTTTTCTTGTCAATACTTCTACACAAAATTTTTACATCTGCAATTAAATAAATTTATCTACTAAAATAAGCGTCATGAAAGGATCTGTTCACGTACCCAATAAATGCAAGATGTGCTCCAATATTTATTACGGCGTTCACCCTACATTACTCCGAAGTTTTGCGAATATTTCAAAATTAATTTTTAATGAAAAAGTTTACTTTTTTTGTCAGAAGGTTTGCTTCTAATGTAGCAATAAATTCATTTCTGATACTTCTGCAATATATGTTAGCTTGTGAAGATTCCGATAATAAAAATGTTTTATATTAAAACAAATACTCATTACGCAATACTTTTGTATTATACATAACTTGTGGCTAATTCTGTATAACAGGTTCTATATTTTATAGTATAACGAGCAAATTGTAAATGTTCATAAATTATGTTTGCTAATCCTTGTTACCGATATTGTGTATTCGATTTACAGACTCGTATACTTCACGATATTTTATTTTTAATTCATCAAGAAAGTGATATATCAGATTTTCAAATATTGTGTGCTGTGTAGAAATCAATTTTGCTTTTCAAAATAATGGCAATTAACATCAACAAAACTGTTTTGCACTACAAAACATATACTGGTATTTACATTAATATATCGTAATATATTACGATATTAGTAAATATATTTACTAAAATTACTGGAAGCAGTATTATTTTAGTTGGAAAATTCAATTAAAATCTTTATTTAACGTTTAACGATCAAAGTTATAAATTTAAATTCTAATTTGTATTAATTTCCTAAAATTTGAGTAATAATATATAGAAAAGATCACTTTTTTAATCAGATCGATCAAATTCAAAAATTTTGCGAATTCTTTTTTAAGGAATTATTCATCAAACTCTTCAGTACGCTATAAAGTAAATTATTTGTCGAATTAAATTATACGCATGAACGAAAAATCTCCATTTGTAAAGTAGTTGATTACTTTCGTACAATAATATTAATACCAAGCTTGCCCACATTAAAAAAATATTACTGCAGATAAGTTATTTTTTTGTAGAAATCAACCAGTGATTTGTTTTGACAAATTATGTCTGCTTGCAAGGAAATCGTGGATTATGGACATTTAGTATTTTTGAATCTTACGCGGCAATTTTATACGCAACGAGTTCTGTAAAATTTTAAACATTCAAAGATTCCTCTGCTTGACCTCTGCTTGACCCTAACGGATACTGACCCCAATCGTGGTATAGAGCGAATGGAAATAATACTAAATAGATTAGATAAGTGGTGCGCTGAGAACGGATTAACAATGAGTTACAGCAAGACAAAGCTAATGGTTATACGTAAAAAATGTAATTATTCTTCTATTGTTAAGACATTAATTTGTAATGGTCATGAGATTGAGAGAGTAACTACGTTTAAGTATTTAGGAGTATGGATAGATTAACTACTTTGACCTATTAGAAAAGTGTAATTTGTTAACCATGTCCGAACGCCTAGAGTATTACTCTTTGTGGAATTTATTCAAAATAAGAAAATTCGGTTCAAAAGTGGTAGCATTAAATCAACTTGTCTCTCCCCGTATTAATGATTGTAATATGCAAACACGTAATAGTAATAATTGTACTGTAATCACTCATAATAGTAAACTTTACGAAAATTCCAATCTTTATTACTCTTCCCTGCTTTGGAATTCCCTTCCCAGCAACATTATTAACTTAAATAATCCAAATCTGTGTTTTAGAGCAAGCCTAAACAAATGGTTATTAGAGAAGAGGAATGATGAATTTGTCACTGCCTAGAAATATGTACGAAAGTAGGTTATTAAACTAGGTTATTATTTTTAAATTATATTTTATTGTTTAAGGATTTTATATGTAGTTCTTGATAGATAAGGTATTGACGGTTTTGTTTGTTTTCGCGTCGTGTCTCCCCCGGGAGTCCAGTCTTAATTGTACTGTGGGTTCTTTGACACTTGAATAAACTGGATAACTAACTAACTAACTCCACAAATATATATCAAGTATACATGATTTCAAAAATGCCCAAATTTAGTTCCAACCACAATATTTATCCCTGTTTAAATTAGATTCTTAAATTAGATTCTGACAAAATAAGGTTGCTGAACTTCTAAGAATCAGGAATGGTATTTATACGAATTTATTACATAAAACTTATTCCACTAATTAAACAATTATGTATAAACAAGTATTAGGTGGTACATAAATCCTAATTCAAATTGTAGTTTTTTACAAGGGAATCGTGGATTATGGGGATCTAAGATTTTCTAATTTTACGCGGCTGGACTCCAAACCCTACTCCAAACCCACTGCTGAATTCTGATTGCCCAATTCAAATTTCAACAGCCAATCAGAATGCCGGAATGCAACTGAAAATTTTAACGGGACCAACTTTTATTAATTATAATATAAATCACATATTTTTCAATCAATTGATCGAACAACAAATTTTTTAAGCGTCGGTAATATAGACAACTTCATTTCTCATCTCACTGACGAAAATTTTTATCCTTCATGAATTTTTTATCGTAAACCTTTTCTTGTGCAAAACCTTTATATCAAATTTATCTACCAAAATAATCCGAAACAGGAAGACATAAAGAATCTGTTTACGTAACCAATAAATGCCAAATGCACTCAAATATTTTTTACAGCGTGAAGTCGATCCTACATAATTCTGAACTTTTGTGAATTAGTTTATTTTTTTCAGTAGGTTTGTTAATAATTTCGCAATAAATTACTTCCGATATTTGTGAAATATGTAAAAGCTTGTAAAGATGCCGTTAATAAAAATGTTTAATATTAAAACAAATACAAATGTGTACAATAATCCTGTATTATACATAACTTGTGGCTAATTCAGTATAATGGATGCTATTTTTTGTAAAGTATATCGAGCAAATTATGTCCATTAATCTTGTCTACAGTTCTGTCTACTTATCCTCATATACTTCACGATTTATTATTCATCAAGAAAGTGATGTATTCAGATTATTAATGGACTTTCTACTTAGAAATCAATTTTGCTTTTAAAAAATGATGACAATAAACAAATCAAGGTCAACACACACACAAGAAATATAGATCTCTATTTCAATTTTTTTATCAAACCATCGCGAACACTCATACTGGCGCTAAATTTTGCATTTTTTTAAAGCAGAAAATATTATTCCATTAATATATCGAAAAGTATACCTTTTTTTTAGTTCCTCACTTGGAAACTTTACACCTTGCAAATTTAATGAACTCCGCATCAATTTATCTTTGTAGGAAGGTTAGTAAATAATATTATTGCCAAACCAGTTCTGAAACATACGCAAAAAAATGAACGACGAACTTTCCTCAAACAATAGAGTCGGACAACGGTTTTACTTCTGCAAATTAAGCAATTTTAACGCAAAAGTATGCACAAAATGTGCACAAAAAATGACAATCGATCTATTCCCATACAATGGAGTTGGAAAATGCAGCGAAATATTTATTATGGAGTGAAATATATACTGTTTCTAACTTTTCCCGAATTATTTTGTTTAATTGTTTTTACTTTTTGAAAGCTTGTTCAACAAAACTGGTTGATAATTTCACTCTAAATTATGTCAGATAATTAATATAGCTTACAAGGACGACGGTAATATTTTAAAATTTGTATAATACTTTTTAATACGGTGTGCGAAGAGAGTCTTTGCGCATTGAATTGATAGACGTATGTATGATCTTCAACGGTAAGTAGGAAGGAAGTGATATTCACTTTTGGCTTTTTATAAACTGTTTGCAATTTCTTCTTTTCAACACACTAATGTTGGTCCGGATCTGCGTTTTAACTTCTTATACTGGATACATGTAGTGCCAAGAATTCGTCAAATCACCAAAACATTTTGGTGGCGGGAACAGATGGGCGCGAAGGGTTTAATTTAATTTCGTTTGGTTGAATTAATTAAACGTATTGTATAACTTTCATTAACATACAGTTTAACAAAATTCACAACATGGTTCAAAAATTAGCTGCTAAACAGCCTCATCAACAGTACGTATTCTGTTACCGAAGACTAACAAATATTATTAGAATGGTAATAAATTTAGTAATAGTCATATTCAACCTATTTACTACTTTGGCCATTGAGAAAAAAATGAAGCGACAATTATACCATTTAATTACTTTCATCGTAATTTAAACACATAATGAAAATTGTTAAACAAACAAGAGGAATCTAATCTAGGAGTTCAACAAGGAAAATCTTTAAAACAAATTTATTTCACAAAATTCCGTGAAATCCGTTTCGGCGTAAAAATTCTGAAATAAAAAAAAACTGTCGGTGATAATTTGGAAGAAAATGTTAATAGGAAATTGTTCTACAATTTGGTAACAAAAACCAAGTCAGAAATTTTAAAAAACTCCAGAGTAAAATTGTGATTCAAATTTTAACATTTTCTGAATGTAACTCTAGTATCCTGGCAAGTTTTATTATAAGGACGGGTTGAATAATTAGATAATTGGTTGAATAACTTCATATTACTTACAACTTAATTATCCAAACTATGCTAACACATATTACCCAATTTTTTTCATCTTTTTCATGCACTAATTAAACAATTATGAATAAACAAGTATCAGGTGGTAAAATCCTAATTCAAATTATAGTTGTTTACAAGGGAATCGTGGATTATGGGGATCTAAGATTTTCTAATTTTACTCGGTTGGACCCATATTCCAAAACCCATTGCTGAATCTTGCTTGGCCAATTCAAATGTCAACAGCCAATCAGAATGCCGGAATGTCACTAAAATTTTTAACGGGACCAATTTTTATTATATTTTTTATCATATTTTTCAATCAATTGATCAAACAGCAAATTTTTTAAACGCCAGTGCCATAGACAACTTCATGTCTCATCTCATTGACGAAAATTTTTATCTTTTATGAATATTTTATCGTGAATCTTTTCTTTTACAATATTTACATCTGTGCAAAATCTTTATATCAAATTTATCTACCACAATAATCCTAAATATGAAGACGCAAAGGATTTGTTCCTTATCTGTCAGATGTTACCAATAAATGCACAATGCCCTCAAATATTTATTATGGCGTCACAGTTGACGCCGTCAACCCTACATCATAAGGAAGTTTTGCTAATTAGTTTATTTTTTTGAGGAGGTTTTTTTAATAATCTCGCAATAAATTACTTCCGATACTTGCTAAATATTTATAAGCTGGTAAAGATGCCGTTAATAAAAATGTTTAAGATTAAAACAAATACGTTTGATACGATAATTGTTTATTACCATTAACTTGTGACTAATTCGGGATAATAGGTATTAATTTTTGTAAAGTATATATAACGAGCAAATTGTGTCGACTGGTCCATAGTTCTGTGTGCTAATCCTTCTTACCAATTTTGTGAATTCGATTGACAGAGTCGTGTATTTCATGATTTTTTATTCTTAAAGTGATATATTCAGATTTTCAAATATAGTGGACTTTCTTTTTAGAAATCAATTTTGCTTTTAAAAATCATGACAATAAACAAATTAATGTCAATACACAAGAAATATATAATTTCTTAATCTTAATTTAAAATTTTTTATCAAACAATTTATGCTAATCACACCGGCACGGCGCTAAACTTTCCAATTTTTAAATCAGAAAATATTATTCCATGAATATATCTAAAAGCATTTTTTTAATTCCTCACTTGGAAACTTTACACGTTGCAAATTTAATTTATCTTAGTTTGTTTAGTAAATTTTGAGAATTTTTACCTCGCAAAATTAAGCAATTTTAATGCAAAAGTAGTTATGAAATATGTATGTACAAACAAATGAAGGATCTTTTCAAATACAATTGAGTGGAACGGGACAGCAAAATATTTATTATGGAGTTAAACATATACTGTTCTGAATTTTTGCGAATCTTGCTGAATTATTTTGTTTAATTTTTTTTGAACCCTTATTGCTGTAAATGAGAGAGGGTACCCGCTTACTTACCATGTACTACCGGATGCCCTCGGCAACCCTAGCTTGTTGATAAGTTCATTCTAAATTACTTCAGATAATTAATATAGCTTGTAAGGACGATCGTAATATTTTAAGATATATAATTTGTATAATACTTTCCAATATATATATTAAAACGGACTTGTTGCACAAAATTGGCCACAAATTATGTCCCATACCTATGGGTCACAATGTCGGTATCAGGCGCCCACTATGCATAGTGGGCGCCTCATAACGTACGAAGACCTAATTAATGGTGTATCCAATAAGTCTGGCTAGAAATTTAGGAACATAAACCAGTTAATTCGTAGTCAAAAATTTATCTTTACAAAGCAAACAGTTTAAATGTTAACAAAATTGCGTGCAAATAAACCCAAAAAACTTGACACAGTTTACAACCATTTATAAATTTATAGCAATTTTCAATATAGTAATGAAAGTCATTTAATTTTGCTTCTAAGGCTGTAGCTTTTCGTGTAATTACATGATGTCGGAATAAGCAGTTTAAACAGTTGTAATAAAAATGAAACAATATTAGTTGGAAGTTTCAAGATTTATTAAAGAAAATTGAAAATTAACCAGTATAATAAAAAAATTGTAAACCATGAAAAATTATTGGGTTAGTTTATAATATTGTCTCAAAAGAAAAAGATCCCAGTTTCCTGGAGTACAAAATTAATTTCATTTAATTGGATCACCTTCTCCACTGACTTTCTAGTATCTCGTAAATATTTTGCCAATCCTCATTTTCAGCAGACATGCAGATTATCGGTTCAAAAACCATGTTATCTAAAAAAAATATGAAGTCAACTTAAAATTTTATACGTAACGAGTTCTGTAAAATTTTAAACATACAAAGATTCCGCAAATATATATGAAGTATATTTAATTTAGAAAATGCCCAAATTTAGTTCCAACTAAATATTTATCCTTCTTTTAATTAGTCTGTTACAAAAAGAAGGTTGTGGAAGCGCTGCTTGAATTCAGGAATTGTTTTTATGCGACCTTATTCCACGAATTAAGGGAATTTTAAATTTAAGGGAATCGTGGCGATCTAAGATTCTTTAATTTTACGCGGTTCGGGGGAAGGTGAGACATATATAATAAATTCTTATTCATACCATAATGCCTCAAGTCTACACAACCGCGTAAAATTAAAAAAATCCCAGATTACCAACTTGCAAATTTCTTAGCAAATGTTATTAATTATGCTGTTTTAACTTATTAACCATAGAAATATATAAATTTTGATTTCTTTACGACAAAATTTATTTATGCTTAACCATTTCGGTGTGTTAACTTGTTGTCGGGAAAATTATGTATAATAATTCAACCGAAAGATGTGTTTTTTAGCAAATGTAGTATCGTGGTTCAACATCATAATTATTCGCATGATAATGATCTCTAAATGCCTGCGTAGTTTATTAGTGTATTTTTCAAAATTTATATAAACTACAATAAATAAACCACAAATATTTACATAATTTTATTCAGCAAATACCTACAATGCACCCTGCGTCATTTCTTATCTTCCGTCATACAAACATTTATTTTTATGCATTTTGTGAAAAGCGCAATGTCGAGTCTGGCAATAAAATTTAACTGTATATTTCGTACGCAGTCACGTAGGCAACAAATTATAAAAGGCAGCATCCAGTCAAAGGTTATACAACAATGGAAATTTCATTTTTTATTTGTCTAACTGCCCGTCGTTATAACTTTAATTTTTGCCAAAACCCATTGTCTTCGTCTTTGACTGAATTGCATAAAACGGATTCCAAACACTTCAGAAATTCACTGGCTTCACACTTACCCTGAACCTCAACCGATACGTTTCGATCTTAATTAAAGTAAGTAATTAAAAAATAATAATTCCTACAAAAATAAAACCGTTTTTTTATCAAACTTCTACAACCCCATATTTCTAAATATTTCTGAAAGATTGGTTTCCCATGTCACCCCTTCCACAATGGACAGGGCTGTTCAGTCTCATCATTTTAATAATGATGGCATCGTCACCAACCCTGGTCTCCTCGTTATCTATTGGAAATGCTGAGTTTTCCTACGGTAATTAGTATAAATGCCAAAGGGGTGTGGCAATAAATTGTTATGGTTGATGTAAACAAAATTAGAGCTTGTTTTCCTTCTTTTTGACAAATATTAAAATTCTCACTGTGCCCTCAATTGTTGTCCGACTTCAAAAATTTAAACTGTTTTGGAAACCTGGGACAATTGAGTAAATCAGATATTCCCAGATTTTCTAAATTTCACCACACCCCCTGGAAATTAGAGTCAGAAAATGCTAAAAAAATTGATAAAAAGCTCTAATTTCTTTACAACGACTATACCTCCAAATTTTTTTGAACGTTCCGAAACGAGATTTCATTTTTTACAAGAAATATCTCAGCCCATACTTATCAAATATTATGGCCATTATTTAACTAGATCAAGGCAGCTCTTCTATGATTGACTCTGGAGCAAATCGGTATCGTCGAAATTTGGGAAATTTAGTAGGTGGTGGGACTGGGGGTGGATCTTCAGGAGGGGGATCCGGAAGTGGGGGTGGATCTTCCGGAGGTAGTTCCGGGGGTGGAGGAGGAAATTTGGGAAGTATGCTGGGTGGTGGTTGTTGAGCCGTTTAATAATGGGCAAATGGAGTAACTAATTAATTTTGGTTACAATACACAAACAATAAATCTTAACAGAATAAAATAAATAGCGAGAACAATAAATCATCTTTCACTTGTAGTCAAATGTTTCTAATTTATTCATTCCCTCGTAGAATTGTTTTTACGATTTAACGAGTATAATATATTTTTTGAATATATTTAGAGCATTTTTACATCTGCAAATTAAATAAAACTTTACTACCAAAATAACTCTGGAACATTGTAAGTCCATTGGAGATATGTTTGAAAATCCAGCATTATCTGTATATCGTGAAACCCACATTATTCTTACTTAATTTTTGCGAATATTTCCAAAATTCTTTATATTAATTTTTCTCTATATTTTCTGGAGGCTTTAAACGTATAATTTTGCAAAGCGGACAGTAATAAAAATACGTTTTAAGAAATTATAGGAAAAACAAGTATTATGCAGTACTTTTGTTATTTAAATCCTTCATTCATTCAAAATTTGTGACTAATTTAATATAATGAGACAATCCAATATTAGGTTTCTAAGAGCGTATTTCTGTTCAAACTGCAATTCCAAATTGCATGAAGAATTCAACTTTGCATAATATTTTAAAATAAATAGAGACAAGCATGACGTTATTCCTGCTTAAAAAATGTAAATAGTTTAACGCCATTGCTACATTTTGTGAAAGATTAAGTCTTGTAGATCGTCGCATCCATCGATGTAACGCTGGCATTTGGATTTAAAAAAATTTAAACCTCACTCCACACATATTGGAATCTAATTTTTGCTAGCTTTGTTTTTAATTAGATCCTTTTTTTTAATTCAAATTACTCGTGCTTGGTCTGTTTTTGAAGGAATTCTAAATTCTAAACCCTTCTGAAAACCTTGCACGACGGGGAAAATTCTGAAATACGACTATACCCGCAAGAAAATGTTTAATGAATTCTGAGAAAAAACCAACCGGTACAGGTATAACGTAAATATGTTGAGAAAAGTTGCCATGCATTGAGGTATGCACCGCTATTCCTACACGATTTAAGTTAAATTAAAATATTTGTGTTTTTATATTTGACACAAAAATCATACAATTTTAATTCTTTTTATTAATTTTTTGAAAATTTAAATTAAATTTGTGACAGATTTAAAAACATAATAATAATGCAAATTTACAGTTTCATAAATGCGTCACAAATTTAACTTAAATTTTCAAAAAATTGATAAAAATTATTAAAATTGTATAATTTTTGTGTCAAATATAAAAATACAAATATTTTATATTAACTTAAATCGTTTAGGAATAGCGGTGCATAACTCCTCCAACCACGACCATGGTGGCTGCGTTCAGTCTTCTATGTATAATACTATTTCTGTGGAAAAAACATTAAAAAGATAATTTAAAGAAAAAATCTGCCATAAGTAAATGTGCAACATCTCCTGATAATAGTATGTAAATTATTAAATTTAAAATGTTGCATGTAACGTAACCCCTTGTTTAAACACTTCTTCAGGTACTTAGAATTCATTCAAACACAAATTTATTTGTTAGTTGGATCGATTCCTGACAAGTAATCAAGTTGACACAGAAGTATTTAAAATTATGTATTTTCGCTTCGTATATAGTGTTCTTTTTTTATTTAGGGAATAAATTTCAACACGTGGAATTTTTGTTAAAAACGATTTGTGTAGACCTTCATGGTATGGTGAATTAAGCAGATATCAATTTTTAAAATTCTAGTCATGATAAAATTGAAGTTGTAAAAATTTCACACATCCAAGTCCTTTCAACTTTATTCATCAGGTTATTTAATATATAAAAATATCAAGGGTTGAATTGTGTAAATTTTTCTTAAAAATACAAACAAGGCATGACGGTGGTTTGAATGAAAATATCAAAAATTTCACATTTTCTTTAATTTTATAAAGCCAATCAATTCGAACTACAACCTTAGTCAAGATCCTACTATTAATATCCTACTATTAATTGTTCAAATGTAATGTACATTAAAGACCCTTCAGAAACGGCAATTATATATCTTCTTCCTTTAACATTTTAAGATATTTCTCCAAAAAATACTTTAAACAGAGGAAATATAATGTGAGAACATAATGCATTGCTTAATATCCAATCGAGATTTTAATCTATGAAAACATGCTTGTCATCATGACACTGACTAAGGATAAATTTCGTTATCTCCACGTATATAGTTTATAACAGACTCCAGAGAGAGTTAGTTTGTTTAAATAAGAAATGCAACGCTGTCCAATCCTTTCATCACTTAATGTGTGCAATCTTCCTTTCATTCTGGAAGGATTGGTCTACCCATGTACATACTTACACGTATTTAATCTCCTACCTGTACTTGTTTATCTAGAAAAGTCGTTGTGTTTTTTACCTGCATTTGTTATCATGAACCATCCATAAGAATGGGAAAGAATTCCCTATTCTGTTCTGCATGTAAATACCAAACATTGAGATAAAGAAAACAGAAACACCTTTACTCAACATTATTTCAGTCATCGCTCAATCAATCCCATTATTTCGTATTAAATCTAATCGAGTATTTAAAGTAATATGTAGTTATCCAAAGAAATCCCACACACTTATTCCTATCACTATGATGAATAATAATTTAAACTCGATGCTTTAAAAGAAATACATGAAACCAGACAGACAGACATCAGCGTTCCATCAGCCCTGGCTCGGATTACATATAATCACTTGACTCAAACTCGTATATAAGTGTGTGTACTCCTACCAGTTGCATCTTACAGGGCAAACATGCCTAACAGATGATTTAAGTTACATAATATTTAATATTTTCTATAATAATACTTTTCCATATTTAAATATTTATATAATATTTAAAACGGACCCTGACAACTTATCCGCATTCGTATTCGGGTATACTGGAGGGGCTGGTCGTGCCATTGTCAACGCTTTAGCAGTTGAACCCCGTTTTAAAAGAGTGGTTCTTTTTGGACGTAGAATTGTTGATTTGGACAAAGAAAAGGAAAGCTCTTCCCAAAAAATTCCTGGAGATTTTACAAAGTTCAGACAGGATGTCGTAGACTTTGACAAGCTTTCAGAGAATTCAGAATACTTTGCAGAGAAATTGAAAGATTTTGATGTCGGGATTTATACATTGGGAGTCAATCCATTCAATTCAGATGAACAGACTTTCAACCGAATCACGAAAGATTGGCTTTTGGCCGTAGGAAAATTAGCGAAGGATGGAGGATGCAAACATTTCCATAAAATGAGTGGAATGTTGGTCAAGCAAAATTCATGGTTGAAGGTAATCTATAATTAATTACTTTGCTAAAAATATGTAGTTTCATAATAATTATTAGTAACGTCTATTATATGACTCTGCAATTGGCAGTAAAATATACATAGCAAGTAAATAAGACGCTCACCACAAGGAAAGGATTTCATAATACGCCTTATCCTACACGGGAATAATTTTAACCAATTTGCATGAAATTCTTTACCATAATTCGAAATTTTTGCAAAATTAGTTACAGTGTTTTTATTTAAAAAATCAAATGTCATTAATAATTAGCTGTGACACTTTTCTGTTCTTTATGTATAATAAATCCTTAAATTATAAATTTTACGTAATTATTCTTTTACTTTCAGATGGCTCGCTTCACCGCGGAGGTAGAAGACCAATTGTGCAAACTAAATTTCCAAAGGGTATCCATTTATAAGCCAGCTACAATTCTGACACCATTTAACGGTGGAGGAATGACTGGACCAACCATGGTTTCTATTACCCGCTTTCTAGACAGATGCCATTGGATATCAATTGAGGCGGATATTATGGGGAAATTTCTGGTGGAAAATTGTTTCACAAAAAATGAAAGTAATCCGATCCAAGTATTTAGCAATGCTGAAATGAACAGGTGGTGGAAACAGTTGAATAAAAAATAGGAGTCTTGCGATATAAACTAAAAATTATTGCAAGCGATGTGTACCATTGGACTATATAATTTTAACCCTTATTTTTCAAAATTAATGTATAATTCAACTTTATAATGCTTCCTGTATCTATGTAGATATATCGATGATAAATAATTGTCATTAACTTTTGTAAGTAAAATAAATAGCATGATCTTTTTAATCACATCAAATTTCATAAGTTATGCGGTAAAACCGCGAAAAAGAATCTATTTTTCCATAATTTTTAAGCCTTTGCTCGAAAAACTCTACAAGTCTTCTGAGAAACCTTTTGTAAATATGTGTAAATTTATTGCCAAACTTAATATTTATTAAGATTTGAAATTATTATTAGGTTTAACAGATACATGATTCGCGGTACGCTTTTTGGGATGTAAAATAATAATAATTTTAAAAGTTTTTGTATAACTGCATGATTTAACAATTTCATCCGTACAGTCCGTTTAAATGGCTATGACACCTCATTTGCATATTTAAGACCGCACAAAACCATAGCACAAAATCATAGCACAATTGGAATATCTTTCATAATAAAATAAATATTTCTGGCCTTACAGATTAACAAAAATGGCTCATTTTCTCACTATCGTGAGAATTTTGTTAGCCCATAACGCCAGAAATATTTATTTTATTACGAAAGATATTCCAATTGTGCTATGATTTTGTGCTATGGTTTTGTGCGGTCTTAAATATGCAAATGAGGTGTCATAGCCATTTAAACGGACTGTAATTAATAAATTAGGACCTTCAATGACCTATTTTATCCACAGTGTGTAAAATTCTGAAATGATTGAGTTTTTTCACACTCAATGAAATCTGTAAATATTTCAAGTAATTACTTTTACTTCAGGTATTGTGAATATTTAAATTGCGAAATATTAAAAAAGTAATAATTACGAGTTAGAAATTGCGTCGAAAATGTCTGTAAATTTTTATTATCAATACAAACCAATACTTTTTTTGCGATGATAAATTTTGGAAAAATTTAGCCAGCAAGCTACATTGCTTTCAAACAGGTATAATACCTAATTTACCGTCCATCCAAACCTATTATTTAAATTTTAATTATTTAACCCCACATAAAACCGTAGCATAGAACACTCATACGTTATACATATCTCTCTTAGAATATAATATATGATTTTGCCATTATACATAGTTTACAAAAAATTGCTCCCTGTTTAACTATTTTGTGAATTTTGTTCAACTATAATACCACAGATATTAATTTTCTTCCGGAGGATATTATGATCGACCTATGATTTTGTGGTACCCCTGGAAATCTTCAACATCTTATTAAGCTACGAAATTATTTAACTTTCAATTAACCTAATATCGGCAATTGAGTGGTTCACGTTTAAAAAATAATAATGAAATATATTTTCGCCAACAAAAATTCAACAGTTTTTGCCAAAATTTGACAACGTGAATCAATTTGCACTTCCAATGTACTCCACAATTTTTGGAGTAAATTAAAAAAATAATGCACAATAAAACCTGGGATTAAATAAATTAAGTTGATCTATTTCTGTTGAACAGATAAGTTAAAAAAATTCGTCAATTTTGCACTATCAATTTGCAATGGGTTTCTCTCCTGCAAAATATTTTATAACCTTGGCAAATTACTAAATAGTCTTACAAAAATATATATATATTGAAAAAAGTTGACATTTTCAATACGTCAAAATAATCTTCCCTAGTATATTGGAAGAAATATGCAACAAGTATCCTAGTCCTCCCATTTTAGCGAACATCTTAATAAGGTGTGTACAAAAAATTCAAGAACAGACAGAAAAAAAACGTAAAAAGAAGACAATTTGCAAACGACTTATTTCGCAGTACTTCTTCTAAACTGGCGTGAATACACCCATTAATCGTTCTTTCAAAAGAAACCAGAATTTATAAATATCCCATGGATAGATCTCTTCCCGTTAAATTGTAATCTTTCAATTACTACATAATCATAATATTGTTTTTAGTTTTGTAATATTACCATTACCAACAAATGACACAATTCTAAACTATTACAAAATCCTGGATGGATATTATTAATCCAATAAATAAAATTTTAGTCACGTATTTGTTAAGTAACAAAAAAATGCATACGACTTTATTTTGTTACCTGAATGTACTCATCTATTTAAATTACTTGATCGCCTTAAAATATTACACAGACGGAATTGAGCAAATTTAACATACGAGGTATTCGTTGCATTGTGGTCGAACAATTTTATGATTTTTTTATCCGGAACTTTTTGAAAGTCGCAAGTCAAAATTTTTGAAAGTCTCTAAAGCACTTCATGGGAATATTTGTTAGTCTTTCTCTTACATAAATTTATCATAAAAATGTGCAAAAAATCCAATCAAATCTTACCTACCAAAGTAGTCACTTTCTCTTCCACAATAACGACATTGACATCCATATTTATCAAAAATCTAGGAAATTATGTTATATAAGTGATTTGAACAGAAACATTTTCTTACAGTCCTTTTAAATGGCTATGACACCTCATTTGCATATTTAAGACCGCACAAAACCATAGCACAAAATCATAGCACACTTGAAATATCTTTCGTAAAAAAATAAACATTTCTGGCGTTACAGATTAACAAAATTCTCAAAATAGTGGGAAAATAAGCTACTTTTGTTAATCTGTAACGCCAGAAATGTTTATTTTTTTACGAAAGATATTTCAAGTGTGCTATGATTTTGTGCTATGGTTTTGTGCGGTCTTAAATATGCAAATGAGGTGTCATAGCCATTTAAAAGAACTGTACGCTCTTTTGTCCCATTGTAAAAATTGTTGCGTGCTAAATAATTTCCGTAATGATTAATTTTAATTTTTACATCCACTTAAATTTTCTTGGTCAAAAGATCGTGCAAAAATTAAAAGATAATAATAATACAGTTTTTACATAATCAGCCCTCTGAAATTCAGAGATTATTGACTAGGAAAGACTCAGAGTCTGAATCCTTCCGAGTCAGTAATCTCTTAAAGTAAATTGTAATTAAAGATAACCTTATACATTCTTATACATAATAAAAATCCATACTTTATTAAGAATTTAAATCAACTTTATTACTTAAATTGATCGATATATTTACTGGAACGCATCTTAAAAAAAGACTTTATCATGATGGGATTAATGCAGAAAATAATATTCGTAATAAAGCACTAAAATTATGTCACATCAATTACGTATGGTTTTAGAAAATCTTAAATAATCTCACCACATTTGTATGATCACTAAAATCCATAAGTTTAACCCCAAACTAAATATTTATCCATACTTGAAATTACAACGAGACTTAACAGATATACCGTTCGACATAATTAATAAAAGTTTTTATATAAATTTATTGATCGATCCATAAACTAATTAATATGATTGAATTATATTATGAAAAATATCTAAAATCTCGAAATGAACAACATCCCTCCCTTTAAAAACCACTTGAATATTTCATTTTCTACAAAAATAATATCAACCGTGCACTGCAAATAAACTGGTGTCAATTCCGCGCGGTGTAGTCACATATAGACACCACGCGGTGTTAATACGGGCAATTAACACCGCGTGGTGTCTATATGTGACTACACCGCGCGGAATTGACACCAGTTTATTTGCAGTGTGTAGTTGTGCACATTATAAAATAATAGTTTATGAAATCACCAATATTACAAACAATTTTATTTCGTAAGTTTTTTCTATAAATTGTTCCTGTGAGTGGACACATTAGATATTATTATTTAAGAAAACTAGCCTTATCTCATACACCTTTACCCCAGAAATTACAACCTTTCAATTACTACGTAATCAATAATCATCACTTCAACACGTATACATACATATTTATTTTGCAAATATTGCCATTCCTAATTAATTAATAAATGACACAATTCTACATATCCATCCTCCCTGTATTACCTTACAAAACAATTAAATAATTTGTGCTTACACAAAAAAATGAGAACGATCATAATAATTGTTCCACATTTGCAAAAACAAACGTGCCTCGTCGTAATACACTTATTTCTAACTTAAGAATAAATACATAAGATCGAATATCATCCAGCGGAAATATGTTACATTTATCTGTAAAAGGGATCTCGCTATTTATCACTGACACATAAGTGTGTTACATATAAGAATAAAAATAATGGCAAAAACTAAAAGTAGCTTTCCACACGGGTATAATAAATCCAATCAAGCCAAGTAACCAGGTAGGTTGCTACAAAATACATATCTTTAAAGGGAACATGGACCGTGGGAATTTTACAATTTTCTCGTTTCCGTCTTTTTATTACCAACACAAATGTACACATGAGACAGGGATTAATTAACCTGCACAGGTACATGACTAGTTAACAATCCTCTACCCACCCGTATAAATATGTCCGTTGCCAACTAATGTATCCGTATCTAGGGGCAAGTTAAAGCATCTTAATTGACGGAATGACGGAATCAAAATTGATCATATCGGAAAGAGAGGAAAGAGAAATGAGGTAAAAATAAGTAAAGTAAACTAGATCACTATTATTGTTATTGTTATTATGAGTCCAAGTATTACATACATGTCATCCATAATGCATCGGGTAGCGTCATATTTACTTCTATACTTACATTGTCCTACTAATTAGAACTCCTTCTTCTTTTTTACAAAATATGGGACACCGACTATTTTTATTGCGATATTGTATTCTTGAATGAAATCTAGAAACCAGTATTCTTTTTCTACCTGTATGGGAATCATTCTAGTCTGCAAAAATTGGTGCAAATTTGTCTTCTATTTTTTTCTAAGAAAATGCATTTTTTCAGAAACATAAGAACATTTCAATTTTTAGGCTTGATTTTATATAGTGCTTTAGAATTAGTGTCCTGTGTTAAAATAAAATCCGGAAAAGTTACCACCGAAACCACCCCTACTGGCGGATCTTGGGGAACTTTAAGTGCAAAATTTATCCCATCTCAGCAAATAGTCACGGAATTATTAACCCCGCAAAAACCCGGGAGAAAATCTAGTCGGGGTAAAAAAGGGAAAAAATGTCCACGCTAATTTTCCCATTGGGGTAACCCCAACAAATTCTGGGTGGACTTTGGAATATCCCTTAATTCCTAGTGACTCCAAGATTAACGAAACTAAAAACTTTGGAGATACATTTTCAACACCGAGTTCCGTACAAGCGGGAAATTTTTATAATTTGAATAATAATAACCCGACTGGAATAGAAGATACGAGTTGGGTTGCGATTCGGGATACGAATGGGGGGTAAGTGAGAAAATTTTTATTTATGTATCCATTTAGATTTGCAATTTCATTTTCACATTTTTGCATTTATATTCTCATACATTGAAGCATCTTATTTTCTTAATTTCTTAAAATTATTACAATTCCGAAAGACTAAGAAAATAGATTTTTTTAAGGGTAGCAACCAAGTCTGAAAATAATTATAATAAAAATACGCTGAGAAATGGCGAAACTTGACACGTTTTGAATTGTTTCTCAGCTTTGGGAAACAATTTAAACATTCTGTCAATAAAAGTTGTAGATATTGGTCTTATAGTTAGATTAAAAATACAAATTCAATTTTTTAAAGGTTTTTGAATGAGGAGATCTTAAAAGAGTGAAAATTAGCACGACATTGAAAAGAATTGAAAATAGTTAAAGGTAATCTATATAAACTGAAAAACCTTAATGCTATTTTATTAATTAGCTATTTTAGCAAAAAAGTGATTAAATAGATTTGCATTTTTTAGTTTCAACAAGCCTCAAATCGCTTAAATGTATTGTTTTATGAAACTTGCACTATTTTCAGATCTCCTCATTCAAAAACCTTGAAAATATCGAATTTGTATTTTTCATCTTTGTATAAGACATATATCTACAACTTTTATTGAACAGAATTTTTAAATTGTTTCCCAAAGCTGAGAAATAATTCAAAACGTGTCAAGTTTCGCCATTTCTCAGCGTATATTTATTATAATTATTTTCAGACTTCGTTGCTACCCTTAAGTACGTTGTAAAAATGCCGTATTTATTTTAATACTTTTATAATTATGCCATCCCAATTTCTCAAATAAAATTACAATAGGCGTAGTCACAATAACGTTTTAGTATCGTAATTCATTTAGCAATTTGTTGTCGAAATAAATTTGGAAATAAGAACACCGCCTTATCTAGGAAAAGTTGCGAATAATTTTTCTTCGCGAAAGTTTTGCAAATTCAGTGAAAATAATGCGTACGTTATTAACGCTTAGAATATCCCTACCAAATGTTAAATTTGGTTTACGGGTTCGATTTATAAATTTTTATAGTTGGTTTTAAGGTCAATTGTCAAAATTTCAAAAACGGGTGGCCAACGAATCCAAATAATGTCTTTATATGGCTAACTTATCATGGGTTTCAAGTTTATTGCGGATTGGACTGTCTCCATACCCCGACCTCTCCTCCTTATGAGTAACATGACTCCAACTCCTTTAGTTATTTAGACAAACTTTTCTAGAATTTTTGCAGATTTAAGATCAGGGTTTCGATTGGTAAAAACCAAATTTCCCAGGGCGGCGGGAAAAAGTGGGAAAAAGGCACTTTTTACCACCCACCTAAAATAAGTGGGAAATGGGAAAATTGGGAAAAACGGGAAAACCCCGCTTTTTAGGATAATTTCAGCGATTTGAAACATCTTTTCTAAAAATTGTGACTGTGCAAATCTAAATTCATATTTATTTTCTATATTAAGCTGTTAAAAAAGTCGATAACACAATTTGATTTAAAGAAATTTTTGAAATTTACATGTATTTATACGAGAAAATCAGAAAAAATTTCAAAACTTTCCAAAAATGTCCGTATTATATATCAAAATTTTCAGAATTTCGTGGAGATGACGAATATGAAGTCCAATTTTCAAAATATTGATTATTAAGAAAGCTAGCTTTCCCCATAACTAAATACATGGGCAGTCATATTTTCCCATTTTGGACGGTAAAAACCACTTTTTCCCACTTCCCATGGGAAAATATAGTTTTGGAAGGGAAAAACGAAACCCTGTTTAAGATGCGACATTTTCACCCTAGGTTATAACCGAGTTTGTTAAAGATTGTAGAATTAATCTGTCACATAGTTTTAATCAGTTCAAAAGTCTCGTGAAGAAGCAATATGTATTTTTTCACGAGACAATACATATCACAAATGTTTTTGCCCTTAGAAGCAATAATACGCTGACGAATTTTATACATTAATTAATTACTAACTACTTTGCAACTAGTACTGCATAGCTTTTGACAATGGAATTAAAACCTAACTTTTAATGAAGAAAAATACGCAGCCTCACTATTTTTGACTTGATGATCATAAAAATTCTCAATATCTCAAAAGCACTTGGAAGATTTGTTACAAAGAAATAATATTTTGCCAATTAATTTGCCCAATATATGGACAAATTATATTTCTAAGATTAGAAAACTTTCAGGATAGAAGCAAATTTAAAAATTATTTTACCTAGTTTAATTCTAGCAATCTATGTAATTTTTCTCCCAATATTGTAAATTCATTATTAGCCTAATCAATAATTATCAATAGACCAAAATTTTACGTCCTATATTCACATTATATAAATCTGCGATTTTTCATCCATGCAAAATTTCTAGATAAAAACCTCCTTTCAAACTGTTGTAATAAATAACGCAAAAATTCTTAAAAAATATATCTTCAAAATTTCAGAACTCGTGCAACCCCATTGCCAAAATTACCTCAGAATTCGCACACGTTGGGAAATCATGGAGACCAAATTTTGCAAGTTCTACCAGAACCACGCCTTCCATCCCCTCCACAAGACCGATACCCGACATCAACCTCGCTTTCAGTAAGTGGAAAATCAAAATTTCTTATATCATTTGCGTTAACAGACATCGTAATAAATTAATATTGGTAAATACACTCTGGAATAATTTGTTAACAAATGGTAAGAATAATTTTAGCGAAATTCAAGTTTGTCTCTGGTCGTATTTCATAGCCATATGACAGACTAGTTTACAATTAAAGAAATAAATACGTAATATTTATTAATCACGCGATACACGATGCGTAACTCACGATATGACTGGAACAATACTAAAAAGCTACCTGTTTCCCATACTTTCTTTAGTTGCCTATATCATTTTTAGCCCGACCCAGGGCTTATGTACCCGTCATGTCTGTCTGTCTGTCCGTCTGTCTGTCTGTCTGTCTAACGATTACTCTCTTCAAACTTATCCGATCGACTTGAAATTTTACACACATGAGTACTATCTAAAAACACAGTTCGAGTTCGAAGATGAGCCAAATCCGTCCAGTGGTTGACCGGTGGGCGTCATTTTAGTGGTATGGGTCAAGGGTGACGAAAATTTGAAGTAGTCGTAGGAAGCTGAAATTTGGTACAGAGGTAGCTAATGGCCTCTGATGAAATAATATGAAGTGAAATTCGAAAATTTTTTATCAGGAGGGACCCTAGTGGGTTACCCATCCCGATTTTTGAAAATCTTCCAATCGAGCTGAAATTTGGCGTGGATGTCACTAATGACAACTGATGGGGGAATATGACTTTAAATTGGAGAAATATTCATTTTGAGAGACCCTGTGGGGTGACCCATACCGATTTTTCAAAGTCATCGGATTTAGACAAAATTTGGTAAATACCATGATAACGGCTTCTAATGAATAAATTTGAACTGCAATTTGAAAAATTATTAAATTGGAGTTTCGGTATGGGGTGACCCATACCGATTTCTCAAAATCCTCCAATCAAACTGAAATTCGTCATGATGGTTCCATAGACAATACAAACTAATCATGAGAACCCGAGTAAAAAAATCGTTGGAATTCCTGAAGAAATTATTGTGTCGAATTCTGCAGAAATCATATGTCCAAAATTGGCCCAATATTCTGAAGAAAAAATTCTGCAGGATTTTATTATGCAGCATTATTTATGCGTAATTCATTATGCAGAGATAATTATGCAGATATGATTATGCATAAAAACTTCGTGCCATAAATTGGCCCAATATCCTGAAGAACAGTTTGTGTAGAATCGATTACGCATAATTCGTAATACATAAGAACATCTTGATTAAATTGTACGTTATATTTCATAGATAAACGATTACAATTTGAAACTTTCTAAATCATAAGAAGACAAGTTTAATGTATCAATTATACAATAGGCTTGCGAGTCTCCTCACGCAAAAAGTCCGACAAAGATTTGGTTATTTCACGTTTAAGTGTCCTTTTTTTCTTCAAAAATAACTTCGCATCTGCAGAGCTAAGATCATTGGCAGGCAAACCATCGACTCCTTCCTCTTTCAAAATGTATCCTGTCAAATATAACAAAAAATATGAGTCACATTGGAAATTAATATTCGCAAAAATAATTATAGCGACCAACCAATAACTGCATTGCAACGATTCGGGTCAATTGCCGGTAATGGAATTGCATTTCTGTTGGCGTTACATCGTTTTCCGAGAAGTGAGTGGGTCCGGAGTTCATCTAACGTAAACAAACGGCGAAACAAATTTCTTGCTCTCACCGTTGGTTGATTCGACATCAGTTTGATTGACGCTAATTCTGCGGCACTTAACGTGACACCCGATGAAGGATACAGCTCAACCTTTAAATTAATTTAAACGATGCATTAAAATCAACCGATAACATTCAAGTTTACTTGTCCTTACCTCATTGGTTTCAGCCACCGAACGGACTAAGGTTTTATGTTTGCGCCGCAATTCTCTATATTTTATTTTAAGAGCCAAGAACTTTTCTGCAAAAATTATAATTACAATAAAGAAAGGGTTAATATTTTGATTATCAATTTAATCCCACAACGTCGTTTGATGTACTTAAGTACCTTTATAGTCGATTTGTGCATCAATATCCGTATCAAGGCTCGGTTCTGCTGGAGCAGATACTGGATTATTTTCATTGTTATCTTCTTCATTGCCTTGTGGTTGATCCAAATTTTGCGATGCTAAAATCTTATCGATTTGGAGAACTTTAGTAGCTTCGGTGTGTTGCTTTTTCCGTTTCTTCGACCTCACTGCAACTATAAAGCGTTATATATCAAATACATACATATATATATGGCATATTACTAGAAATATTTCTTATTTATGACATGTTATTTTACCCTTCAGCGTAAGCTGGTTAGTGGCAGTACTCTCCTCTTCCAATAGAGCCAAAGCGGCCAATTTGTCAGCATTTTGAATTAAAATTCGTTTGTCTTGACCTTGAAAAAAATATCAAAAAATATAATAAATATATTTGGTATGAGAAATCATGTCGGCGACTACCTACCAACTTCATGAACTCTTCCCAAGTAAACCTTCTTCCCCCATGATATTTCCGTTTCCGATCCAATAAGGCCAACGCAATTCAATCTTTTCGTCCCATCCACGATATCTTCACTTCTTACCACTGAATATGTTTTTGGTTCGCTGACCCATTCGACTAAAAGATGGTCCATCCTGAGCTTAGTTGTACTGACGTGCAGATTAAGCTAAAAAATTCAAGTCACCAAACCCTGACTGTCTTACTGATTTCTTAGCTGCGTATTTGGCTTAATTACTTACATGTTACATTATCAAAAAACCAATGTAATTTTAAAATTATTATCACAACTTAGAATGTATTTAACTCCTGAGTATTTAAGTGACTCAACGCAAAACGTGTAACGATTCTAAAGTTCGCGGACTCGCCTTCTGATTGAGAAAGAGTGGTGCAGGAGGGAAAGTGCGAAAAAAACTCACTATTTGGCAGAATTATTTTTGACAGCTTTTTCCAATACTTATTTTTATATCTCTATGTCCTCTCTTTTGGTTTGAATCGATATTGACATGGGAAAAAATAATTACAAGAATTACTTCCGGTCACCTTCAGGGGAGGGGGGATTTAATTTGCCTAGGAGGACAACATATCGACGTATACAAAAGGTGCCATTTCATCCGAATAATTTCTGCTCCATTTTTTTAACAATTTCAAAGTGATGCAGCACTTATAAATTATTTTCCATATTCCATGCAGCGCAAAGAACAATTCCAAACAATTCCTGAAACTATTCAGACCACTAATCCTACAGAGAATAATGGAACGGAAAATATTCATATTCCAGCTGAAGATTTGCATATCGATGTAAATATGATTCAAATTTCTTTTAGTGAGTTTATTATAGTTCAAAAAGATGCAAATTACACAAACTGCTTTTTTAGGACACAATCGACATTCCTCAGGGCCCAGCAGAAAGTGATGACTCTAGTGAAGGTCAAAGTAGTGAAGATGAAGATGCGTTTTCTAATGTGGGCTACTTTTTAATCAAGATAATAAATTTGTAATTTACTTATGGAATAATCATGGAATGGAATATTAAATTGTTTTTAGGAGCTAAATTCAGACCAGAACTCTAAACTGTTCGATGGAGCTAAGATTACTTCTATGGAGAGCTGTCTTTTAATTCTCGGATTTGCTTATAGACACAAATTATCAAATTCATCAACAATAGACTTACTGAGCCTGATTAATTTTCATTTACCACATGGATCGAGTATTCCACCTTCACTCTATTTATTGCAAAAGGCTGTCGGGGTAGATTTCACCGACGCACTTGTGGCATAGTAGTAAAGTGTGATCGTGCCTCTCAGTGTGAAACCTGCAAAGTGCAAATCAATTCCCATGAATTAGTAAAGAACAAAGGAAACTATTTCATCTCTTTTGACCTAAAAACGTCCATGGAATCTATTTTGCAACATGATTCAGTCAAATCGTCGTTGTTCGAAAATCTGCTCAGTAGAAAACAACCTAATACCGAGGTATTACGCGATATTATGGACGGAGAATGTTACAAAAAACTTGGACTTAATGGATTCGAGATATCGTGTTGCATTAACACGGATGGGGTTGCCGCTTTTAACTCGTCTAAATTCGGTTTTTGGCCTTTGCTGATATCATTCAATGAATTGAATTACAAATTGCGTCGAAAGTACACAATTCTGATAGGTTTATGGTTTGGGGAATCAAAACCTAATTTTGATGCGTTTCTACAACCATTCTTAGAAGAGGGCCGCTTATTATCCCATTCTGGAGTAGAGTGGAATTTTAGAGATCAAGTTATTGTCAGCAAAGTCTTCTTCCCAATGTTTGCAGCTGATTCGCCTGCAAGATGTCAAATCCAACGCATCAATCAATATAACGGGGAATATAGCTGCCCTTGGTGCCTAAGTAAAGGCGAAACGTTCTGGATAGATGAACGAAGACATAAATGGATATTTGATCCAAGAATTGAAGGTGAAAGAAGAAATCATGCTCAGTTCATTCAACACCTTACGCAACTCCGTGGGGCGATTTCTAGAAATGAAAATCTTCCATCTATTTTCGGAATAAAGGCAGCATCGAGTCTGATTCTTCTTCCAAAATTCGACATCATAGACGGATTAGTTTTTGACTACATGCATACATGCCTACTAGGAGTTGTAAAAACGCTAACTTGTGCCTGGCTTGATACCAAAAATCGTGATAAACAATTTTACATTGGCAACAAGGAAGCTGAAATTAATCTAAGGCTTAATCGCTGTAAAGTGCCCGTAGAATGTCAGCGTGTTGTACGAGAAGTCAAGGATATCAGTTATTGGAAAGCGCATGAGTGGAAAGTCTGGATGGTGCTTGCAGTAACACTTCTTAAAGGAATACTTCAAGATTGCTACTTGAAACATTTTTCAAAGTTTACGACAGCTATATGTATCTTGTGCCGGGACGCCATCAATATTTCCGATGTAGAGATGGCACAAAAGTTGCTCAAAATGTTTTGTTTTGTTTTGTGCCTGATTTATATGGATTGTCTTATTGCACATTTAATATCCATTTGCTTACGCACGCCGGTGACTGCGTCAAAAACTGGGGCCCCCTCTGGGCATATTCTTTGTTCCAATTTGAGAACTATAATGGTGTATTAAGTAGCAGTTTGTCAGGAAATGCACACATTGGAATGCAGATAGCTAAAAAGATGCTTACAAGCCAAAAAATGTTTGCCCTTGGTCAGGTATCTTTTAACAATGAGCTGGCAGAATTTTTCTTTTTATCGCAAACAGGAAACAAGAGTTTCTACACCAAGTTCTTTAAGTCAGGATCATGCACATTTTTAGGTCCTAAAAAATTGTATGTATTTAGTAGCTACGAGAAAAAACAGCTCAGCAAATTGCAATTGTACGAAAGTGATGGTTTTTGTTTTAGTTCATGTGTAATATTCGGCAAAATATTTAGTTCATGTGACAGAGATACGACTAAACGGGTTAACTCAATAGTCAAAATTAATTCAAATTTATATGTTATTTCACGACTAATTTGTGTAAAGGATGCTCCTCACGGTGTTCTATTTGTGAAAAAGATAAGTTGCATTGACCACAAATTGTCATCCTTATCTTACAAGGTAATAGAAATTTCTGATTGTATTAAGGTTTTTCCGTCAAATATGGTTCAAAACACTAAATATCTGTGCCAGTTTGATGCAAACTCGAAGTTATCTATTGTGACAGCGATGGTTAATACGATTGAACTTGAATAAATTTCTGGCACTATTATTAGCTTCTGATTGTCACAAATGTCATCTTTTCCCCATATAAAATAAAACATTACAACTTCATAATTATGCATAATCCACCCGAGTAAAAGTTTCTGCAGACTTATGTATATTATTTTATTACTTTTGACGACAAAGCCCATCTGCAGAATTATGCAGGCAATTTTCTGCATGGAACTTTCGACATCATTGCCCCAAAATTTTCTGCAGGATTATGCAGACTATTTTATGCAGAGTACAATATGCACAGAGGTTATGTCGAATCCTGCAGAATTCGACATAACGATTTCTACTCGGGAAGTCAATTCACACATATTGTCAACCCTTATGTGGTAATCCCTGGGTCGGGCTCCGCAAAGCTGTACTAGAGGTTTTTTAAATATTGGTTTCACAACGTTACAGAATTATTTCCAGCTTAGTAACTAATTTAGAATTAACATGTAAACAAAACTATTTTCAGTACCACAAATGTCCTAATCGTCTTACCAAATTATTGATCCTATAAAAATATAATACAAATTTTCAAATGGAAAAATTGGGTGAAATTATAACAAAAACTGCGTAAATTGATATAACTTTAGAAAATTTATAAATCTCAATAGCAAACTTTATAAATTACAATTAGTATAAACTCAAAGGATCAAAATTTTTTAACGGTAAATATTTACATAATATCTACTCGTCACAAATTTCTAAACAGGATGTATGCATAAATCACCAAAATATTGGTATCGTCTGATACAATTAGTTACCAAAGTTGCTTAATTACGCCGACAATCATGCCACATTTATAAAAATGTATTGGATTAAGATAATAAATAGATAGATTCCCAGTATATTCTGTACCCGTTCCCGCAAAAATTAGTGCTGTGTGCTATAAAACATTACAATGCCAACTCGAATTACACATCATCCAGCCTAATTTTCTTTATTAATCACAGATTCGGAGATATTCCTTATTCATAACAGGCAGGCAGACCCCTAATTAACATAATTAACACCAGCAGAAAATCGCAAAACGGAATTTAATATTATTCGTCTGATATCATGATTTAACGCTAAAGTCATACTAACTCTTTATAAAATTAGACTCGGAAGATATTGACGGAACTGCCTAAAATTCCAATTGTAGGGATAAAATTTAGGGATAAAATAACTTAATAGGTGATGTTTTAATTGTTCATGTGTGGGAAAGTAAATATTTTATATTCCATGTTTTTAATAGTTTTATATTGAAAACATTTAGCTTGTATTATTTTTATTGGTACATTTTACAGTCTAGTATAATTTTTTAGAATAATATACTTAATACTCTTTGCCCAATTTCGGCTGTGAGATATGCGGGTGTTATTTAATTATGCAAACGATACCGTAATGGACAGAGAATACAGCGAAATAAAGAACATTATTGTTGCTGTGTCTCTTATTTAACTTATTTAATTCTCCCAAATGGTAGTTTCTTCCAATGAGTATGACCATTTCAAAAAAATTACTATACTTAGAACGCGTTTACCACTCGAAAAATTTTACCCATTAAATCATTTCAAAAATTGTAAAATTTCCTACTCCGCCGTAAACAATAATTATCAACGTCCACATTTACACTAATTTTGCTATCACTGCTAATTTCATTAAATTGTTTCCAATTTATCTCAGGTAAATCGAATCGGTCTCTACGTTCCTGACACGGATGACGAAAACGAAGAGGATTCTTCTGAAGAAAAATCTCGGGAAAATCTAAAACGCAAAAACAGACGAAAAAACAACTCCAAAAAACACAAAGGCAAAAATTCCCACAAAAAATCGGAGTGATCATAAAGATGAAAATGATGACGAAATTGATGACGGAGCCCCAGGCACGGTAGATTTAAAGGTAAAATTTGAAAAATGGAAAATAGAAAAATTTGCACGTGCAATTTTATTAGATATAAACTCCATAATTTCCGGATTAATCTTATCCACAAGAATTTTCATTATAATTAATCAACAAAAAATTAGGAAGAGCTTTGATTACAAAAATTTATATAATTTTTAAATCTTTTTACCATTTTTACCAGATCCAAAAGCTCCAAGACCTTGTGACCTCGTTAACCAAAAATGTTGACGTTATGCGTCAAAATACCCAAGTAATTTCTAAAGGGTTCAACATTTTATCGACAAGATTCAACAAACTCTCCTCCGATCAGGACGAACTGAGCTTAAAACTGGACAAAAAGTTTGTCTTGGTTGAAGAAGGAATAATCCGGATGCAAACGGTGAATAAAAATTATGATCTAATAACCTCCTGAGCTACATATTTACTATGTAGATTAACAATGGATTTTTAATACTTTTAAAACTTTCTTGGAAATAGTATTAAACAAAGTCGCTATTAATTCCTGAAAATGAAATTTTAGTGATACATTTTATTGAAAGTATTCAATAAGAATTCGCATTTCAGACTATCTTTTTTTTGTTACAAGCATTTAACAACTTTGGAGATGGATTTTAAATACATTAAAATAAAACAATTATGTGATGTCCGGTTTGGACGGTTTAAAGTATGTTTAGAAATATTTTAATAGTTTTACGTACCACAGATGTCTTAGTTTTTCCATCTCCTAACGTATTTAGTTTTTCACATTTTCACATTAAAACATTTTCAAAATTGGAATTGTTGCCAAAACAAAAAATATTGAAAATATCAAGTTATTTTTTCTAAACCGGACATATTTCCAGATCGCATTTTCACCTCTCAAAATTGAATATGAAATTATTCAACAGATAAGGGCTGAATGCGACAAAAATTTACTCTATATAGGGTTCGGGATAAGAATCAATTTTCAAAGTGTTTACAAACAAATTAATTTTATAGATTAGATAGATTTCATCAATATTACCGGTAGTAATTTTCTTAAGTTTTTTTATAAATCTAAGAAGGCAAAACATTTCGTTTACTTAAAGTTTCCACTTAAACGGTTGGAATTTCAGACACAGTTTTGCAAAGATATTCATACCAAAGAAAAATCCTTACAAAAATTCAAGTTGGATCTTCTGTCATACTAATCATTTCATCTGTCATTGACAATTAGATTAATTGCACAATTAGAAAAATCCGGTAACATTTTTCTTGCATGCGATTTCTTTACTTAAATTGAAACATATTTTTTTCTACAATGCTATGATATGATACCGAAAATGGTGTTTTGATAAAATAGCGATATTTGTTACAACTGTTTAGATTAGTTTGAGCTTGCTTATAATATGAGGTTATCATTTTTCGTTCATCCACACAATCTGTATGAATTTTAATTTCAGCGTTGCATTAAACAATTCATGTCTACCATCGTAGTATTTGTGTTTTTAAAATGCCAATTATTTAGCTTGATGAAAAAATTATTCTTCTAGTATTAGATGTGGACCATTTATTTTTGTAGAACAAAATCATTGAAAAATATATATGAATTGTGTTCCTGCTCAAATTTTACACGTTTTTTTTCATTTTCAAGGAAATTGGAAAGAAACTTAAAGACATCGACACTAAGGGGGAAGCAGGGATTAAAAATTTAAAAAAGACGGACCAGGAATTACTTCAGGTAATTTATTCATGTCATCAATTATTTTGTTTCACGCTTTACTTCTATTTTTACCCCAAAATCTCTAATTTCTTTGCAAACTTCGCAAAAATTGAATTCATGAACATACATGCAACTTTTCCTCGTTTCGGTAAAATCCAATAGAAATTATTTCTCATGCATAATAAATAACGTGGTAATAAATTATTACCACACTGGAGTCGCTTTTTTTTATCCTCTAAATATTTGGGTAAATACTAACGTCCAGAAAACTCTTAAATTATTTTGTAAATGAAATGATAATTGAAGAGATTGTAATAATATTATTTCTCTCCAAATCTCTAAGTAGTAAATGCATTTTCTTATATTTTGAATTAAGAAATTTGAATTTCCCTCCAGGCACAAATCACCGCTGGGCAAGAACACAAACGCTGGATGGAAACCCTTTCCGGCAAATTGGTCGGGTTCAAATCAGATTTCGACAAAGAGTCCAAAGTTTTAGCGGAAATGGTCAAAGCGTTGGCGGAAATACAGAAAAAAGAGAAAGGCAAGTTGGACCAGTTGGGAAAAAATTTGGACGCGGAAATGGACAAATTGCGGGACACTTTAGAAGAACAAAACAATCATGGGGACGGTGAAAAAGATAACAATTTTCAGGAGAGGGCCGGCCAAGATAGTTTACTTTTGGTCAAACGCGTAGAACAGTTGGAACTGGTAAATTATTTAATTTATTCGAATTTCGTTCGTTTTATGACGCAAAAAATAAAATTTAGGAATAGTCTGCCGATTTTTAAGGATGCTTTAGGATACAATTTGTAATATTGTTTTTGTTGTAAAATTTACAACAAACAATTTTCAGTTTTAGCTTTAAAGATTTTTACCAAATTTACAAACTGCACGTAAATTTCCGCAAAATATTACTGTAAAAATTTAATATTGTCCAAAAATATGGCATCCCATCCATCTTTCTTTAACTTGACAAAGTACTTTTAGTTATATGGCATAATCGACGTCAATATCTGACATATCGTCAAATATCGCGAATTTAATTCAAATTGCTAAAAAAAATTATTCGACATTACCAACTTCACAGTACTAATTACAAATTTTATAAAAAACTACAAGTTTTATTCTATTACACAGAATCTCAAGTCTACCCAAACCACTGTGAAAAACGAGTCCGAAATTTTCCAACGCGAACTTGGCGATCTTTCAAAATACGTTGACGACAAATTGAAACGTCTCGATGAATCGTTACAAGATCAAAATATGGCGCACAACTTGGCGCATGAGCACATCGCTGGAAAAATGGATTCCTGGTCGTCCACATCAACGACATCTTTGTTTGAACCTACCGCGCAATCTCTAATGGCGGCAAGAGGAGATGATTTAGACATGATTGAAACAAGTCCGATTTATCCCCTAAAATTTGAAGGAAATTAAAAGATTTTTAAAATAATTGTAATATATAGATGCCAAATCTTAATGTTTTAAAAATCGTTTACTCTAAATTTTGTAGAACAGATGGTTAATTTTGTATCTGTCCATGAAAATATTCAAACCGTTTGGAAACTTTGTTTTTTAGGAACATAAAAAAGACAACGAAACTCTGGCCGAGGGCTTATCATCGTTACGAAATGAAACTGAGGACACATTTTTGGAAGTCGCGCGCTCAGAAGAACGCCTTAACAAGGTTGTTCAACAGTTCGAAATTACCGATGTAAGTTATCCTACCTTTTAATCGTGTTTAAAAAAGAGTCCAAAAATTTTTTACAATTAAAAAATATATTTTTGACAATTAAAATCTTTATTTTTACAGGCGGAACAAGTCAAAATTCGCGAAGAATTATGGAACATCAAAGACAGGTTGAACGGCTTGGAGGAAAATTATGTCAATTTGTGGAAAACAAATAAGAAATTTATCGCCGAATTGGAACAAGTTGTCAACAGCGTGGATAACATCAATTTGGTAAGAAATCCAAAAATTTTTGAAAATCTATCAATATTTTTCAAGTAGGATTTTTTAACGCGGTCATGCAGACTAAACTCTGCCAGAATTTATAGAATTTAAAGATATTCGATGGAGCTTGATTAGAGCTATTAAGCGGTTTTTTTAAAGTTGCAAAAATTTAAGAAAAAAAATTATTTTAATCCAAGACATGTTACGAGGCAATTTTCGTGTAACCATTAGTTAGACGAAGTTCGACACCTTAATTGTTATGAAGTAGCATTTAACTAAATAAAGTCTTATTAGATTTGTCATTCATGTTTGAAGAGCAGTATCGTTGGCATAGAATGGTAAATTTATTACCAAACTTTAACACTATTACCAGTTCTGTGTGGTTAAATAACTACCTAGGACATTGCAACTTAATTTTGGTAAACAAAAGCATTTCATAAAACATAAGGGTGTTGCTCACAAATAAATATTACTGGGCTTTTTCAGTACCAAGCCCTTTAAATCGCAACATTCCTTAAGATGTAATTATCATACGAATAGTATTTACACTCTCAAATATATTTCCAGGTGCATGGAAACGAGCTACAAACCTTGTCCACTGATTTTGCCGCGAGTAAGGATAAAATTGAAAATGTGACGAAAACCTGGAGAAATTTGGACAATCGGTTATCCAACGTGGAACTCTTGATGGACATGGAAGTCTCGGTAGGAGGAAAATCTTCAAAATTAGAGTTTAAAGAATTCTTCTAAATTGTTACCGAATGGGTGATAAATCAGCGTAAACCAGAAATTGCGCGAAATTCAAATTGATTACTTTTCTAATTAAACAAGACACAAATTTGCTAAACTCGTTTTAAATTTCCCGGAAATTTAATTTGCTATATGGTGCTAAGTTTATATTCAGTAATATTTTTTGACATTACGTTTCAAATAATTTTGTACTAAATTGTTATCGAGTGGGATAAATTAGCATGAACAACAATTTGTGCGAGATTCAAATTTATTCCAATTTCTAATTGAGCAAAACCACCAAAAATGCGGAATCGTTGGTTTGAATTTCGCGCAAATTTTATTTACAATATGGTGCTAAATTGTTACCCCGCTATCTCTCTTTAACACACCTACGGTAACAATTTACAAATATTTTAAAATATTATTAACCCTCAAAAAATTCTCTACAGCAAGGCCACGAACCAAACACGAGCGAACTTTCTAAACTGAAAGGTCGTCTTGCCAATGCGGAAAAGGATGTTTCCGAACTGTGGAAAAGTTCGGAAATTTTGTCCTTTCAACAGCAAGTTATGGCGGAGAATTTCAAATTTTTAGAAGCCGTAAGTTTACATTTTATACTTATGTTAATTAGTATGTGTAATAAATTTAAATAAAATTCAGACCCATGAAAATGACACGGCTATCGCATCCGGAGATCGAACGCGTACCAGGGAAGATGCCACAGAGTTGAGATCACTGTACGGAAATGTTACAAAACGCTTAGCATCGGTAGAAAAGGTGTCGTAAAGAAATCTTAATTATTGAAATTTCTAGATATCAATATTGTAAAAAAATAATGAGCAAAGTATTTTAAAAATTAGAGAAAAAGACTCTTAAGGACTATAAAATATATACTAGAAATTGTAAACGTGCTAGACGATTGATAAATTTAGATAAATTGAAAAATCCGAATCCGGAAACTAATAGTATTAGTTTCTGCACTCTTAGAAACTGGGTATTGATTTAATACCGTTGGTATAGATATATGACTCTACCGCGTTGGTATTGAAATGTTTACTGTGTTGGTATAAATTTGGTATTGAAATAATACTCTGCAGAATTAGTTTTAATACTACCTGGTATTGGTTTTTAAACCATGTAGTATTGATCTAATACCATATCAATACCTCCGCGGTAGAGTCATATATCAATACCCAGTTTCTTACAGTGTGGATTTTTAACGTTTAACGTATTAGTCTAATACGTTAAACGTTAAAAATTTGCAAATATCAAATTTACTAAAAAAATATTGGCAAATTAAACTTTTGTAAACCCTTAAAATTTAATTTTCCCACTTAACTCTCCTATTGTTTACCAGTGTACTAATCCCCCGTACGAGACGAAAACCATAAATTTCCTCATCCCGGACTGGGCGGACTTTATATTACTGCATCGCACTAATCCAATACCGCATTTGACAGGAATAATACGGCAGTGGTAAGCTTTTAATACCCATTAGTATTCACTCATTACTAGAATGGTTACGCCACCAGAAACAACCAGCTTGGTATTGATTTTTTAAGAGTGTACATGAAAGTAGTACATATGCAGTAATAAATAAATTTCACTCCTAATTTATTGTTTTCCTCCTTCTTTACTATAAATCTCTTGTAAATAATTCGTCAGATTTTACCATTTCATAAAAATCGGATTTTAAATTTAGCAAGTTACTTATCGTGTCAAACTCTTTAATTCGACCAACATCTAGGACCATAATCCTTTAAAGAAAATATAGATCATTACTTCACATCGTTATATGAAAATGTGCCACAAACCTGTCACAGTCGAGTAAGGTTTTAATACGGTGTGCCACAATTAAGACGGTTGAATCCTTAAACTGTTCACTGACAATTTTTTGGATCAGAACTTCCATATTTTCATCGCAATTTGCCGTTACTTCATCCAAAACAAGGAATTTTGGTTTGGCGGAATTAACGTCATATTTACAACCCTCTCCACAGCTACAATATTCGATTCGAATTCGCTGGTTAATTTTACAAAATAATTTAACAACTGAGTTATCTGCAGAGCAGAAGATAAAGATAATGCGACGACAGCCGGACTTGAAATGATGGCAAAAATACAAGTTCCCAAAACTATTAAGGTCCCCAGAATGTCTAGCCTTGCTTTAATCCACCTGGTCAAAAGTGAACCACATTTAACTACAATATATGTATGTATACAATATTCTTGAAACTTACAATGTCCCAGCCATATATAAAAAGTAAGCCTTATTATTTTCTAATAAAGCTTCCTGAATCTCTCTCATTGTTTCATTTTCAATTCCAAACGCTTTAATGGAACACAATCCCGATAGCGTTCCCAGAACTAGGCTATAAAGTGGGGTTCTAGTCAATGATTCGTTTCTCCTCAAGTTTGTGGATGTGATGACATAAAATCTCTGCAGGGAAAAATACGTACTAAAAATGCATAATCCTTACTAAATTCGTAAATATTTTGTACCTGAAGGAAATAATAATAAGGGCAAGTGGTGCCACAAACACGAGAAATATCGGGGTTGCGTAACAAGTCGTGAAGATTGCGCTTAAAAGGAGAAGAAAGTTAAGCACGGTTCCTTGCAAATTTTGGGGAAAACTTGACTCCAAAATATCGACATCTTTGGTCACCACGTTTAAGAGTGATCCTGCACCAATTTTATTTAGGAAATGTATCCGTCCGTTTAATATTTTTAGGAGGAGGATTTCATGCAAGTTTCGTGATGCATTTAGCGAGAAATTGTACATAAATAGGCATCCCAGAAGTAATAAAATGACTGCAAGATCAAATTTATAAAAACTTGAAAATATTGACTTTTAATCAGGCCAATATTTCTTATCTATAAATGATTACCTTGAACTAATCCTACCGATCCATAAATTGTTATGTTGTTTGTTGCAGATTTTATCTGAGTGTAGTCATCCTGCCCACTCCACATAGATAGCCAGACATTGGAAAATGTATAAGTGGCTAAATTGGGGAATAAATATGTAAGCCAAATTTCAATAAAAAAAATAAAATCCTTTTTTCCGTCTTTATCCCCTGTTCAATTGCTTGATCTTCCACAGGTGACGTCGTCCTAGGCTCTATACTGAGATTTGGACTCATCCCATAGAGACTGGGTGCTCTATGTGGACACTCTATCACTTCTCTGCACAGAGCCCAGAACACAGCTGTTCGAGTAGTGGAGCAGAGTAGTGGAATTTTTTCACGGCTTAGGCCTGTCCCATACAGGCAGCCGTAGAGAGCACCTGCCCCGTACTAACACAGAGCCAAGCAGGCATTAAAGAGGAAAGCTCCAAAAAAACTCCCTCTATCTCACCATGCCTCGCAATATTATTCTTATTCCTTGATTTTTTTCAGGAAATTTCCTATTTCTCAGCCAAAAAATGGAATTTGGTGAATTTTTTTTGCACACAAAAGATTGATTGTATTACCATCCAAAATTATCTAGTAGAGGCCAATAATTTATTTGGGGGGAAAAATTATGAAGCCGGAAATGTGTCAGCAAAACTTGATGATCTTTGAGCTCCATAATATTTCCCTCCAAATAAATTATTGACCTCTACTAGATAATTTTGAATGGTAATACAATCAATCTTTTGTGTGCAAAAAAAAATTTCACCAAATTCCATTTTTTGGCTGAGAAATAGGAAATTTCCTGAAAAAAATCAAGCAATTTTTAACACCATAGGTGACTAAATTATGCCTTGTCGCATTATTCACGCGAAACTCAAAAACATTAGTGTAAGTGAACATCTTGTCTCTGCCTCTGCCAGAATGAGACTAACGAGAGTTCGGGAAGGGAAGGCAGACGACCTCTGTCTCATATTTTATAACCACATTTCCCGTCGTTTCCTTACTAATCCGTAATATGTAGTAAAAATGGAGCCATGGTCCTTAAAGAAGCTTCCCTGGCTAGGATCGAACTGGTAGCTCTGCGTGGCGACAGAAGACTACCATTCTACTCACTAGACCAACAGGGCTTCTCTAAAATTAGACACATACAAACACTAAAGTCTTTAAATATTTAGTAGGATTACCAACTGAACAAATAACCAAAGTTATCCCCATGGTCAACCTTGTTACTCCCCCTTCATACACATAAAGTGATTTCTTAACGGGTGGCCGATCCTCTGTCGGCTTGACAGATTCTGATAACTCACTATTATCGTTACATTGAGGATGTACATCATAACTTGACAAAATATCTGTCTCATCATCTTCACAAAATTTGGATCGAGTCCGCTCCTTATAAATGGTACGATTAGGTCCGAAATACTTTACTTCTCCGTCATCTAATTGTAGTACAATATCTGCATCTGCAATCAATTCGCTATAGTCGGTCGCAACTATGCGCGTTTTCTCCTTTAATAATCCATTCAAACTTAGTAATTTCGTGTAAACTTTATTAGCCGTTTTTCCATCTAAGGCACTCATGGGCTGATCCATGAGGTAGATGTCTGACCCAGAGTAAGCTGCACGACCGAGAGAAATTCTCTGCCGCTGACCACCCGATAGGTTGGACCCGTTATCTAGGATTTGTGTATCGTCACGCATTGGCAAGCAAGATAAGTCAGTGTCAAGTTCGCATGCATTTATTACGTCGAGATACGTCTGCTTATTGAAGGGGTTGTGGAGTAAAATGTTTTCTTTGATGGTGGTCTTCCTGGTCCATGTGGATTCAGGAACGTATGCAATTTTCCCCTAGAAATTGTTAAAAAATATTCTTCAATTTGTATAATGAAAGGCTCATCACTAAATTTTAAATGCACACATTGACATCGATCTTGCCCTTAGTAATGAACATATTTCCTAACATTGCTTGTAACAAGGATGATTTTCCAGATCCAGATTCACCAACTGTATAATTGCCATGATATATAAGTATTTCTTATTATCAATTAAGAAGACAAAAATTTACACCTATCGCGACAAGAGATCCAGGTGGGATGGAAAAATGTAGATTTTTTAACGTGGATTTTTTACTGTCCCAGGAGAGGTATGCATTCTCAAGTTTTATAGATGTGTCATCTACAGAAATGCATGCTTAAGGATACTTTAATTTAAATATGTACCTTAAAATTATCTTTCCTTATATTGTTTCACCATTCGTAATTTTATCGAACTTCACATAACTCTTTTGTGTTTGAAATTCTTCTAAATTTAGAAACTTGTTAATCCTCTTTATACCCACAGAAGTTTGAGACAACAACATGGCAAGAGCTGGTACGCTGTGAGTTTAAAAAGATAGACATTCAGAACACATTCATAAAGTTTCCTAAATATGTCAGATAAAAATCAATATCTTACGTTAATAATGGTACTGTAATAATATTAATGATTGATAACGCCGCAAACATTATCCCTGCATTGATTGACTCCCCATCCAGACTAGATTTCATGACCAGTACGACCAGCAATACGATGACGGGTGCTACGGTGAATGAGGTAACCATGCAGCCTAATCTTGTCAAAGAACGCCATAATGAGTCCACCTCTAATTGTCGGGCTAGTCCTATTTTCTTTAGGAAAGCTTCATTCCACGCATGCAGTTTGATAGTCTACGAGTAAATACGTAATTATGTAGTTTGATTAAAAATTCACGGTGTTGTAAATTTATATAAACACAAACTAGAGGAAATTTATACATGTTACAAAAATTTTACTTTTAGGTTTTGGATCGTTTCTGAAACAATTTTTACTCTGGAATCCTTCCCTTTCATTTGGTCGGTTTGTATCTCTTTGAGTTGTCTCATTAAAAATGTGGTTAATAAAATCAGCATGAGAATTGTGGATAAAGCAGCGAATGCGGGGTATCCAAGCAGGTTGTAGAGCAAATATGTGGCAACAATTGTTTGAATTGGAGCAATCCATAACGTGTGGAGAAGGGGAATTAAGTCACAAATTTTTTGAGAGTCGGCCCCTATTATATTTAATAAAGTGCTTCTGGTCGTGTCTAAAAACAATTTGGAATTTGTCATATTTCACAGCGTATCGAATATGTTGAGTTTAAAAATTTTGTTTTATCTTGCAAGTATACCTATAGATTCTATATTGGAAATTCTTAAAGCTTTCTGAATTATGATAGAATGAAGCATTGACCTGCACTTAATAGATATTGCGGTCACATTTTTCCAGTAAAATAATCCTAAAATGTTCCTCGCTATCAGGGATGTGATTAAGGCGGTGACGTAAAAGTAATCCTTCCACGTAGTTTTGTTCATCGTGTAGGTAAAATGAGTGACCATTATCCTAGTTCGGATAATGGTAATGAAAATATGTAATACTTATTTTTAAGCGTTTTCCTTTTTTAGTAAGTTATTTGGGATACCTTAAAATTTCTGGGGCAGCAAATGCCAATAGTTCTTGACAAATTCTTTGCAGTCCTGATATAGCGAATTGCTTGCCAAACGAGGCAAAAAGTAAATTAATGGCGTTACATGACGTGCTAAAATTGAGTCATATTATGTATTAGGCATTGATGCAATTGCATGTTGATGAATATTTATAGCACCTTTCAGGACCATTAATACTTGTTTGACTCAAATGCCCGTTAGCATAAGAGTAGGCTTCTTTTAAGTCAAATGGTTTCAATTGAAGTGACTTTTTCTGGAAGGATTTCCAAAATATTGTATCCATCCAAAAATTAAATATTGTCGGATCTTGGGCTAAATTGTCCATTGTCTTTTCTTGGCTTAGCTATTAGAAATTTTACAAATTGTACTTCCTACTAAAATTTTAATTTTGTAAGATTCCATACTTTCCTTGACTCCCAGAAGTTGCGTAATCCCATCAATAGCTGTATTGCATTTTCTACCGCTACTAATGGAAATACCATGTACCTAACCAAGTATGCTTTTCTAATAATCGAGTCTTGAACTTCATCCCATTTAATTACGGCACTTCTTAAAAGAATTCCTTCCACGATAAGGGACAGAGTCCAAAATAATATCTGAATCCAGGAGAATTTTATATCTTCCCGTTGTAGGCGTACCATTAAGCAAAATGCCAACGTCTGCAAAGTTTATAGAAAATTATAGTGAAAGACATACATTATTTTAGACACTTTTATCCTACAAAGCTCAAAATCCGGATAGTTGTTGAAACGTATAAGATTCTCATTTCAGAAATTGTTTCCTCCTCCTGAAATACTGAGGATATCGATGTCGTCAAAAGAGCTGTGAATATTCCAATTTGAATACAAGTTGTACAACCGAATCTAATTTTTTTTCTAGCTGCATTTTCATCCTGGCGCGTCTTAATAATTGTAATAAGTCCAAATATTAGTATGCATATTAAAGGAATGGATAAAATGATAGTCTCTTCAAAACAGAACGTGAAGAAGGGTGACGTTGCGTGCCACGTTAGGTTTGTATTCTGTAAAATATTATGTAAATATAACCGCTAATTATTGTGGTAGAAATCAGTCCTAACATTTAAGTATGTTGTTACCCAGAACGTTGATCCGCAAAAGGCATCCATAGTTAATGCAAAGGTGTTATTTTTTAATAGGTACCAAGTTGCCTAATTGTTCGTATTTAACAGGACTTCTGAATCAAAGTCTATGTGGTTCAAAATGTGGTGGAATATTGACCTGTGTATAAAGTAAGGTTGTGCCGTTCGCATCCAGAAAAGTATCTCGTACTGCGATTGAAGCACTGGAGATATTACAATTCCAGATAAATCAACCAAATCAGCATACGTGTGGTTCTAAATTTCATTGAATTTTGACCCACTTGTTGCATTAATCAGCCTTGACTGCTGGTAAAGTTGAAGGATTTTTCCTATACTTGACTTCAACTACGTTCGTATGAGTAAAACTGATGCAGGGTTTATTTAAGATCAGAGATATTATCAAATGCATTACCTGTGCTCAGGTATCGTCATCAATATTACTTGCTCTTGTGCAACATTGGTCATTAAATGGGTTTATTTGTTTAATTACCAAGAAAATACGAGGCTTATACGAAGACTAGAATATCAACGATGTTTCAGTATTTTTAATTTACACAATTTGATGGGTTTTTAATTACAAAAATGAAAATTAGTTAAGGGATTAGCTTCCTTAATCTGTTTAATATGTGATTTAAAATTATTTTTTTGAATTTTTACATCCTTTTTATAAATTGTGAAGTACAGCATGTAAAAAATTAAAAATAATATTTTTATACATTTACTGTACACTTCAAAATTCATTTTTTGCATTATCATTCAAATTTACACACTGCATAGTAAACCACCAGTATTGGCACATTCATCATTTCTACATCATTTCTCCTTCCTGAGTCAATAAAATATAATGTAAATGAAGTAAGTCTAAATGTTTTTAAGAAGCAAGTTATGTCCTTTAATAATAATATTCAAAAATGTGACAGAATGCGACAAATATTTGAATTAATTGATACATATGAATTTAATAATATGCTTGAATATTAGCTTTGTATGATCCTTATGATGTAATAACCCATTTATGGGGTGTCATATTGTAATAAATCTATCTATCTACAGATAGTACTTTTAAATAACAACATCTAGGACCATCGTTTCCACTTTTCAATTATTAATAGCAGGTCAAAAAACCATATTATTATGAAGTAGTCGTGTATATAAAATCGTTAAATTCCACCTGAACTACGTCAACCTTTAACGTATACTTGTCAAAACTTATTGCCCAATCAAACTTCAAATTTCTGTAAAAGCTTAACAATACATTTCAAGCATTTCGCAATACTTTGGCATCGACAATTATTAGGCAACTTGATTTCAAGTTGATAAACAACACAATTAATTGACAACGGTGCCACAAGATTCTCTGATAAACAGAATTCCAAGATTTATGTAGGTGATTACTAATTCATCAGGTCATGATATCTGAAGAGCGTTGTTTTTCTGGATCCATTCAAGTTAAACTTGGCCTACATACAACGTCAACTCAACTTCAACAGTCAAGTTATAAGTGGGTAAAGTACATACATACGTATTTCCACTTGAAATTTTTAACGAATTCTCAGTATCGACCCCCATACGTAACCATCATTTGACTTTCGCAAGAAAATTCAATTAATTTCAATTGGCCACAAATTCAGTGAAAATTGAACAAAAATAAAATTTCACTGAAATTTTTCTTATCTGTTTGGCTGAGTGATTGGAACAATTATTGGAACCGATTAAATCAAAATGATCATCACCTTAACAGAATGTCCAACCTTCGGGTATTTAAGCGAACCAAAATGCATATTATGTTCAGTTCTTAACTTTGCAACCGACAAGACAAACCATACGCAATGAAGAAAAATACTTGGATAGTTCTGCTTCTCCAATGTCATTTGGCATTGTGGTCCATACCATGCGATGCTAAAGGAGAAGATGTGAGTAATATTTTAAACATAAAATTAAGCTGTAACAAATTTGCATCAAATTACTACACATCAATAAATATAACCAAGGGCGCACAAATTCAACGTAAGAGGTTAGCTTACGCACTTGTAAATTCCCCTTCTCATTCCCCTACTCTGTTCAATGGTTTATGTAAAAAATAGACCGTTTTTTCCGTGCATCTTATCGAAAAAACGTTATAATTATAAAGCATAAACCATATAATTATATGAGTGTAATACAAACTTAACGTAGTTAACTGAAATATGGGCCATACTGACTCGCAGGCTTAAAAATCCTTAAAATCGTGGCATACAAACAAACCTAACAACTTTTAGTTTAACAAGGTTTTCAAAAAAACTTTTCTTAGCGCCACCGATAGTTATTTATCACATCCAACTGCAATCCCAAACTTGCTGAAATTTCAAATCCGTTCAAATTTGTTCGAGACATACCCAAATTCAGGAAATCTTTTATATATTTTTTTAATCCGATTAAAAGTGGATTTCTGGTGTAAATTTGGTGCTGCGATTTTAGAAATTTTGGATGGGTAGAACAGGCACCGTGTTTTTGCGTGCGGGGGGCGTTAAGATTCAGAATTTACAAGTGCGATCCCTCTCATCCTCAGCACAAACAACAAAAATTGTAAGTGGCAACTATGTGACTACATTTGGTATCAAAGTGAACTACTTGTAGCTTTTTTTAATTTTTGAAATTCTAGATGTCCCTCGACTCTTACTAGTGAGTCAAACCATATTCGCTAACTTTTTCTCAAACGCTGGCCTAGGTTCAAGCAAATAAGATTTATTTTTAGCACGGATATCTTTTTATTCTAATATTTAAGAACTTGATTATTTTTACGAAAAAGTAGAGTAAGTTATCATAAAAAACGTAGCCCTTACTGCGTTCTACATAGTCTGAGGAGTATGATGTGACGTTAATAAAATAAAATACAACGTAGCCTAACCTACGCACTTTTTGGGTAAAATCATTAAGCACATAATTTGTATAAAATAAGGTGTGTAGAGCGAAACCTTCCGGATCGCGTCCGCTCTCCGCCTTGGCTGTGACATCTGCATTCCCCATAGATGCCCCTGCGGCCAACAAGTCACCGCCAAAGGCTACCACGGCCTGAAATGCCGGAAAAGTGCGGGCCGCCACTCTCGACATGCCGCCGCCAACGACGTGATTGCCCGTGCCCTCAGGTCCGCAGAAGTTCCCTGCATCCTGGAGCCCCCCGGATGTGCAAGTTCCGACGGGAAGCGACCGGATGGACTCACGATGGTCCCATGGGCGCGTGGAAGATCCCTGGTTTGGGACTTCACGTGTGTGGACACTTTTGACCCTTCCTATCTACCCTCAACCTCAACTCGTCCGGGAGCCGCCGCCGAAACCGCGCAGGAACGGAAGAAGAAGTACTACGCCTTCCTCCTCGACCGTTTCCTCTTCATTCCCGTTGCCATAGAGACCACCGGGGTGTGGGCCGGGGAAGGACTTCGCCTCATCGAGGCCATCGGCGAAAGGATCGCCTCAGCTACTGGGGAAGGTCGTGCCAAGGCCTTCCTCATTCAACGTATTAGTGTCGCCGTTCAACGCGGGAATGTGTCCGCGGTCTTGGGAGCATTACCTCCAGGAATGGAACTGGAGGAGGTGTTCAATTTATAACTTTTTTTTCAGGTTAGGGAATTTTTTTTGTGACACCCTTGGGTGGTGAGACTTTTTTAGATATATTTTTTGTGAATTACTACGATTTTTTCTGCGATTTTTGATACGGTTTTAATCGGTTGCCATGGACACGATCTAAATTATTCTATACTCTGCGAATACATTACTTTACTAGAATCAATAAATAAATTTAGCCTTGCTGATCGAAATTACAATGTAATTTTAGTCAGTAATTTTTAGTATCAATAAATAAGTATTAACATAAATTTTTGCCCTTGTCATTCCGTTTCGTTGCTAGCAATTTCGTTAGTTAAACTTTTTAATTTATTTAAATGCAGTATATTAGACATTTATCATAGCATAAAAATTGTCCAATTATTATCTATAATTGGTCCCAGTTTCCGATGAAGCAGGTTTGAAAACCATTGATAAGTATATCGGAGATGCTTCCAATATAAAATTTCACACCAATATGCTTAAAAAAGATAGACCTTCATGTCACAGTTGCAGCTCGCTTCTGAGGGCTGCCATCCCCTATAAATTTGTAACTCTATGTGGTTCCAGGATGAATTGACATTTACTGAATCCTAATTATTAAAGTTGGCCATCTGGCTGGTCCTCCCTCGGTGAAGATGTTATATTTATATAAATCAGCCACCAGTTACTGGTTTTACTCATGCAAAATTAATTTTGTTAGTTTGTCCTAGCCATTGTGTAATATGCATCTTCCCAAGGAAAAGTTGATGTCCCCGAGAAGGAAGGTTTTTGCGGAAAATGTGTTTCAAGTTTCTCCGTTTGGGATAAAATTTTTAAAATCTCTCAGTTCCCCTATCCAAAATATCAATCAGATTTCAATATCATTTTTCTTTAATTCACGACAAATATGAAAATTTACTGAATGTAGCTGGAGGCCTGCAATAAATATATTCATGTTCACCATGCCGTTTATGACTCTAAGTAAAATAATGATTCTGTAGTTGAAATGCTTCCTGGTATTTTAGTGTTTAGTAGTGACCGCTCCGTAAATACAACTTGTTCCTGGGCAAGAACATAACTTCAAAATTGCGTAAAACATTATTAACTAATGTTATTATTAACAATACATCTTTGCCCAATGTGCGATTTTTGAAGTTGCTTGTTTCTGCTAGAAACCGTACTCCTGCACATAAATGATTTCTGTGCATAAACACAGGCATAAGTTTCCAGAGGCAGGATATAGAGAAGGAAGCGAGAAGGATGCATTTTTGAAAATTAGAAAATCAAACATTAAACATCCATTCGATTGTCAAGTTGTTTAGTGTTGGAAAGGGCGTTTGAAAGCCCTTGAAAGTCATCATGCCTTACCGTTTAACAAACTGACTATGTCTTATCGTGTGGCAGGAATAAGAATATAGAATGTTGTTTTTCATCTTCTCTTACCATCTTCTTACTGAGGGCTGCTGGTACCCAAGTCTGGGCTCTTTGGACTACTCTTTTCGCAAGTGCAACCACAACGACACCTGAAGGCAGGTTCAGAATCTTGCGCAAATCCTGCACAGAAAAGAGAGCGGTAAAGAGGACAAAGAAAAAGACATTGGGCAAGCAGGATGAGTAATGAGTAGCTGCGTATTAAGAGGTGGGGAAGAGCTGTCTACTTCAAATTTTCTTATCGGATTGAATCACCTAATTACCCAGGTATGCATAGATCGAAAGTTTTATCTGTCAATTTAAGTTTAATTTGGATCGGAAAGATTCAAATTAGTTGGTTTAGTAAAGACGTGACCTACATTTACAAATCAAAACCGTCTTCCCTGTACACACTGCTGTTCTGAATAATCTTGTGGGCAGCTATTTTAAAAATTAATCTCCTTGTTTATTTTGAAATCTTTTGACCCTTTCAGATGCTATGGGAATAGTCCAACTTGTGCTGCGAATATCCTCCAACATTAGTCGATCTTTCACATCCTGGTTCCAAAGGCTGCAACGCTCGTGGCAATACCTGAAATTTGCGCTTACTGCCCCCATTGAGAACCTACTCCAGGACCGAAATCACTAAAATGGGCAAGCGTAAGCCTATCTTTCACAAATTAAATTACAAATAGGTTTACTACAATAAGGTCTGTTTGTGATTACAGCTTTTAAAAATAATTTTTGATTTTGTAGAGTCGTTGTTGAAGTACTTCAATGATATGCTGAAACTTGTCAAAGAATAGGATAGGAATATATAGATTAGTCAAACTGCTTCATAATTTTATAGCCAATTACTGTGTCATGGTTTTCAAACCAGTTTCTGTAAACTGATATCCATTAACACATGAATAAAGGACGAAAAGAAAAGAAAGAAGTTGAAGACTCGCCGGCATGTCAGGCCTTGTACACAACTGGCTCCGACATCGTTAAATCAATCACCGACGCTTTCTTAAAACATCCTTACGCGTTTATTGGACCAGTCACAATGGCGATTTTGATCATTTACCTCCCCAATATAATAACCAGGACGGCAACTTGGATAAGGGATTTGAGAATCGCAGCGGCCTGGCTTCGACGCAACTGGCTTCAAAATATTGAGGATTTAGAAAACGTGACGGCACTATAGCTTGATTCACGGCAGCCTTCATTGTACAAATTTTTTATAAAATGACCGTAGATTGTCTTAGGACTGATATAACCTAACCTAACCTAACCCAACCTAATCTTTAATAAGTATCTTCTGTAACCTATAACGACGTTCGAAAGTTATGTGAGTTGAAATTGTTCAGGCAAATAACAATTCCGGTGTTTTAGTTCATATTTTTTTCGCAAAACAGTACTTTTTTATAAAAGAAATATCTGCAGAAGCCGACTTCTAAGCCAATGTTTTTGTTATTTAACGAAGTTTCATATTCTTGAAATAAATTTAATGAAAGTGTAATTTGACTTCATTTCCTTGCATATTTTATTATGCCACTACATGCAACTGTACAAAACTAGCGCCAAGGAAAATTAGGCTTCGCTTGTAATGACGGAAACCTCCCTAGGGATTGCTGATCCCTTGGGAGGATAAGATATAAGAATTTGCGAGTGCAAAAAGTAGTAATATTTTAACAAACTGGGAGTTTTGGTGATTGCTGTCATACAGCAGTCCACTTTGTAGCCCAACTCAGGGCTTATGCACACATGATGTCATCCCTGTGGTCCGTCCCTTCGATTTGCTATAACTGTCGTACAACACTCATTTCTTAGAAGTAAGACAAATAAGACATAAAATTCAAAAGTAATTTGTACTAACTGTATATAGGTGTACATAGTAATATCTAATTTAAGGCAGATTCGATACAATTTTTTTCTGAAGATGTCATAGTTTGAAGCGATAATTACGTTTGGGCTAATAAGGATGTTTTCTTGATGTATAACCCAATTGAAAATAATCTAACCACATATTATACACCTTGTTTGTGATAAATGGGAAAATCTACATGTCTTAATTTTAGTAATTTGATCAGTAAGTCACAGCGGACGAATTTTGTGAAAATCATTGACAGGGTATAAATAAGTTATGTGTCCTGTATATGGTGATACGCTGGAATCGTGGTGGAAATATGTAGCACATTGGCACATTATTTTCAGCGTACCTTCATCAGGCCATCCCGCCATGATATTTCGCGACGTGACCTTTCATAAATACAAAATTGAATATATTTTTAGCTTAGTGACAGATTGCAAATTACCGATTCAATAACATGGACTCCTCATGTGTATGTACTCTTGAAATAACTGAATTTGTGTTATTACAGTTAAGTTTAACCATTACAAACGTGATCAAATTTTAGCGTCGCTCATCAGAGCCCCTATATAGGACATGAATTCTAAGTTGTGGTTGTGTTTTCCCATCGAGCCAAAGTAATCATCGATAAGTTTAATTAGAACTATTATCCATGCTCGTTTCTTGAAGAATCTGAAATTGTTATTACCAAGTTTGCAGTATTTGAACGAATGGTTTTATATCAATTTGGGCAACTGTATCACAGCGCTCTAAAATACTAAGTGGAAAGCGCTTGTGGGTGCTGAGAGTAATTGAGAATAATTGTCATTTTCATGATTATTGGGCACAGTAAAAATTAATAATGAATTACTTATTCGATATTTATCCGAAACTACAAATTGAGTAAGTGGCTAACTAGTGAAGCTATTGGAATTTCAATCAAAATTTTATTTTACCCATTAAATTATATCTTAAAAGAAACATATTAGCATATAAAGTATACAATTAGCCAATGAAGTTTTTAATTGAGTCTTGGATTTGGAATAAAACATTTAATCTGACCTCTGGACGGCGTCGTTGAACTTTGCCACGGACTGTTTGAAAGCATCAACTTTGTTTTTCAAAGTGAGCATCTCATTTTCTTGCCTAACGCTGCAATTGATACAAGACAGTGTTTAATAAAGAGTATTTATTTAGTAATTGTGTGACGACGTGTGGCTTACATTTCTTGTTCAACTTGGTCAATCGCACTAGCTAGCAGATCCTCAATCTTTGATAACGGTGAGTTTGAGTCATCCATTTTTCGCCTCTTGTCCGCCTGAGTTGACTGTTGATGGAAACCAAAATATTATATATGTTGACGATAAGATTGGCATGTCAATTAATTAACTAACCATGACCGTATTGTTCCTCACAGCTGCAATTATTATTTCAAAGCCAACGATGTCAGAATGACTGGATATAAGAACGATGGAAATTATCCGTCTTCAGGTTTAGGTGAGCTGTTGTTTGCTTTGAAAAAGGCAGGTGGCCCGGGGTGATGTGAGATAGGTTGCAGCCCAAGTAACTAGACCTCAGATTTATCAATTATGAACAAAGTTATTAATTTAAATAATTCGTATTAATGTGAAAATAAATTATTACAATATAAGAATCAGGAAATAGAGTACTCACTGTTTTGCGCTCTCTAAATAGCATCACTGACTTTACTTTGGGGTTCTAAATCCAGTGACTTGTAAACCGTTACGTATGCTCTGATAATTTGCGCAAATGATATGCACCTCCTGGAACAAAACTTGTGGTATTGTTCATTATTTAATAATGGCTGACGGGCTCAAATTCAAAATTTGGCTAGTGTAAGCTTTAATCACACCCATTGTAGAAAATTGGGAAAAAAATCCAAGAGCGGTGTAACCCCTTATTAAATATTATGCAATAGTGATAAATATCTTTTCACAGTCACACTTATTTAAAATCAATGAAATTCTAACTGAACTTTAATGAAATTAATAAGATTTTATACAGCTGGAAATAATTAAACTGCATAATTCAAATAAATTCATCCATAGGTCAATTTTATTTATTCGTTAGTTGATATTTATTTTCAGCAAATATTATAAATAATACATATACTACTGTTTTGAATATAGCGAAGTCAGCGACAATATATATACCATGCAAAAGTTAGTTTTGCTATCTACGCTAAGAATAGAATTAGTGACAACGTGAGATCAGGTTCAATTTCTGTATGACTTGAGGTGGGTAGTGTAGTTCATGGTTTATGCGGTACTGGCGGTGGTGGTGGGGCAAGGAGCGAATATTCTCTCTCTTGTGAAATGATCAAAATCACATGTTTTTCGAATCATTTTATTTTCTGCTTCGAAAACTGGCCGCGAAGACAAGGATTTTATTTTTTTATTTAACTCGCAACAAAATTGTCTATAACATATAAAAAAATTGGCACTTGTTTCCGATCACCTAAATTTCGAAATTTCCAGAAATTAAAACGAGAAATACATAAATTGTTACTTTTCTTAAAACTCAACCGAGAATACAATTTTTTTTAATTTTTATTATACACATTGGCTTTTCAGCTGTAACATATAAAAAAAATTCTCATAAGTTTCCGATCGAACAAATTTCAAGTAAGATTACCGCATTTTAGATGAAGGAATTATGTTAGCCAGCCTATGATCAATTGCATTGGCATCTACGGACTAAAGGCATCGTAAATTATTTTCGTTAATCAATTTAACTAATTTTGAAGTAAGTCCTACTTTGTTGGCTTAATCTTAAGTTTTTGAATAGGTTGGGAATATTAAATATCTGTAGTCATCGAGGATAAGTTATGTACCAACCTGAAATAAATTGTGCAGTATGCATGATATTTTTGACGTTTGGTTTACTTAGATTTCAAAATAAACTAATAACTGTCCAATGTATGGCATTATTAAAACATCTCCACCGCAGTACATTCATATCGAAATAAACCTGCCCACATGTCGTTCTTTCTTTGGTACCTGATAGTCATTTTAAATTTTATTACCACATACACATATTATCACATACTGTGGGCCTATATTAGTATGTTGGGATGATATGAATCGGCTAGGGAAGCATTGGAAATGCGAATGGGATGGTTAACTTAAGATTAACCAGGATAGAGGAAATGCGTCAGTCTGGGTAACTTAAGATTCTGGTGTCGGAGCCAGGCCTTCCATTCAATTTTTTGGTGTTTCCACCCGATTCCTATTTCCCACAATACACAGTATCGAGATTTTTCTAAATAGCGAATTTTCTAAAAAAAAATGATGCGCTGCTTGGTGGGAAGTCGATTGAAGATTCCAGAGGGACAAGTTAAGGTAAATTCTACTACCGAAAAGGCTCACGATATTTTTGTGCTTGACCATAGTTTGCTTTTTACGGTTGGGTCCAGAACATTTCCTATGGTTCACCGCTAAATAATTTGAATTCTGAAGACAACGTGATTATGGCTCACAATATCGAATTTTGCATTCCGATGTGCAATTCTAACTGTGACCATGTTCTTAACAAATTAATATTATCCCAAATTAAACTGCTCCAACATTACCAAGACTTGTGCGTAATTCGTTAATCTATGTCATTTCTGCCCGGAATATGCATTTCCGACGTATGGGCTTATATATAGATGACTAGGATATAGCCCGTGCAAACCACGGGATCCATTCTATTTTTTGGGATGAATATACTGCGATCGGGTGAGATCAAGATCAGAATGCCAATGGGTGATTGGTTGGGTTAGGTAATGAGTTTGGCCAGGTGGAACGTGGGAGATGTTACTTGCATGTAAATCAGCAACAGGAGACAGTGGGGTTAAAGGATTTTCCTATCTCACCATTTAAAACTTCTCAATTTCCCATAATGCCTTCAAACATACTTTTTGAAGGATTTTGGATAATTGGACACTTGTGACATTGGATAGTTGGGAGATTGGATAATTGGAGATCTGGAGAATTAGAGATTTGAAGATTTAGAAGATTGGAGATTTGGAAGATTGGAGATTTGGAAAATTGGAGATTTGGAAAATTGGAGATTTGAGAATTTAGAAATTTGGAAAATTGAAGAATTGGGCTTTATAGTTAGAAATTATAGATTTTAGGATTTGGGGAATAAGGAAATGGCAATATTGAAATACTGGTATCCTACAATGCTATTGCTGTAGTACATTGAAGGGATGCGTTTACGACAGACAGACGAACAGGTCATATTTGGTCATACTTGGTCATATTTGCACCATGTTTGCACATATTTCGTAATACTTGGTCGCATTTGCACCATATTTGCACATATTTCATAATATTTGGTCATATTTGCACCATATTTGCACATATTTCATAATATTTGGTCATATTTGCACCATATTTACACATATTTGGTAATATTTGCTCCTATTTACATAATATTTACACATTTGCTAACTCTGTTTCTACGCGCATAAGCTTAATAATGTTTGGCACTATTTCCATCGTGCTTCCAACCATATCCTGCTTTTTAATACGTGGTACAGATTTGCATAAAACCAAAATGATGAATTACATTAATAGGAATATAAAAATGCTACTAGCCAGGAGTTCCACCTCATTGTTAAAATCTCAACAGCGACCCCCGTGAGTCTAATTAAGAACACTCTTCCAGCGGAAATATCATATACGATTCGGTCAAGGATGGGCTGAGATTAACTGTAGCCTGCAATGACGACTGCACAGGGATAGATGAAGAAAAGTTGAAAAATAAAACCAATATTTATTTGGCTGAAACACAAATTGGGTCAAATACAGCTGAATTCGCTCGGCCGCCTCAATACCAAGGTGGAAAGCTGTTATTTATTAGTGTACTTGGGTAATAATTAGAATCCATTCCATTATTTTCATGGAATCCAACAACGCCCAATTCACTGCAAGCAAACTTGTTTGCGTATGTGTTATTACAATATTATTACTGAAGTATTATACTTACACAATTCTCACTACTTTGAAATTCATATTGCAGATCTGAGATTTGGTATCGGGGGCACAGACCTACCTTTTACGTCATATCCGTTGGGACATTCGTTACTAACAACATCAGTAAGCAGTTGTCTCCGAAAGCAGATGGCCATTTCGGAGGAATTTAAGCCATCATTCCTAAGAGGATTTGACATGCTGGATGAAGGGCTAATGAGGATGGATTGTGCAGTTCACGCATCCTTTCTAACAAAGATATTTCTGGAAAATCTAATGTAGACATATATAAGACTTAAATTAGATATCCGTTTTTTCTTGTACTTAAATATGTATTAATTTATCGTTCTTATGAATACAGCGTCGCAGTTTTTAACATGTTGAGAAACTGACAACTCTACTGTATTATTACAAATTTATTTCGCTAATCATCCATTCATAAGAAGTTATCAAGATATATTTCAAGCACTTTGGTAAAAGTACATATTAATATTTAAAAAATTAGCTTTTCATTTTATCTCAACAAAGACACCAATATTTTAACCCATCTATTTGACGTACTTGGCGTCAACAAAATTTGGTGCGAAATTCAGCTAGTAGCGTCTTGCCCCAGCGGCACAACCAAATATAACCGACGCGCAACTCAGTCATCATTTTTTTCTCCCTCAACCGAAATAATCGTTCGCTACAGGTATCTCGTTATTCAATTTTTTGTACTATTTTATTATTTCTTAATTCGTCAAATAAGAAGAGTTAACTATATTATTCTACTTCATACGAGATGAATATAGGGTAGAGTTCCCTTGAATAGAATGAAAACAGAATTATCTAATATTTACTTTTTTTCAATTTTCTTCTAATAGGAAGTTCCAAAAGATGGGGCCCAAGAGGAAAAGAATGGAGAAGGAACCTAGTACTGGCGAGCTACCTGCGCCAGTGTATGTCGAATTTTCACCAAGGGGATACACTCGATCATCGGCTGGTATTATTTTTTACTCACTACCAACGGGACAGTGCCCTGAAAAGTTCTTACGGACTTTTTGCATGTTTCAGTAATTATGCGTCCCACAAATAGTTCATCAGATCCTATTTCCAATGCCGGTGTTACATCCGGTGAGAGCAAATCCCAGGAAGGAGCTGAGAATACCAACAATGCAAATTTGCGAGCAGGTTCGAAAAAATAACTATAATAAGATAGTTATACCATGCATTACAAGTTGACATCTCGACTCAGGCTCTGGAAGCTCTCGAGGCCCAATTATGCAATTGCCGAAGAAAACTAAAAACATGGTTCAGAAGCAAGATCGGAACAAAATTATTATAAAGAAAGTGAGTATTTTGCTTTGCCGATTTAGTTCGAGCGCGGAAACGTAAATCGTCATTAATCAAAATACAACTTTTAGGTTGTCAATTTATCCAAAACTGCCGGCAGATCAATTACCACCCAGTTATCAGGAGTTCCAGCTGGGAGTATGGCGACATATCGTTTGCCACGTCAGCGATTTATAAAATGGATTCATTCCTTCCTCTCCAACCGAAAAAACTGCACCGTAACGCAGGAATTTTGTCGTCCTTCCTACAAATGACCCGGGGATTACCTCAAGGAACACTACTAGGGCCTTTGTGTTTTTTAGTGAACTTTGACCCCATTATAAAACGACTTAGTCTAATTGATTTCTTCAGTTGCAGAGTTTACGGCTTCGTCGATGATCTCTCCAACCTAGAAATAGTACGTGGCGACCCACTCACACCCTCAATACTGCAAATAGCCAGCCAAGTGACAAAAGAAATGGACATGAGACTCAACGCCAAAAAAACTCTTGCTTTAGTGTTTGACACCAGGCGGAAGCAGGAAAATTGTGAACTATTGATCGATTCAATCTCTGTCCCCATAATCAACTCTGTGAAATTACTGGGAGTATATATCAACAACAAATTAAACTGGGACGACCATGTCGCTTACATCACGTCCAAGGCTGCCTCAAGACTCAATTACCTTAGAAAGCTCAAATCTCTTGGTTTCCAGAAAGACGAACTGCTTATTTCATATTGCAGCTTTGTGAGATCTATCCTAGAATTTAACTCTACGGTATGGGGACCTGGGCTCACAAAGGACCAGACTGACTCCATTGAGAAAATACAGCGTCGTGCCATGTCTACGATTTTGAACTTGAAAGTTACAGAAAGAAGCTACCACGATCACCTCCTTGTTCTGGGATTAGACACTCTTAAAAAGAGAAGAGAAGCGGCATTGTCACGGATGGGGGCTAGTATACTTCAAAACCCCAGATTGAGAAATATGCTGCCCGATTTCTGCAATGTCACCAGCGCTCGATCTCTCCGTCAAAGCAATCTTCTTATGCCAATTACAACAACAAGGAAACGTTACCAGAACTCTTCAATCCCTGCTATGGTGAATCTGATCAATGCAGAATTCCGACAAACTAAATCATTTCGTGGTATCCAATATGTGTCACATTTTACCGACTAATTACAACATTACTTTTTGCTGAGTTTAAATTTATTAATTCTATATCTCAATTTTAAATATCTTGTTATTCAATTCAATCTTTTTCTAGATTATTTGACGATGTAAGCATTTCAGCTTGTACTGCAGCTTGATCAGATGAAAATAAATCATTCATTATTATTATACGATTAAGCAATAGGATAGTTGGAAAACCTGTCAAAGGTCCAAAAGGGAATCCCGGAATGGTAATTAAGTGTTGGTTTTAGTACAAACCTCATGAATAAATGGTTAAATTAATTAAATATTTCAGATGATGTCCTTCGAGGATAGCGACTAGCACACAGCATTGAATTTAAAAAAATACTACGAAAATTGTGTAATGTTATATAAACACCTTTCCTGAAGGCAAGTTCACCAGCTCACATAATCCTAAAATTCGCCTTTCCATAACTCTTGCTTCACACCAAGGTTTTCCAGTTGCTGACCAGGCCAAAATGGAAAATGCCGTCAGACATACCGAAATTATGGAAAAAAATTGTAAAACTTGTACATACAAAAATTAAAGTTATCGATGTCAGATAATTCTTAGAAATTTCAATTTATATAATATTTAAACGAAATCAAAAATTTGATGGAAAGAAATTAAACGATTCGATGAAGTGAATCTTTGCACAGCTTTGAGATTTTCTTCCAAATTGTGCCGATTGATTTACAGTGGCGGAAAAATCGGGCCCGGCTAGAATGCATGGCAGAGGCAGGTAAATGTATAGGTGAAGTGAATTGATAGAAATTCTAAATATAGAGAAGCTAGCAAGTAAGGAAAAAAGGTTACGTAGTTTTTAGGACTTTTTCCCTTTTCATGTATAGTGGGTTGCAGAAATTAATACACCCAAAAATTTATAAAATTTTTATAAGCTAACAAAACAAGAAATAATAAAATGTTTCAACTGTTATATTCTGTTTGCAGTACTTTATTATATTGTGTGTCCGATAGCATACATACATACTTCATCACTTCTTCCACTCGTACAAGTTTAGCCCAGTTTTCGTAGAAACTCATTAAGCAGGGAACACCACTTCCTTCGGTAACGGGCCTTTAATTCAAGTTCCTGGCTGGCTTCTAGGATGATGAATCAATAAGTATGGATCATAGCCTTTCGTTGGCATGTAATTAACGACCCCCCCATAGTTACGGGTTTTGCCCCCTGTATTTTGGAAATGATCCCCCATTGATATTTGCCCCCAGATAATTATTTTTTTGCCCCCTAAGAATCAAGCGAATCCCCAAATAAAATGACTCGCCACATAGTTAAAATCAAGTATAATTACATATATTTATATCAGATTTGGCAAAAATTATCACAATTAATCACAATTAATCAATGATCAATGCTTTGGAGCACTTTGGTGGACGCCCTGGTTTCCTTCTTTCTCCCAGTGGTACGGTTTTTGCTTCAGGCCGAACATCATACAATTTGTTCTTTATTGCCAATCCGAGAATGTGCTTGCAAATATAGTTTTTCAGAAAAAAGGGGCAGGTACAGGATGACTCCATCCAAGCGGTTAAATGAAATTTTACCATCCAAAGTCGAGTCATGCAGGATTTGTAGGTGTCAAATGTTTTCCACGACTTCCTCTCTGTCAACCGTAGATATTTAACTACGTCGTCTTCTTTCAATTTTGGTTGATTTGTCGCGGATATGAAAAAATTGGTGACGTCCCCTGCTGTGCGGAATTTTACATCCGGTTTACTCTGGACCCAATTAAATGCTGACGTTTCATGTGACAGCGTGATAATTGGATGTGAGGAAAAAATCTTGAAATTGGGAAAGTCTGGCGACCGTTCTGTCGACCAAGTCGCGACCTGTTTCAACATGAATTGCAGGAGCTGGCCCATTGGTAGACACTGTCTAAACGTCCCTTGCTGTTTAATCCAACGGTTTGTTGATTCCAATCCATTATTGGTTGACGGAAATCCAATGGCTCGTCCTTCAAACCACCCCTCACGTTGGTCCAAGTGTTCCTCTTTAAAATATAACGAAAACTCAGGGTTCAGCTTCTCATGTTTCTTAAGCCAAAGCAACTTGGCTGTAGCAAAATCTTCTTCAGACCTAGCAAGTTGGAGCTCTGCAACGTCATCTTTCATGTGCTTCCATAAATTTGCATCTTTCACTAATTTTCTGTTCTTATCAATATTTTTTACAAGATGAAAGTAGCAAAAAACTCGGCTAAACTCCTCCCCAAATGTTGCACGAAATGCATTTGTAATAGATTCTGCGGCATCTGCAATTATTATAGTCGGACAATAATCAGGGGTCCCTTTTTGTAAAGATTTGAACACAAATTCAAAATCCTTCGTTGTCTCTCCTCTTGTTACGGCAAACCCTACAGGGTGAAATGTCTTATCTTTGTCAGATACTCCTATAACTTGAAGAGGAAATCCTTCCCAATTAAGTTTGTACGTGGCATCAGCGTGAAGTGCAGGGGTACGCATAAGTAATTGTAGAAGTCGAGGAGTCGATATAAGAAGTCCGAACCACTTTGAATCGTAGTCAAATTCGCAATTTACAACGTAGCTTTCATCATTATCTACCGGCATCTTGGATAATTTCGAACACTCAGCCTCCAGTGCGCCAAGGGATAAAATAGTCGGGCCTTCCTTTTTTCTATGAGTTGCCAAGAAGTTGGTCAATTTAGTTTTAGTGGGAACATCAACGCCCAAGTCCAAAAGCGATCGAAGAATTAGTTTTGGTTGTGTTACTCCAGATTTGAGTAGTTTTTGTATTTCGATCTTCGTGCCCACATCTATTCCTAAAATATATTTAAAATGAATATAAATATATTTCAGCCAACAGAACAATTTGTAATAAAATTTGCAAAATTACCTGTTTTAGGCCGGTCAACATGGTCATGCTGATCGGTTGTCTTCTCCACAATTACAGACGTATTATTTAGTAACAATATGATACAACATTTTGAGCTGCATGAGTCGCTGCTACGGCACACGAACTTTAAAATTTCAGCGTCTGCAGTTTGATACTTCGATTTATACACCCACTTATTTTCACTTTTAATGAACTTTTCCGCTGCTTGTTTCGTGGAAAATTGTTTAACAAAATTCCAATCCAACAGTTTTCGTCGCTTTGCAGGCTGATTTTCAGTTTCGCCATTGTTGGATTCGTCGTCACTACTTTCGGAATCAAAATTAAGTGTCTGGGAACACTTCCTTGCCATGTTGTGCAGGAGGGGCTCAAAAGCTACTAAAGGTTTGCCTGACAATTTGACGGAGTTGTAATTCATGTGAGACATATGTAGAGTCTCATCCCATTCAAGTGGAAACCCAGTATCGTTCCATTGACGCAGAGTTGTCAACTACACGTGATCCGAGCCAGGTTAAAAATCAGATCTGGAGGATTAAAAAGTATCAAGAATTTCTTGAGCAGAATGAAGGAAAAATTCTGCACAGGAGTCATTCCATCTTATTCAAGGGGAGGAGATGGCTGGGACATTTAATTACGCAGGTTAGTTTAATTTCTGGTGTTTGAATGTAAATTATAATATATTAGCCTACTATAAACCAGTTTTAAAGACGGGCTGAATGTTTCACGTCCTCCTATTTAAAACTTTCGGTAAAATTCCTGCCGTCTTATTGCCTAAAAGGTTAGTGGTATATCCTCGGATTTGAACCATAACAAATAACGCAACTCCTACTGCAAAATCCGAAAATCTAAATCATACAATATCTTTTAGGAAAATTCCGGCGCTGACGTTTTGGAGATATTTTGAAAAATATCAATATTTGAAACATCTCCAAAATATCAGGTTTCCTGACTTTCACAGCCAATTATGACCCACAATATGTTATAAAATATACCAAAATAATCGTATGGTCGAGATCAATCGGCACCATCCCGATTTCATGTGACCACTTCATGAGTAGCGTCCCCAAAACTTACAAGTTTTCCGTATTCATCCTTAACTACGCGTCGCAACAATCCAAAAAAAATGCAACAACATAAGACCACCGTATAGATTTTCTCCATAACTACTTGTATACCGCTTTATGAGATTTCTATATTGAGATTTTTATACTTCATGGGAATTTTGAGGCTTGATAACATATCTTATTTGATTTGTGTTTCATTTATTACCCTTCAGATGATTGGTCGAGATAAAATTTCAAAATGCCAACAGTCAATCAAAATGCTGGAATGTGACGGAAAATTTCAACGGGCGGACTGTTCGAAATTATAAAATAGATGTGAAAATTAAATTTAATTATTAAATTGTCCACAGATAGCACCACATATGGAAGAAATCGACTCAGTTTTAAAAATGGAATGGGAACAGAAACAAGTCGGATATGTGCGGGAGTGTTTGAATTTGGCGGATATATTCTGGCCTGGGTACAGTCGTTGTAGGGGTATTCATTATTAACTGATTTTAATTAATTGTCATAGCTAGTCTTTTACATGATACTTATACATAAATCTATGCTTGTTTGATAGGGCAATTGCTCTATAATTTACAACGTGGGATATTCTGCCTGATTTTTTGCGAAACCGCAAATTTGGCGAGGAGTCGGAGAAATGTGAATTATAACAGGCCGCGTCTCACCGCCCTGTGCAAGGTATTTGAAGAAGTTCTGAAATTTCGGAAGGAGGTGAAAGCGATTCTGGAAATTGAAAACGCTGGGACGCCTGAAAGACAATGGGCGGAAGAGATGGGAGGAGATGGAATTGATTTTGCAGGGCTAAGAGGACTACTTCAAATGTAATCAATTAATTGATGCGTGTTGTAAAATATCATATACCTTTTGTAGTCTGAACTTACGCTTTCCTCTACAAGGATATCTCCAACAATAGTCTCATGACGCGCAAGACTTGGTTCCTTAGTTTGTTAAATGAAAGTAAAGTAAATACATAGTTGAAAATATCCGTATTAATATTTTTATGTTAAGATATACCAAATTTGCAATGAAAAATGTCCATGAAACAAAATATTTCATTATTAATTGACATAACTATGTAAATAGTTAGAGCGCATGTTAATGAGAAAATAAATATGTGTACGGAGAGTCTTAAGTACCTACTTATATACATTAAAATCAATTAGAGCCGTGCAAGCTGTGAAGGAAGGTGGAGACCACCGCCCAGCAGAAGGAGGCGAAGCCTGAGTAAAGGCGCACATATATGTCTCTATTTCGTGTCATAATTCGTGGAAACCCATAAAAAATATCGGGGTTGGGCAAGAAATTAGGGTTTTAGAATTGCACGAATAATGTACCCTAGGTCAGGAAAATAACCCTTGGAAAAAAATTGTTTTCAAACCTTTTTCTAAGGGTATATTCTTTCCCGTACTTTAACCCAAGTTCGTAGCTATGCAAGTTATATTACTGTTTGGTGTTTGATAAGTACTTTAATTATATTAAATTATGAAGGCAGATGCCTGAACAAATTAAGTATTTTGGCTTTCATAGCCTCCTGTAAGGTCATCAAAATAGAAAACTCAAAATATTTGTCTCCTGAAGAATTAGAAAATAAAAATATTACGAAATTGGTAAACTACCCCAATCTATTAAGGAAGATTAAAAAATTATTTGATCTAGAAAGGTAAGGTACGTGTTAGGCTATTTCTGTTCTCTTTCAGGTTTGAAAATTATAAGATAAATTAAGTTAAAGGGTGGTTGGGTAGAGAAGAAGGAAAAATAAGTGAAAGATAAGGTGATTGTAATGAAGTGTTTGATAAAAAGGAAGATTAAGTGTACAGGTAACCTGAATATATTACGTAACAAATTAAAATTGAGTTGAGTAAGGATAGGTTATTATGGGGGGTTATGCATATTTATTTAGATGGAATGAATTTGAAACCAGTTCGGGATCCTGTGACTAGATCCTGTGACTAGATCAATAACAAGGATTGCTTAGCAGCCTTAGAAATTTTGAGGGTGCAGGTCTTCAGAAATGAGATGCAGGTAGGAAATGTTTTCTTCCCGGTGGGAACTGAGGTGGCAGAATCTGTAAAATCAGCTAGCTTTAATGCTTTTAAATATTCATTGGAAGTGGAATTGTTGCGTGTAGTTCGTCTGCATATAAGGATGTGGGAGATGTTTCGGAACGTGAGGGGACCCTTGTTGACCCTTGAAAATTGGGGATATATTTTTAAGCAATAAAAGTGTTTCGGGTATGGAAGGATGGGTGGAAAAATTAGGTTGGATTTTTTTTGTAATATTCTGTTTCGCATTTAAGAAAATATGAAATCATCAAAAATTTGATCAATTATAAATATTTAATTTTAAGGAGTGGTCAAATTTAATTATTTAAAGTACTATATTAGACAATGGTTGATGATTGTTTAGTTTATTTAATTATTCAGTCAACAAACTGTACACATTACCAATAACATAATGAATTCTCTGAATTTAAGGGTTACACAATTGAGGAAACAAATTATTCTAACCCATAAATAAATACTTATTCCTTCATCTTGCCAGTTCACGAAACCTTTGCTTCCTCCTCCAATTCTTCATTGATACCAACCAACCCCATGAAGAATTGAACGTTGGCCGGTCCACATTATTCGAGGTCATGATTGCCAATATTTTATCCGTCGTGCGTTTACAACACTGGTCACAAAAGAGAAATTTAAGTAATTTTTGACTAATATAATTTAACTTAACACATCATAATTAACTTATTAAATATCAGTAAGATTAATTAAACAACTTACATAAATTTCTAAAATCAGCACCCTTTACATCCCTTTCATTGCTTTGACCAAGTCTTCAAATAAATTCAGCTCCTCCTCGGTTAATTTTTGGTTGTACAAAGTTCCGGCATAGGTCGAAATTTGGAACGTTTTAAGGGCTATCATAAAAATTTACATATTTAATCAGTTAAATATTAATTCTTGCACAGATAAAACATAGATAAAATATATTTATCTCACATTTCCACATATTTCCGCATGCTACCAAACCCTGCAAAATTTCTCCAGCCCTTTCCGGATACTTGGGCACCGTTACCTTCAAATGGGTCAGACCTTGCACCCTTGAACAAATTCTGAGCACCACACCCAATTAAAATCTTCGCGCCTCCCCCTCCCACATGATTTCGTTCAACTCCAACCGTTTCAATCTTGGAAACTTTGCCTCCAATCCGTCCAACAGAACGGGATCGTGGACCTCGTGGAGGACGAGATTTCGCACATTTACCAATGCTGCGACTGCTTATAAACTCTGCAAATATTCAACGTTTCCAGGGAAGGTGCCCGTTCGGACGAAATATCTTGGAAGGAGTCTCCACATTGAAAAATTTTGATCGCATCGTTCCTAAAATATTTCAATTTGGGCATCTTTTTCGGCAATTGAAATCCCAAGTTGGCCAATTGTTTGATGTTAACTTTCTGGTTAACGAGTTGTATCCCATGTTTGCCGTTGTAACCAAAAAATAGCTTGACCAGTCGATCACCCAGTGGACCCACCATCTTGCTTAAGTAAGACAGATAAGGGTAAGACGGTCCTAGGTTATCCAGAACCAATCCCTGCAGTCCAATCGTGAGGACGGCAAGATTTCGCAAATTTGTCAAATCAGGATATAATCCGGACGGAAGCGTGACCTCCATCAAGTTTAGCGATGCATCGAAGACAAGTTGCGAAAAATTTTTTTTTTTATCAATCACGGGTGAATTTATTCACATAAAAAAACAATAAATAACAAAATTATTAGTTGACTTGGGGAGCAGAGGGAAAACCCAATGATGTTGAAAAGGGAAACCCGCTGCTTGAACTGGACAATTGACGGTCTAGTTCACCATTCGGCCCCTTATTATTATACACTTCTTTCAAAACATAAAATAGTTCTTCTAAACCTCTTGAATCTTTAATGGTCCCCATGATCGATGCAGCATTGCCGCGTTGTACTGCCATACTTAAACGTTGAATTAAATAAGTTGTTGACATCGGTTGACCAGTGTTCTCTTGAATCCTCCTCCCCACTTCCTTGATGAAATTCAGCCCCTCCGCCCCCCACACTCCAGATGTTTCCACTGCCACGGGGATGAAGATGTATTTCTCCTCCAGTTCGATATATAGTTTGTGTTTGTTTTTTTCAGCGAGTGTTGATGCAGTACCAGAATGTGTTTGTGTGTGTGTAATGTATGAGTGTGCATATGTGTCGTTGCATGTAAAATCCCAAATTAATGATCGCCCTTTCTTATATGGGATAAGTGTTAAACCGTCTGGTCTTTTGCCGTCTTTCCTACAACAACCTACTGGTTCCCTAATCGCTGGAATGTCTGCAGAAATTAAAGCTCTCTTTATGATATCATTTGCCTGTGTATGTCTTGGATGCCGTCCAGCACTATACATACATGAAAGCCCATGCAAACCTAATTCGTCTACATGTGCTCCACATTTGCCGCATTTATGGGGACAACATAATTTAAGGCCTAATCTCAAACCCATTGCAATTCTAAATGTGTTATCGTCTAAAAGTGTGCCTAAATTTCTAGATGGTAAAGCTTGCAACCATGCACCTGATTCTGATGACCGAGATGCCAAAATTCTAGCCGTGTTAATGGGAGAGCTGGATGAATCTAAAATTTGTGAAGAGATATGACTGAAAATTGGGATTTCCCAAGCAGATTGCATTGATGCGATTGTGACTGAAGGAATTTCACTAAGACTGATAGATTTCCACAAATCTTGCGCCTCGGTCACAAATGAATCAGACAAAGCAGTGACATATGAGGGTAAAATTGCAGAAACTAAATCAATAGTAGCAAAAGATGATGCAAGGAAACATGGAGTAGCTAATGTTTTCGATTGCCTAATACCAATGCCTCCTAATTTAACTGGCAATGAAAATTCTTCTAATGAAGGGAAATCAATCTGACAATTTGTAATTTGTTCAAAGCATTATGAAGTAATGAATCAAATTCATCTAACAAATGAGGTGACTTTAAAATTGGTGCTGCTCGTAAAATATAAACTAAACGTGGTATAGCCAATGAATGTTTCAAAAGATAATATGCGATGTGGTTTGGAATGCAATGCAACCGATCTACCATATTGTTAAAAGCCTTTATCTTTTTTTGAAAAACATGTTCAATGGATTCATATGTTAAAGGTGCCCCTAAAAGCTCAGCATTTTCTACTGTCATAATTGAGATACCAGGTGCAATTAATTGGAAGGAATCAAGTATTTCAGAAGTGTTGTTTTGTGGACCTAATACAGACACCTCACATTTGTCAAAATTCAATTCTAAACCTACTTGTTCAGCGCATGAGATAATATGCTTAAAATCTTCTAATACTGTATCGGGGTTACCTCCCAATGTGCCATCATCCAAATACCACATGTTAAATTCTGAAGTTAAATTCGAAATGACTGGATGTAGTTGTATACAGAAGAGTGGTGGACCTAACGGATCTCCTTGTTGAACACCTCTACTCGAGTCAATTAATGAAAAATTCCAAAACAGACTGGATGTATATCTGTAGCACTGATTAATATATGGATATAATGAGGGTACCAGTTCATGAACAGATGAAAGCAATTTACCTCTATCTACCATATTAAATGCATTTTTAAAGTCTATTTTAAGGAAAGCTGTGGGTGTAGGGTGTGGAAAAGTGAAAAACCTACGAGCAGCATGTGCACCAGCCTCAGCGCCATTTTTAACATTAAAACCTACTTGAACCGGACTAAAATAATCTTTGAAAACGTCATTCATGACTTTGACACCAAGCTTGGAAACTAAACGACGATATGTGCAACCTACTGCGATTGGTCTAATTCCGCCAGATTTCTTTTTAAGAGCTGTTAAACTTGCACCATATATGAAAGAACATATTTCTAAAGGTACTTTACCTGCCAACATGAAATTGCATAAATTGGTTAGTGATTTAACTAACTGTGCACCTGCTTCTCCAGTATGTTGTGAAACTAAATCTTTTAAAATCTGAGGACGCAAGCCATCTAATCCACCTGCTGAACCATTAGGAAATGAAAATATCCCAGATAAAACCTGTTCTTTCGTTGCCGAATGTGGTGAAATATTATGCCCCTCTAATTCAGTAAAATGATCTAATGATTGGGATGCTTTTCCAGAAGTATGTCTAAAGTATCTGATGAATTGGGTGCGATGGTATCATCTGATGTCAGCAATCTAATTGCCCCACGAATATTACCTTCAGACATCTTTGAGATTACTTTCGGCCCTATGTTTGTATTAACTTTGGTTTCATTTTTATTTTTATAGAAAGCTTTGGATGACATTGAAAGGAGGAAATCTTGATATGTATTGTTGTTCAGAGATTCAAAGATGGTTAAATTATTTTTGATTTTACTATTTAGGCTTTGCCCAATTTCAGTATGAGATTTTGGTGTGCATTGCAATACAATATATGGAAAAGTTAATAGGAGATGCCATGCGTCTATTGTGTTTTCTGTTATGCACTTATCAATCGCTAATTTAAGTACTTGTGCTACCTGAATTCTACAAGCTTTAGGACATTGTTTAAGGGTTGGAAATTTTTGTTTCAAGGATGAAAGAATGGATTTGAGGTCAAATGATGTGTCTATTATACCTTCCGATTTCAGCTGAATCCCAGCATAATGATTTTTAGGTGCCCCATGTAATTCTGTTCTAAGACTACTAGTTCTAACCATGGGAAATTTATTTTTGATTAATTTTCCTAATTCTGCAACATTCAAATGCTTAAAAATGCCTTGTGAATCCTGCTTGTATGTGTCATGCAATACTTTTTTCCGAATGCTTCCCCCTACTATGATATTATTATGCAGCCAATCTAATGTTAATGCAGTGCATGTTTCTTTGTTTGTGATAATGTTAGAAAGTGGTGTACTTGATATATTGAAAATTGTTTGTGGTGATTGTGTAATTGTGCAGGGCACAGTGGGCCAGATTTAATAAATTTTGGCCAAAAATATATAGAAGCCGAATTTGAAGAAACAAAAATTAGATTTTGTTGTGCAACAAGAACCTAAGGCATATACTATATGAGGAAATTTTTAATAGTCATATGCTACACCCCCAGTGGGTGTGGCCCTCGGCGACTTTTCGGTTTTAACGAAACCATGTCATGTGATACATCATTTTTCTCAGCTCGACGAGGGTACCTCCACAGAATAATTAAAATTTATAAACCACACCCCAGTGGGTGTGGTTCTAAAGCAATTGTCGATTTTAACGAAACCATATCATGTGATACATCATTTTTCTCAGCTCGCCAAGGGGGTATCGACGGAATATCTCAAACTTGGAAACCGCACCCCCAGTGGGTGTGGTTTCCAGAACATTTTCCATTTTAATAAAATCATGGCATGTATTATATCATTTTTCCCAGCTAAACAAGGGGGTTTCGACGAAATCCCAAAAAATCAGTGCTCAACGACTTTTCGATTTTAACTAAACCACGTCATGTAATGTAATACCTCATTTCTCGTAACTAAACTAAAGATTTCGAAAAAATAATTTGAATTACATTATGCAAATTAAGAAAAAGTTACTTTCAGAATTTACGTGACTGGCTATGTGTATGCCACACAACATACTTTCTCAAAATGGCAAAAGCGCTGAAAGCCACGCCCACTGGGGGTGTGTTTTCTTGAGATAGGAGGTGACCATCGGGGTCCCCTTTCCACTACGATAAATGTTTTGTGTCGCACCATGTACTTAAGTTGGTTAACGCGAAAAGTGCACATGATGGTTACACCCATAGTAGGTGGGAATTGAAGATTTTAATCTGTTAATGTAACTATTGTCGGGGGTGTGAACCTGATGGGATGCTGATATTTTTTTGCTCTTAAGTGGTAAAACTCAGTAATTTAAACGTGATTAAATTTTTCTCACGCCCTCTTCCACACCCACTGGGGGCGTGGTTTCAAAATTCTAATAATTCTGTGGATGTCCACTCGTACAGCGGAGAAAATTGATATATCACATGATATTGTTTTCGCTAAAATCGACAATTTCCTTAGAGTCACACCCACTGGGGGTGTGGTTTCAAAACTTTAATGAATCTGTCGAAATCCCCTCGCCGAGATGAGAAAAATGATATATCACATGACATGATTTGGTTAAGGTCGAAAATTCTCCGAGGGCCGCACCCACTGAGGGTGTGACATGCGACCATTTGAAAATTGCATGTAGTGCCCAGGGTGTCGAGGCATTTTTTCGACATACAGTTCGATTTTTAGTCTTTGAAATTGAACAGTATTCATTAATTATATTTTACAATGTCTTTAACCTTGTGACCTTAATTTCGAGGGGGTGTGGTCGAATTAAAAAAATCTGGAAAAGCTTATTTCGTAGGTTCCAGAGATTACGTAAATTGGTAGGCTTTCCGAAATATATTTATTCTTATTTCATTTGACGGAATTATGTATGAGTCAAATTCTAAGTTAATAAAATCTGAATATTCATAAGATCAATATCATTGATGTCCGATAGTTTTAATGGTGATTGCCGGGTTATACACCTCATCTAATAAATATAATAAGCGAATAGAAGGAAGGCCGATAAAAATTAAAATTACGTCAATAATTACCGGTAAATTACCGGTATAATAACTACCAAACGGTTCGCTTGATGTGCTCAAACCAGCACATCAAGATAACTCTGTGCTATTTAGAATCCTAATTTAAATTGCCCAGCCCAAGTAAGAAATTTTTTTAAACTTTTTAATGAGAGTGAAATAGTTGATTATGAATTATCATTCTGGTACGTATTATAGTCGCTGAGTGACTTTTTTTAGTTTTACATTAATTCATGGAATTATCTAGTTTAATCTAATGCATGGGACAATTGTCTCACAATTGTCACACCAAACCCAACCTTATACCACTTCGTACCACTTAATACCATTTTTAGCTCGGTGGTAAATACCGGTAAATACCAGTATTTACCAGTTGTATTTACCACTTGGTATTTACCACTTTAAACCCTGGATATACTATCCTGAATTTTGTTTTAATGTAGATTTTTTTTTAATTTTCGAAAACAAAGTTCATTTTTTAATTTATAAATACTTTTGCCATCACTAATTTTTCAATTGGGCTTCATTTCAGTGAACACCACTAAACCTGTTTTAACTGAAAATGTTTACTGAATACGACTCCAATAGGACAGTAAAATTAACACGTGTTTTCGGAACAAAGTATTAAACGACATCTCATCTGTCTACGGCTGTAGCCTAACATAACCAAACCCAACGCAACCTAAGTTTTTTATGATTACGTATAAGGAATCAAACTGATTTTTCTTATTGTTCACTAATAGGGTTTTACAAATGTCATGTCACCGAAAAAAATGTCAATGTCATGTCAATTTGTCATGACATGTCAAAATGCCAATTTTTTGTCAAAATGTCAAAATTAGAAAATGCTTGACATTATTGACATGTCACGTGACATGTCAAAAACGAAAAAAAATGGTTATTAAATCTATAAATTTGTTTTAACTTCAAGTGCAGACTAAAAATCTATTAATTGTGTGGTAATTCTCGAATTAAAAAGTTCGAAAACCGGTTATTATAAAATCATACTTATCCAGACCGACCTCCAATTTCCTTGGGGTGATATTGATTGGGGAAACTGTAATTTAGCCCTCTTCCACAATTATGTAGATTCATTTTCTTGACCTCGCCTACAAGGTCACTGGAAGGTCAGGAGTCAAAACTTTTGATGGAATTGTATTCTGGTTGAAATTTCCTTCCATCTAGATAACCAATATGACGAACAACCCCCAAAAAAGTTCTTTTTGCGACGTATGACCTCCATATTTGAATTTCATTTGTCGTTTGACCTGTGGAACACGTTGTAAAAATTTCAGGTCGAAATCCGTATCCGTTCGGAAGTTATCGTCCATACAGACGGACAGACAAACAGGTCACTTCCGAACTTCGCTTTGGTCATTTTTTGTCCTTACAAATAAAATGCCAAAATTTTGTCGAGAAATTCAAGAAATGTCAATTTTTCGAGGCTGAAAATTATTGATATTCTCACAAAATTAATATTGACAATATGTCAAAAATGTCAAATTTTCAACGTTCAAATTCTTTGACAATGTCAGTTTTGTCAAAATGTCAAAAATGTCAAAAATTGTCATCAAATTTAATTGCTTGACATTATTGACGTGTCTGACATCTTGACATGTCAAAATGTCATGACAAGATGACATTGTAAATCCCTATTCACTAATAAATATGTAAATTAAACGATGTTAAACTGGAAAATTAATTAAAGAATTTTACATGGAAGTGTTTTAGCATTTTGCCCCATGTTTAGGAAAAGGCATTTACGACAAAGAGAAGCAAAATTTTGTGCTGCATTTACAGGATATACAGAACGTTTAGGGCAAGCATGCCTTTTTCCCAAGAATATAATGAGGGATAAACCCCCATGTTGTGTCATAATTGATGCACATTCCATAATGGAGGAAAGATTCATTTTATATAATATTCCCCTAACCATTTTAAAACTCTGTCCTTGGCGACTTAACACAGGGACGTATTTTTGTTTTACTTATTTTGTTTAATTTTATTTGAAACATCACCTACGCATTCCAAGCACTTGCATAGTTAGAGTCAGAAAAGTCTGCAGTCCTAATAGCCTTAAATGTGTAGCCTAATACGCGGAAGGGATTTATGTAGAAGGACAAAGTGGACATGGGATAAGAAACTAAATAAGTTGTTAGGTAAGATTCAAAAAAAGGTCATTGAAAGGCAGAAACGCAATGGAGAGTTAAGTGATGCAACGCAGAATAAGGTTTGAGTGGGTTGTTTGAAAAATATGACGTATAAAAGAAAGGATAGGTTAGGTTGAAGGTCGGTAACGGAAATATAGTTAACCAACCTAACCCAGAAGTATTTAACATGGAACGATAAATTAAAATTAATGATAATTTAATTCAATCAACCAACCTAACCCATCAGTAAGTGATGGATTGACAGTTGACAGATAAATTGAAATTCATCATAATTAAATCAAATTAGGTTAGGTTAGGTTAGGTTAGGTTAGGTTAGGTTAGGTTAGGTTATGGGACTCTGGTGACTTAACTTAAGCACCCAACCAGACGACAAATCCGCCAGCCCTTACCGATGCGTTTCGACATTTTTGCCGATGAATAACCGTTTTGCACGGGGAATCAGCAACTCTCTAGATGAGTACCAGCAACTCTGCCGATGAGCATAGGCTAGTCTGCCAATAAGTATCAACAAATCTGCCAATAAATATGGACAAATTTGCCTATAGGTATCGGCGAATCTGGCGATGCGTATCGGCATATCTGCCGAGGGCCGAGGGGTATCGGCGAATCTGCCGATGAGTATAGGCGACTCTGCTAATGTGTATCGGCAACTCTTCCGATGGGTATCGGCAACTCTGCTGATTGGTATCGGCAACTCTGCTGATTGGTATCGGCAACTCTGCTGATCGGTATCGGCGACTCTGCCTATGGGTATCGATACATCTGCTGATGGGTATCGATACATCTGCTGATGGGTATCGATACATCTGATGATGGGTATCGATACATCTGCTGATGGGTATCGGCAACTCTGCCGATGGATATCGGCAACTCTGCCGATGGATATCGGCAACTCTGCCGATGGATATCGGCAACTCTGCCGATGGATATCGGCAACTCTGCCGATGGATATCGGCAACTCTGCCGATGGATATCGGCAACTCTGCCGATGGATATCGGCAACTCTGCCGATGGATATCGGCAACTCTGCTGATTGGTATCGGCAACTCTGCTGATTGGTATCGGCGACTCTGCCTATGGGTATCGGAGACTGCCTATGGGTATCGACAAATCTATGAGTAATTTCGCCATGTTGGTCACCCCTACATTTGCCATTAAGTAGAGTGTACTCCGAGCTGTTGAATAATTCTAAAATTAGTTTTCCTCTTCTATCAATAAATTTATCTTTTGAACATCCATGTAATTGAATTGCTTGATTTACATTAATTGGGCTGACCCCCGAGTTTAATTCACCTATCCTTGCATTAAAGTCCCCCATAACTGCTACGCCTGCATCGGTAAATTGTTAATTTATATCTCCCAAAAATTCCTGCAAGTTCTGCAGTTTATTATCAATTTGATCTAATTTAGGGTTTAAATACACTACCACAATTACCCAAATTTTTCCGTTCATTATTTGTCTAACTGCTAAACTCATAAAGTTATCATTGGATATCATCTCTCTAATTAATTGGAACTTGTTATTCAACAAGATGATGAAACAAGAATGAAATAAGAATGAATCCTTCATCTGAGGTCCTAGTAGATTCTAAAAAACATGGTGGGTACTCTGGACTCAAACGACAGGTCGTGAGTGTCCCTTGTGAGTGTGAATGAAAATCTTCAGTCAGAAATCGGGATGAGTAAGCTTTGAATGAAAAAAGTTTTTTTGAACAGGTATGTTTAGAACTCATCATTTTCATGATAAAATAAAAATGTAAGATTTAAAAGCCGTTTACAAAATGTGGAACTTATTTTTAATCGTGAAAGTAATTTCAGATGGCTGGAACTTCCTTAGACCATTGATAAACAAACTATAACACCAATTGTTTTAACGATTAAAATAAAAATTCCTCTCTCCATAAAATCCTCAAATTTTATAATAGTATTTTAAAAATAATTCCAATCTTACATCATAACACGTTCTTTCTAGTAGGCCAATCTTATAATAAGTAGTAGTCCCAGAATCTATTCGATGATCAATGGCGAGGAATTTACACAATTTCGTTCCAGTAAAAATGGTTGATTTGTAAGCCAATCAGAAAATGTGATCTTTTGTTTGAAGCATTTAGCATATTTCAAGATGAATTTAAAGTATAAAAATTGCAATAAATAACTTTCACTTTAATTTTATCTCAGGGTATTTGTCTCATCCCGCCCCAATTAGCAAAAGGGCAAGAAGGCAAAAAGGCACTGCCTGCCTTTCTGCACACACTGCGCATATATGTATGTATTATGTTATTTTGACACCCCTACAAACTTTTTTAAACAGGTAAGATAAAATTCTCGTCACCACAAAATCTCAGAATTTTATGATAGTGACTGTATTCACATCAACCTTCGCATATCGTTCTCCTTCTTCTTTGGTTTTAATGACAAAGTAATGAAAGATTATTTTAAAATCACAGGTTTAATTTGTAAATTTTAGTTTTTATTTTGCAATAATATTTTGAAACCGCCACCACCAAGTTTTTTTAAAACAATTAAAATAAAATTTCCATCACCAACCATAAAATCCTAAAAATTTCAAAATATTTTCAAATAAATTCAATCTTCCAAAACACATGCACGAATCTTGTCGTTCTTATTTTTTCCACTGGTCCGCCTTGTCACCAGCCCCCGCTTCCCCTCAGCACCGGTAAGTCCCCGATTATTCGGGGAGGGACCTCCCAATCCTAAATTAACCCGGGGATGGGTCGGCACACCCACCGAAAACGGGGAAGAGCTCGTCTGCACCACGCGGCCATGACCGTTTCCGTCATAACTGAATTTTTTACTCAGCTTCGTCGTGCTGGTGTCATTGCCCACCTCGAAATTTGCATCGTTCTCCTTCTTCGCGGCAGCAGCGGCGGCCGGCTTATCGCGCGCTCTGCCTTTTGCAATGTCCAAAACGGTGGAAACGACCTCTTCCGCAATGCCGAAGGGGGCAACGGCTCGCACCACGGTGGTCACGATCTATGAATAAATTTATCACAAATTCAGTATTTTGATGCTGTGTTCTTCCCAGGGTTTGGATTTCCGGGGGTGTTACACCCACACAAAGACGAAAATCTACGTGGAGAAGGCAACAGTCGCATAGCTGTTCACTTTCATTCATTTGATTGAGAATGATAGTGAATGAAAATGAAATTCCTGTCATTTGAATGACAATGAATGAAGGGTTCCGTCATTTCATGTGAATGAAAGGATTTCTCACTCATTTTATTTTTCACCCCGTGCTTAATACATGGGGCGAAGTAAGAAATGAAGTCCGATGAATGTAAAATTTGAAAGCCATTTACATAATGTGGGTTTTAATTAAATTGTTTAAAGAGGAAGTAATTTAATGTCTCTCCAAAACAATGGGAATTACCCTCCAAATATTTAAGAAGTAGCCTAAATGGAAAGCAACCTCTAAATGCTCTAAATTTTCTCTCCAGTTAAATGGAACGAGCCTCTCATTTTGCATATCATAATTTTATGTTAATTTCTTATCCGTGGTTGATCTTATTACCTTTCTGACTCAACAACCTTGGAAGGTTCATTCACAACTCGACATTCATTCACAATTTGACTGTCAATTCACATCCTCCAGTTTAAAAAAAACTTTAAAAAAGTGAAAAAATGGCTGACATTACTAGAACATTAAATTTTGATAATCATACATCCTCTGAGTCGGACGAGGACGGCCCAGTAATAAAAAAAGGAAAAAAAATAGTGGTTAGTTCGATTTGATTGCACTGATTGGAAAAAATCGACATGCACATGTCCAAGTTTTTCTAAAAACTACATTTGTAAACATGTACTTGGTCTGGCAATTAAAAAAGAATATTTCGATGTTTGTCCTGAAGCTAAAACTGTACCACTGGGTACCAAGAGGAAGCGTGGACGACCTACGAAGTCCACAAAAGCCTTAATTACCATGTAATTGTTAAAAATATATTTTTCTGGAAGCACTAATTATAATTGTAAATAAATTATATGCTTTTTTATATAAAGTTAGAAAATCATAACGTCCATTATTTTTAGAGGTAGTTTGACACCAAAATCCTAATTCAAAAATAGCTTTGAGAGGTACTTTTCCATGGAGGGTCCTTCTGAAATATTGGGAGGGTACTTCCCATTTTTTTGGAGAGGCTTTAAATGCATGCCGTTTAAAGAGTTTTATAGTGGTACGACGCATCCGTTTGACATACATGCAATGTATCAAGTCAATTAACTCTAGGGTGGAATTTTCGAATTTATGACACGCCCAGTTTGTCCAGTTCTTAAAAATATGCCACACCATGATTAATCCAATGTTATAATAAATACTCAGAATTTATGGCATACTTAAGAAGAGGCATTCATTTTCATGCCGGTAAAAAAATGCATGATTTGTATAACACATTTATACAATGCGGGGTTTGTTAAAGTTTTTAAAATATTGTTTGAAAATGGCCCATGGAATTTTCACATTTATGGCATGCCCTTTTTGTCCGGTATTTAAAAATATGCCACGTCCCAATAACAAATAAATTGCCAATGTTATAATAAACATCTCTGCAATTTAGGGCATACTCAATATGAAGCATTTACGTTTTCATACCGGTAAAAAACCATGATTTACTTAATCATGGGTTACTTGTAAGTAACCCATTTGCAAAAGGTGGGCTTCGTTTAAAATGTGTCGGCTTTAAAAAAATAAATATGCATCATAATGCCAAAATGCACGATTTGTAAGCCATTCGCAAAGTGTGATCTTTGTTCAAAAAGTTTAAAGTATACTCAAAACAAAATCGTCAAAAAATCGCTACCAGGCGGTGTCTATATATGACCTCACCGGTATGGTAAGAATTTGCTACAGGATAGTAAAGAACGACTTGATTTCGCTTAGTAGCAATCTGACATAAAATTGTGGCAAATCCACTCCGCTTTGTTAATGCAGTGATGTACATAACTTGTCAATTTCTTCACCTTGTCGTAGCAGTTTTTATCCGCATTTGCGATATCGACACTACCGGAAAGTAGCAAACTTCTACTGATGTGGAAGCTTTATCGTTACCATATTATATGAAAGTGTGAACAATTTGGTAAGAATTACAAAAACCACGGTAGCAAATTTTAGTAACAAATAATATATTTTATTATAAAACACTTTAATATATTTTCATTGTTCCATACGTACATATTTGATATAATTATACAAAAAACAGTTTATAATACCAAAAAACAAGCTATATATTTTTTACTAATAATATTTAAATATGATGCCTTACAGATACAAATATTCCATCGGAATTACAATTGTGCATCAATTCCATGCATTCATGGATTTCTAATTTCGTTATATCACATAACCCATAAACATCGTGTTTCAATTTTACTCTATAACTAAAATAATGTCTATCAAAATATTGCACTTCTAATTTATTAAGCAGCAAATAACATGTTTTTTCATCTGTAATTAGAAATTCAACGATAACTCCAAATTTTGGAAACACAGGGTCGTGACCAAAACAGACAATATAATTGTGTTTGTAATTGTAATTATTAAACCAAATTTGATTTGTCGTGCAAATTTCTGTTTCTTCATCACATTTTTCAAAACCATTAACTTTTCGCAAGAGTTCAATTGCATCAAATGGGTTGGAAAATTGGCATAGTTTAATACTCAAAATATTCTCAACTTTTAATTCGTTTAGTACAATATTTTTTGACATAACTGCGGCATATTGCTGATGGCGCATGGAAAGTGTGTAACAAATATTCCTAAAATTTTTTGTGTGATTCCAATTGCACAAAATAATTGTGCTTCCCTTCAAATCTCATTGTCCAAAGGGAAATCAAGGGACCAGTCTGTCTAATAACATAAGAGTAGTGACACATAAAATGGTGCTTCGGAATCAACCGATTTTCAGGAAATAATTCTTTAAATTTTGAATGATGTGTAATAATAAGAGAATCTAATTTAAAAAGAATTGCTTCAGAAAAGTTTCTACAAAATGCAATATTTAAAATTTCTAATAACAAGAGAATTAATTCCCAAAATTTCTTAGCATCATGTGTTACAATTAAGTCGCCAATTATGATTGGAAGATGTCTTATGAGGCACCAAGCTTGTGCAGCTTTTTGGCCAATTCTGTTGCTATTATTGTCTAATCTAATAGGACTTGGGCGATTCTTCGAATCTAAGTAACCATAATCGTACGAAATAATTCTTTGGTTAATTTTTTCTAAATCAAAACATTTTAAAAATATAAGTTTTTGAACTACGAGTTTTACTTCGTACGGAACAACACCTTCAAGCAAATCATGCATTATGTCCACTGATGGCGAATCTAAAAAATTAAAAAACTGTAAATCATTTAAGGCGCATGGTCTCTGAACGCCAAAACTTTTGCATTGAAGGTGCTTTGCATAATTTACCTTGTTTCTTAATACCATATCGCAATGCTTATATTTAATTTGGGCTTCATCCTTACTCGTGCAGCATAATCTACAATAGTAATTAGAATTGAACGACTCATGAAACCCATAAATTGAATTTCCTCCCAAATTGTCAAAAATAACAGTGGAAATAGTTCCAAAAAATCTATCTGCACCATTTATTTCGATTCCTTGGCTTTCAAGAAGTTTTAAATCAGGAATGATTGAATTTAAAATACAATTTATCCCATATTTTTTTGCATCTTCAGAATAGAATAAAGCAAGTAAGTGAATCTGACTGAGCTGGGAATTAATAAAGTCAGGCAGATTCCGAATTACAAAATAAATTGCTCCTATTTTATGTATTCCTCGCTTCGATCCAAGAGGATTAACAATCTCGAAGTCGTCATAAAATAATTGCAGTTGAATAGAATTGGGGAATTTGGAAAACAGCTCGTTTGTTAAATAAGATTTAGAATTTTGAAAACCTTTTCCCAAAGTTTTCAACAAAGGGACGTACATAAAGGTGTCTTCAGCTATAACTTGTAGTCGTTTTGCATTGTGACTTCTAAGCTCAACTCTATTTCCTAAAGTCAACTCTTTCGGTATAACGAAATGATCATTTTCTTTAAATAGCTTTTGCCTTTGATAAGCTGATTTGACCTTATCAAATGCTTGAAGTAAGCTAAATGTTTGTGTTTGTAATGACTCGAAATTATTTGATGGAATTGCACTGTTGCCAATTTTAAGAATTAAATTAAAAATATCATTCATTGAATATTTCAACTCTTTCACTATAAAATCTACTGTGGAGTTGGTTACACCAGTTGCAAGTAAAGTGAAACAAAAATTGGTTAACGATTCTGTCATTATCTTAATTCCTAAATCTACGGATATTTCATTCGAAACATTACTTGCAAAATCGGAATCGTCAAAATTATTTGCACTAATTATTTCTATATTATCTTCATTGTTTGGCTGTATATCTGGAGTAATTGTGTCGGCAGACTTAGCGTCATGAGATTTTGTATGCCGTAAAAAATAACTCCAAGAATTAATTTGCGTCAAACAATTACTAAACGGACATATTACCTCTTTAAAACATATGACTAAAATTATGTATGTACTTAACATGTCTAATTAAACTAGCACTATCTAACATCAATTTACTGCATAATGTGCAATTGAACATTTTGAAATATGTACTTTTACTTAAGCTGGTTAAAAACTTGTTTCACATTACGAGGCAGATTTTCGGCATCCGTCTCCAATCCATAAATGTAAACTTGAACAAATTTCCATAGCCCCCTCAAACTGATGTCGTACTCGGTCCCAAATACATAATGGCTTTTGAAGAGAATGTCAATGGCTTCGGTGGAATTTTTGGATGCAATTGGGAGCAGCTGACCGTCACATACGATGAAAAAACTTGACAAATTTTTCTTATCAACTCCTAACAAACTAGATTTGGCTGCTTCAATTCGGCTTTCCAAGTATCCAAGATAGATTGCAATGGAGTCCCGGCCTATAACCAAAATTATATTTTTAATCAAAGATAACTATTCTGACCTATTGAATATGTATGTGCATTAAATGCACAAAAAATATAGAAGCTTATTTCGGTGTTCTAAAATACTTTGAAGAAATTAATTAATTTTGTTTTTGCACCATCCAAAGTACAATGATTTGCCTTCCCTTGTCCTTGTGCTGTTGGCGGAATCAAATGGAGTAATGTAAACAGCGCACCAATTGAAGAATCCCATTCCCCTATAAAATTTTTAATGTATTGATTGTGGTAAATTAAAATAATGTATTTATTTCTATTATTTAAATAAATATTTTACCACAGCCCTGTGCAAAAAATCTTATAAGCGCAGGAGACTTTTTGATACTGCCGGCCCTTTGTAATATTTTGTCTACCCAGGTCGGCCAAGATTTTAAGAAGTTATCGCTTTGCTCAGGGTGGAGTTGAGAAAACTCAAAATTGATCTATAAATCAGGTCAAATATTTTTAGTTATTTTAGTTATTTTTCATGTAATTAAATCAAATTACCATAGACTTCCATTCCTGGAATTTTCTGTAAATTTTTAGAATGGATGAGTCACTTCTGAGCCGTAAATAATTACGATGAGCGAGTGTCTCCAACGCTAGTCTCTTCAACTCTTCTTCATCTTTAATGGGCGTAGAATTAAGTTTGGCAATTATTTCTTCGTTATCTACAAAGGATTCTGCTACATCCGAATTTGATACAGCGTTTTGATTTTTGCAAACGCGTTTTGATTTTGGCTGCTTCGTTTCATTTAGATGGCGATGTATTGTTCTTAGCCGAGCTTGGATAAGTCCGGAACGGTTACCCTCATCATAAAGTATATCCTGTAACAAAAAAAATTGTTAATAATAAACCTAGGACTCGACGACTCATCACCCAAATACTAAAATTCAGCACAATTTTCATCACTCTTCAGCTGTGAGAATCGATTTTAAAATTCTGGACAAATTTGTGCTCATGATGTTCACTAAATTGCTACGATGTTTGTTAATTAGGGCTAATTAGTTCCAATTTTTTTAATCTCCTCCTACAAAACTGTCCAATTCTAGAGTGTATATTTTTTTCCAACCAATAAATTACCAGACCAGCAGAACTGACTAATAATGTGACAATTCTTGACATTGGGTATTATAAACGTGGAATGTTTAAATTATATATTCTGACACTTACAATTCCGTTTTCTGACGCTGCATACTTCCAGCAAGATAAGATTGAAATTACAGTATGAGCAAGTAATTTCTGGTCAGCTGTTGACGGTGAATTCCTATTAAGCAAGAAATGATATTCAGTCCGGGATGTAAAATTCATTCTATAAGATAATTCTGTCCTTACCCTTTTAGCTCAATTAATTTATTAACAAATGATTTTATTAAAATATTCCCCGTGGATGTGTCGACAAAGGTTTTTTCATTGCAGTCAGTGACCAAACGTTATAATTCCTCGTCACTTTGTACAAATTCCTCAAATATCTACAAAAATATAATGACGCAATATTAATTTGTTTTCAATATTTGATAATATTTTTGTAAAATTTGTGTTTTGGGGATTGTGAGTTACCTGCTTAAATCCACTTTCAATTGTATTTTTAGTTGACAAAAGAAGAGGAGGTGAATTAACTTGAGAAGTTTGACCTTGTGAACGTACAAATACAAAAAGGGAAATTCGTTTAGTTAATAAAAAAATAGAAATTATTGATAATATGAATTATAGCTCACAATAAATCATCGGAGAGTTAATGCTTCCGTTTTCCTCAAAAGTAAGCTCAGTTTGTATTTCTCCAATAAGAGTAAACACAATGTTGGGCGTGTCCTGTTGTCGAATTAAAATAGGGAACACTTCCTCCTCAATTTCAGCACCTTGATCGTCGAACAAATTGATTTCGACATCTGCAGCAACATCAAACTTCCTTTTAACTAAAAATTAGAAATTTAATTTTAAAACCTATATTCAAACACAATAAACTTTGTACTTTGTTATAATCGTTGGCCTTACCTGAATCCAAGAACCCTAAATAATCCCCACTGAAAAAAATTAATTTCTTCCCCCTCAGGGAGTTGGAAACACGAATTAATTTTTCCATCCTGGAGCTTTATAAAGAGTAGAGTAACCGCCAACGCAACGAAAATCCACGCTTTGATTGTTACTACCCTGTGTGAGACTGACAAAGCATAGTGAGAATCTAACACAATAGTTTTGTGAAAAACCGTTACGAGGGCCGGTAAAGAATTGATGTCGAATTATAAAGAACTAATGACTCGAAATGCTACAATACGGGGTCGATTTGCTACGGAATTTTGTTAAGCTTGTCATAATTTTTCTAGACACATCTTTATTTTTACGGTAGCAACCAAAGATGAAAATTGTGTCAATGTTGGTGACAATTTTAGCACAATTTCAGTAAGAACAGCCTTTACTATAGGTTGGTAGCAATTAAATTCAGGCTTTTGCCACCAACTTGCTTAGAGTGTATTTGAAGATGCATCCATGCATATTTCCGCTTTTATAATAATTTAAGTTTCAAAGTCAACCATTTTCGCATTTATTGCGTGCCTTATTTGTCTCGTATTAAAAATTTGACAAGCCATCATAATAAATGGCCAATGTTGTAATACGTAGTCCATGAATTTATGCCATGCTCGAAATTACGAGTTATTTTCATGCCGGTAAAAAATACAAAAATGTAGTTTAGTATGCACTCAGTTGAAACCTGTATTTTTATGTAAGTAGTATGTTTGTTGCCATATTTTCATTTATTCCATTCTTGAAAATGATACAACATAAAATAAACGCGACATGGAATGTACAACAAATTAATTAACTCTGTATTTACAGACAGATTTTCTAAGGGTGTATGCGCAACGATCTTCGCGTTTATGACATTTTTTTTGTTCAGTATTTAAAATATGTGAACTACGCCATCAGAAAAAGGCTACTTTTTATAATGCAAAATTACAACAGAATTTACGCCAAACTCATCGAGACATTTTTGTACATGTTTTCATGCCTGGAAAACAGGTAAGAGTTGGAAGTCATTTAGAAAATGTGGACTTTTTTCAAAGCTTTTAAAGCATTTAGATTTCAAGCACTCTCCGCATCGCAATTAATACGGTATGGTTGCAAAATTCCTCGAATTTCCAAGGAATTAAGACATTTACGACGTGCACTTTTTGTCGTTTTGTATTTAAAAATATTTCACGCCACGATAATAAAGGATAATTTTTCATCGCGGTGAAAAATGCATGATTTACAAGCTATTTGCAAAATGTTATCTATGTTTAAAAGAGGAATTAAACTAATTTATAATTAACCCGTCGTATGCATCGTATGTAATACTTTACAGTGTCACAGTGTGCGATTTTCGCATTTATGGCATGCCATTTTTTTCTAATATTAAAAGATATTCCATCCTAAATTAATAGTAGCACAATTTCTGCCGTATTCAAAATTAGGCATTTACTCATAGTGTTGCCAATATAAGTCCTAAATGAGTTAGCCCAAAAACTCACTAGAATTAGTCACCAGATTGTGCAAAATTGAAATTTTAAGCATTTTTGGACTCCCGGACAAATTCTGGATGCCATGATATGTATGCATAAGTTCCTGCGAAACAACAGAATTGCATATTGATAATTTTGAGCCAACTTGGTTAAAGCTGATTTACGCCTCATTTCTGACTGATTTACAGTTTTGCGTCAAATTAAAAAAGCTAAAAATTTTGAATTTATTTGAAACTCACACGATTTAATCAAAAATTTATCTGGGAGTCAAAAAAAATTTAGAAATTCATTTTTTCATAAGTGGGTGACCAGATACAACGAATTGAAGGCTAACTCATCTTAAACTCATTTACAACTCATCGACAACATTATTTATTAATTTACATGAACGCTAATAAAATGTGTGATTTGTAAGTCATTTACAAAATCCGGTGTTTGTTTAAATGCATCAAATATTTTAAGATTCAAACCTGATTTAATCTGTTCATGGGCCGTTTATAAATTATGTAACCGACAAATCGCGATTTTCCAAACACAGAATTTACGCCAAACTCGAAATGAGGCCTTTACATGTGTAAAATGCAAGGTTTGTGGCCCATTTACAAAATGTGGGGTTTACTTAAAGTATTTTAACATCCCTTTAAGCCATTTTAATGACAACGGTGCTGGTCCATGATAATTTGGCCCCTATTTCCAGGTATATTTATGGCATATTTCACCCAGTATGTAAATTTTTGCCCTAATATACAGTAGTACAATAATAAATACTTAAGGGATTCATTTTCATGATAAAATAATAGTGTAAGATTTGAAAGCCATTTACAAAATGTGGAATTTTTTTTTAGTTTTGAAAGTAATTTCAGATTGGTGGTAGCTCGTAGCCCGATTGATAAAATGCAGCTTTTGTTTTCATTACTACTTTGAAACCACTACCAAAACCAAACTTTTTAAAACCATAAAAACAAAAATTCTAATCACCGCAAAATCCCAAAATTTTAAAATAGTATTTGTCAAAATATTTCAATATTTAACACTACTTCTATCCTTGTGGAAACCAAATTTATTTAGAAATCAAATACGTAAATCCCGAATAATGCCAAAAATTGTTACCCAGCCGGGAATCGAACCACGGCTCCCTTGAATTCATGTCAAGTGCTCTGACCTCTGAGCTACTAGGGCAATTAGTAACATTATAGGGACTTTTTACTGATATTTGTCTGTGGCCTTTTTTCTGTGAATTTCTACTTTCTTTTACAATAATATTTCAATATTCCATCATAAGAAGTTCTTATAATAGGCCAATCTTATAATAATTAGTAGCAGAATTTGTGCGGTTTCAATAGCGAGGCATTAACATATTTTCATTCCGGTAAAAAATGCTTGATTTGTAAGCCAATAACAAAATGTGATCTTTTGTTTGAAGCATTTAACATATTTTAAGATGAAGCGAAGTATATTTGATCTTCGGATAATATGTCAAAGTCATCCATTTTCGCATTTATGGCATGCCCTTTTTGCCCACTATATAAGAATATGCCATCATAAGGCAAATTTTGTAATAAATAGTCACAGAATTTATGCTATACTCGAAATGCGTCAATTATTTTCATGCGGATTGAAAATGCTTGATTTGTAAGCCATTTACAAAATGGGAGCTTTACATTTTATTCATTTTTGTTTAAAGCATTTAAAATATTTAAGGCTACGCAGGCACGGATTTGCGGATCTTTGCCCCCCTTAAAAGCTACCCATGAAATGCTACCCATTATATGCTACCCGAAATGATCTGCTACCCATGAAATGCTACCCATTATATGCTACCCGTGATGATCTGCTACCCATGAAATGCTACCCATTATATGCTACCCGTGATGATCTGCTACCCATGAAATGCTACCCATTATATGCTACCCGAGATGATCTGCCCCCCATTATATCCTACCCGACCCATTTTCACTTTCTTCTTGCAAATTAAACCAAAATGGATACCCCGTTTTGCGTCGTAGTGCAACATAAGAGTTACTGTTTATTTACGCAAAATTAGTCAAATAATAAATTCTCAAAAAATGAATCAATACATAAAATCTCGTAAAATCAGCCGAACAATAAATTCTCAAAAAACTAATCAATATATAAAATCTCTTAAAATCAGTGGAGCAACGAATTTATTATTTGACTGATTTTACGAGATTTTACATAGTCTCAACTTAAAAAGTGATAGTAGAGCAGACGACTATATTAGGTTAGTTTTTAGGAATAGGTCCGAAATTAATTGACAAACTGTATCATTCCCGAATCAGAAATTTATAAGATGACATTTTGAACAGGTTCTAATTGAGCTGAAATTTGGTACAGAGGTTGTTAATGGGTCCTAATGGAAGAATATGAATTGAAATTCAACACATTTTCACCTGAACAGACACTATGGGGTGACCCATACCATTTATGTATTGATTCATTTTTTGAGAATTTATTATTTGACTAATTTTGCGTAAATAAACAGTAACTCTTATGTTGCACTACGACGCAAAACGGGGTATCCATTTTGGTTTAATTTGCAAGAAGACAGTGAAAATGGGTCGGGTAGGATATAATGGGGGGCAGATCATCTCGGGTAGCATATAATGGGTAGCATTTCATGGGTAGCTTTTAATGGGGGGCAAAGATCCGCACACCCAGGCACGAACGAAAACTGCAAGTAATCAAAATGGGCATTTTCGCATTTATGCCATGTTTTGTTTGTCCATTATTTAAAAATATGCCACGCCACGTTAAGGACAATTTTATTATAAATACTCACAGATTGTTACAGAATTTATGTCATACTTGTCTCAAAATGAGACATTTGCATATTTTCATGCGAGATAAAAACTGTAAGATTTGTAATCCATTTACAAAATGTGGCGTTTGATTAAATTATTTTAAGTGGGTTAAGATTTGTGTCAGCCTCTTGGTATACGTCAGTGTGTGCAAAAAGGCAGCCTTTTTGCTTTTTCTACATGCCTTTTTGCCGTTTTGCCTTTTTCAATGCCCTTTTGCCTTTTTGCGTGCCTTTTTGCCTTTTTGATGCCTTTTTGCCTGTTTGATGCCATTTTGCTCGATTTTTGAAGATTGAACACGATTTCTTGTCGTTTATAACGTATTAAAGAAATTGCAGAATCTGCAATATGTTTTAAAATTGTATTGGATGGTTCTGACTTTCATCGATATTACAAATTAGTTGAATACTTTTCACTAGATATCTTCAGCGCTGTTTCTACATCGCCATCAGCTTAATTAATCACATTTTGACTCTAAATGTTATATTTGCGAAAAGTATAAAAAACGTAATTAATAACATTTACTTTAATTTTATCGTGGGGTTTTCGTCTCATTTCGCCCCAAATTAGCAAAAGGGCAAAAAGGCAAAAGGGCACAGATTTTTGAGGGGCAAAAAGGCAAAGAGGCAGGCAGTACCTTTTTGCTCTGCACACACTGGTATACGTCCAATGTATCAAGTTAATTAACTTTAGGGTGTAATTTATTTATGACACGCCCTGTTTACCCAGTAGATAATTGTGCCCTTATTTCCAGGGAAGTTGGACATTTATGTTTAGAAAATATGGTCTTGATTAAAGTGATATTAAATATTTTTTAGATAACTGGGTGAAAAAGGAACTGTTTAATTTATGCAAGTGAATGTAATACATTATTGCACGAATTAATTAACTTGCTATAAGAGTCCTAATTGATCCGCGATTACATTAGCCGAGTAAGCAGAATTCTTATTTTACTTAACATTACTTAAGTATTTGGGCCCAAAAATCATTCAGTTTCTCCAATTCTAGAATAACGTCAAAATGAAATAGACGGAAAATATTAGTATAAATTCGGTTTATTCTGCTAATGTAATCGTGTATTTTCGTGTAGCAAAGGGATCAGTATGACATTTGTCCAGTATTTAAAAATATGCTATCCTATAAGGTCAATGTTATAATAAGTAGTCCAAGAATTTATGACATGCTCATCTCAAACAAAAATGAAGCATTTACACATTTTCATGTTCTTAGAAATATATGATTTGTAATTCATTTACATAATGGATAGAGTTTTGTAAAAGGATTTTTGTTTAAAGTGTTAAAAGTATTTTAAGATCGCAACAAGTGGCATTGGGATTTTGGGATTTTAGCATTTATGACATGTTCTGTTTATCCAGTATTTAAAAACAATATGCCACGCCAGCCTAATAAATGTCCAATTTTAGGCTAAATAGTTTAAGAATTTATGTCATCCTGGAAATGAAGCATTTACATATTTTCATGCCAGGAGAAAATCATAAAAAAACGTAATACGCATGCCATATCTGCCCAGGGAATTTGGGCAGATATGGCATGCCCTCTTTATCCAGTATTTAAAAATATGCTACGCCACCATAATAAATGGCCAATCTTACATATTTTCTTGCCGATAAAAGTATATGATTTGTACGCCATTTACAAAATGTGGTATTTGTTTAAAGAGTTTAAAACATTTTAAGATTATTATACCAAGCTGTATTTTTATGAAATCGGTATACAGATATTTTTCGCATTAATTTTGCGATTCCCCACCACAATAAATGACTAATGATAGAATAAATACTTACAGAATTTATGTACACCATACTCAAAATGAGGCAGCTACAAATTTTGTAAAATTAGTCAAAAATGCATGATTAGTAACTCATTTACAAAATGTGATCCTTTTTAAAATAGCTATAATATTTTTAATGTAGACCCTGCTTGAAAATGGTACTTGTTCGCAGGAAGTTTAAACATTAATGACATGATCTATTTGTCCGTCCGGTATTAAAAAATATTCCACAAGGCCAATTTTGTCATAAATAGTCACAGAATTTGTGTCATGCACACAAAATGAGACATTAACGTACATATTTTCATGTCGGTAAAAATGTAGAATTCGCAAACTACTGACAAAATGTGTAATCTTTATTGAAAGCATTTAAAATATTTTAAAATGAGTTCGGGCCCCGTCTTGCTGTTGTAATTCTGCAGGAAATTTATACATTTTTGTCCAGTATTTAAAAATATTCCACAGCACGATAAGCCCAATGTTATCATAAATACTCACTGAATTTATGTCATATTCAAAATAAATGAGGCATTTACATATTTTTATGCAGGTAGAAGTGCACGAGTTGTAAGCCTTTAACAAAATGTGGGATTTGTATTTAATTCATTGCAGATATTTAAAGATGGCAGTTTGAGTAGTTGCATTTATTTATTTCGTGCTAAGGAAATTTTGAAATTTATGACTCAGCCGGTATCATCAGACAAATTTTTTAATAAATACAAACACAAAATTTATGCCATACTCGAAATAACGCGTTTATTTTCGTACCGGTAAGAAATGCATGATTTGTAACCGAGTTACAAAATGCGGGCTGTGTGGTTAATGAAAAGGTTTTCACTTGTCTATTTGTGCCCGGGGAATTAAGGCATTTATGCTATGCCCTATATATCCAGGGTTTAAAAATTTTTATTATGCATTTATTATGCTACACAAGCATAATAAATGGCCAATCTTGCGTATTTTCATGCCAGCAGAAATGCAAGATTTGTAACCCATTTAGAAAATGTGGACTTTCTGCTAACTTTTGCTAACTTTTGAAGGCATATTTTTTGAACATATAGGTTTTAGCCAATTTTCTTCGCATGGTAAGGTTCATAATTGCTCGAATTTCCAGGGAATTTGGATATTTTTTATGACACGCCTTTTTTGTCTTCCTGTATTCAAAGATATGCCACGCCATGATAATTATTGATCACGTTGAAAGTGTATTATTTATAAGCCATTTACAAAATGTTATCTTTGTTTACAAGAGTGATTAAAGTAATTTAAGATTAATCCGGAATAAGCTATGCGAAGATTAGTCCATGTTATATGCGTATGTAATACTTTACAATGTTGAAATGTATTATTTTCATATTTATTGCATGTATGCCTTTTTTGTCCGGTATAAAGCCAATTTTGTAATAAATAGTCTCCGAATTTATGCCATATTCAAAATGAGGCATTTACTTATTTTCATAAACACACAAAATGATTTGTAAGCCATTTACAAAATGTGGTATATGTGTTTAAGTACGTAAAATATTTTAAGATTTATCCATGGCTTTTAATACGTTACAGTGTAAAAGTATGCGATTTTCGCATTATCCTTTTGTCCTATATTAACAAATATTCCATCCTCAGGCCAATTTTGTAATAAAGAATCTCCGAATTTATGTCTTAGTCAAAACGAGGCATTTATGTACAAATTTTCAGGCCGGGACAAAAGGTATGATTTGTAAGCCATTTACAAAATGTAGCCTTTGACTAAATTATTAGCTCGCCCTGCGTAGCATGAGAGCTATTGAATTCCTCTTGTCCGTCTGTCCGTCTGTCTGTGTGTTAACGAGTTTTTTGCATCAATTGATGCTATTTAAAAATCCCCTTGACCATTATTGCACAAGTTAGGCGCACCATTGGTATTGAACAAACCGAATCGAATTTTTTAATAAATTAATAGCACCGTTGATATCTAACAATCGGTAACACAAAATGATGCGAAATAATTGGGAGAAGGGATGCAAAACGCACCAATAGTGCAAAATATCCGGGAGAAATGGTCATACAATTTTGGCAAAGTTTTCAAAATTATGTATCCCAGTTGGTCGCTAATGCTGCAGTAATGGTGCAACGGCTAGCCGTTTCTGTTGCACCATGGGTGCAAGAATATATACGAGTTATGATCTATTTTGCCGGCTTATTCCGCACGTTCGGTGCAAAGTTCTGTCTAATCATCATGACAGGGTGAGCTACTTCTAACGTTACTACGGTTTATTTAGAGTATTTTAAGATACAAGATCAAGATCTTCTTTGATATGTGACACGTAAAATAAAATTCCCGTCACCACAAAATTCCAAAATTTCTAAATATTTCAAAATAATTTCAATCTTGCGTAACAAAAGGACGAATTTTGGCGTTCTTCTCTTTCCAAGTTGTTGTAATCCCCCCGCTTCCCATCAATTCTACCACCACCAATACATCCCGATTATTCGGGGCGGGACGCCCCAACCCTAAATTATACTACTTTGTTCAAATATTACGTCATCATTTTAGTGGGTGGGTCTTCCTATCTTTCCCATGTTAAAATACCCTATCCCTTAATGTTTACGTTTGGTGGGTGGGTAATAAATCGAGAATTTTTGATGACGTAATGTATGGATAAGCCCTTGCTCTCATTTCAGAGAGTTATGGCATCACCTTTTCATCGAGTTACTCAATTTATTTACATAATGATAAAATTAATTCAAGACGATCTGAAATCTACTCGTAAAATGCAGTTTTTATTATTTTTTATTTAGTTTGACCACAACACAACCAATTTTCTTAAGTTAAATAAACTTCTCATCACCGAAAAATTCCAAAATGTCAAAATTGTATAAAAATAGTGATAATATATTGCCTTTATTAACACGTAAAAAATGTAAGATTTGAATGCCATTTACACACTATGGAATTTGTTTTTAATGAAAAAAGTAATTTAGATGATTAGGGGTTCAGAGGTTCATGTGTAAAATGTATTTTTTATTATTTTGAAACACAACCATCGCAAAGGTTTATTCACAAGTAAAATAAAATTCCTTTCACTATAAAATCCCAAAATTTCAAAATATTTCAAAATAATTTCAATCTTCCATAACAGAAGGACGAATCTTGACGCTCTTATCTTTACCCATAGTGGGACTTTACCCCCGCTTCCCCTCAGTTCCACTCCACCAACACTACCACCCCGATTATTCGGGGCTGGACCCCACAATCCCAAATGAACCCGGGGATGTGTCGGCACATCCACCGAAAACGGAGATGAGCTCGTCTGAACCACGCGGCGATGATTGTTTCCGTCATAATTGAACTTTTTATTCGTCGTCGTCGTCGTGTGGTAATCCACGTCGAAATTTGCATCCTTCTTCGCGGCCGCCGGTTTATCCCGCTCTTCGCCTCTCGCAATGTCCAAAACCGTGGAAACGACACGTGGCGCTCAAAATCACGTGGTGCTTATTGTTTCGTTGAATGGACCCTTTGAAGAAAAATATTGGCTGCAAAGTTCAAATTTTATCTTCACGAGGTGAAAACCATGGCGCTCGTCGGTACTTTACCTCAAATATTTTTAAAGATGCGGAACAATAAGCGCCATGTGCTTCTTAGTTTTTGGCTCTATTATTTTAAATATAACTCTCTACAAAATCCTTGTGTAGCTATTTATTTAACTAAAACAAATAAAATTCTCGACATAACTGAGCTAGCTAAACTTTTTTTGGAAGCTGCGCACCTATGGTTTTAAGATGCCAGACACCCCCCAAGTAAGATCGATAAGGTTGTAAATACTAGAGATACCAGTATTTACAATGAGTACAATTATATAATGAGTTGTTTTACAATCAGTTATTTTACAATGAGTTGTAAATGAGTTGAAGATGAGTTGGCCATAAATGCACTATAAATACCGGTAATAAAAGTTTTGGTTCGGTTAGAACCGAGAACCGTTGAGACCACTATTGAGAATGAAATGAATACGGCACGGTATCATTAATTGTGCCAAGACATTTATGGCATACCTTTTTTGTCTAGTATTTAAAAACATGCAACGCCAAGATGAGGCCATTTTTATCATAAATACTCACAGAATTTATGCCATACTCGTCTCAAAATGAGACATTTGCATATTTTCATTCGCGATGCGATAAAAAATGTAGGAGTTGAAACTCATTTACAAAATGTGGTATCTGATTAAATTAAATTATTTTGAGCGTTTTAAGTTTTTGGGCGTGTGTGCAAAAAGGCAGCTTTTTGCATTGACAAAATGTGATATTTCTTTGAAACATTTAAAATATTTTAAGATGTGCCAAGTATTCTTAATCTGTTAAATTCAACCATTTTTGCATGTATACCATGCCCTGTTTGTCCAGTGTTTAAAAATATGCCACGCCATCATAGTAAATGACCGATATTATTATGATCGAGACATGTTTGTACATATTTTCATGCCGGGAAAGCACATAAGAGTTGGAAGCCATTTACAAAATTTGGACTTTCTTCAAACTTTTTAAAGCATAAGGTTGCTGCCACTTTCCCTCTCATGGTAATTGAAACGGTACGGTTGCATAAATAATTGCTCGAATTTGCTCCAAGCAATTTAGACATTTTTGACATGTCCTTTTTATATCCTGTATTTAAAAATATGCCACGCCACGATAATGTACTAATCATTCATCACGGTGATAAATGTAAGATTTGAATGCCATTTACAAAATATAGAATTTGTTTTTAATGATGAAAATAATTTTAGATGATTGGAACCTCATCAGTTGATGAGGTTCCAATCATCTAACTGCATTTTGAAACCAGTACTAACCCCAATTTTTAAGATACAATGAAATAGTGTTTTTTTCGCACTTGAACGATTTTTAAGTTTAACATTCACAGAATTGATGCTGTACTAAAAAAATGAGACAATTATCACATACTTTCATGCCGGTGAAAAATTACATGATTTGTAGTAAGCCACTTAAAGAACGTGGCCTTTGTTTAACATACTCATTTAAAATGAGTGTGTTATACTTCAAATTATATGAAGGTTATTAAGGCTCCTGTTATACATGGTAATGAAATGAAAACGATAGGGTTGCATTTGGGTACTTTGCCTCCAGTCCAAGTGTTTTCATATCGGTAGAATACGTATGGTTTGTAAGCCATTTACAAAATGTGATCTTTATTTAGAGTGATTAAAATATTTATAGATTAATCCATGGGGTTCTAGTCTTACAGTGTCGAAGTCAACCATTTTGGCATGCCCTTTTTGTCCAATATTTTCAAAATATGCCAGCCTAAGTCCAATTTTGTAATAAATAGCAACATAATTTATGTCACACTAATAATAAGGCATTTATTATCATGTAGCTAAAAGAAATGTAAGGGGTGTGAACCATTTATAAAATGCGGCCCTTGTACAAAATGCTTAAAATATTTTAACATTATTGTATGATAATGAATACGGTTTCGTTTCGTTTACTTGTGCCCAGGAAATTTATGGCATGACATTTTTGCCCAGTATTTACAGGGTCAAATTAATGTAATTAACTTTGTAGCAAAGGGTGCAAGGATTTTACCATTTATGACATGCCGGGACGTTAAAAATGTCACGCCACGAATATAATCGGCGCGTTGCGATGCATGAGAAAGCTTCCCCACATTTTTGTTCATATCTACATTATCTACATGCAGTTCGATTTATACACGTTACTTTGACTACATATTACAAGGGAAGGTCCCCGACTGCTTATCGTGTCCAGGGTACCCACTATGTTTTTTAGAATCTACTAGGACCCCAGATGAAGGATTCATTCATATTTCCGTGTTAAACTCATATTTGGCGCCATGGCGTGGCGCCAAACTTAAAAATTTGCATTTTCGACCAATTTCAAACCCTCATAACTTTTGCAGTTTATGTCGGATTTTCAAAATTGTATGCTTAAAATGATCACAAAAGTCGAAATTTTTGAGAAAAAACTAAAAATAAAAAATTTCTAATTTTTAAGATATTTTTAGCATTTTTTCGACCAACCCCCATTTCTAAGAAAATTACGAAATTTTGCGAAAAGTTAAAAGCGATAAGTTTGGAAAACATTTCACGGAATACGATAGTTGAACTCCTTGTCTTGATTTTTGCCAAACAATTTTAAAATCCGTCTAGGATTTCAAAAGTTATGGCGGTTTCAAAAATAAAAACATTCAAATTTGGCGCCACGGCACGACGCTAAATATAAGTTTTACATGGAAATATGAATGAATCCTTCGTCTGGGGTTCTAGTAGAAAACATAGTGGGTGCCCTGGACACGATAAGCAGTCGAGGACCTTCCCTTGTTAGAATTTTTATTATGGCTTTCAAATCATACATTTTTTGAAATTAAAAATATATATATATAAATGCTTCTGTTTTATTGTGGCACTATTCCGACCCCCCGTCGTCGGATGTCATTTGCGGGATTTGTAGGCCATATACAAAATATGGGACTTGTGTTTAATTCATTTAAGTAGTTTAAGATACATCGGGCCTCCCGTACATAATAATAATGAAATCGGTAGGGTGACATTTACGTCCCCAGTCCCCAGGGAATTTATTAGATATTTTTGGCATGCCTTGTTTGCCCGGTATTAAAAAAAACGCCATCATCATAAGGCAAATTTTACAATAAACGGTCACAGGATTTAGGGCAAATTCAAAATAACGCATTTATTTTCAAGCCGGTAAAAAATGTTAGATTTGTAAACCATTTGCAAAATATGGATTTTGTCCAGAGTAGTGAACGAATCAGAGGTCAACGCCGCCGATTATACGCCGCCAGACGCCGAACCGTTTTGACGCGCCGCCGCCGCCGCCACCGCGAAAATCTGGTCGGCGCGCCGGCGGCAATATTCGGCCGCCGATTTACATTTAAATCTGACGAACTTTTTAATTTAGTGTATTGTTAAATATTTTTTTAACTTTTCTAAAATTTGAACAGTTTTTTAAATATTATTTTTGTTTAGTTTTGAAAATTGATATTTTAAAAATTTTCGTATTGCAATTTACCAGATCACATTTACGATACCATCAAATTCAAGTTGACTACTTGATGTTCCAGGCAAGAAATAGGGACAAAGGCTTAACACCTAGTTTAAACCCCTAAAATAGGGATGCGTAATAAAATTATGTAAGAAATGTTACAACCAACTGCGTGAAATGAAAATGCCGTTATCTTTTACACAGTTATAATGACAACCTAAAATGGTCAAAATTTGACCGTCAAATATAACATGTTCAATTTTTCTCTAAAACTTGCCTAAAGTGCATGAAGGAACAGTTAATGAAAAGATACATTCTCCAAGAAATATTGCAAATTTTAGATTATTAGCAATGTTAATTTAGCGTGTTTCAGATCCTTCCTATTTAGCATATATACGTTTAGTAATTTATGTAGGCGCCGCCGAACTCCGCCGAAGATATTTGATCACCGCGCCGCCGCCGCCGACCAATATAAATTTTCACGCCGCCGCCGCCGCGTAAACCGTCGGCGTTGACCTCTGGAACGAATGTAAGTTTTAGCCATCTTCTTTAACATGGAAATTAAAACGGTACGGATGCATAATTGGTCGAATTGCTAAGTGTTTCTTATGTTCTCCTTTTTTCTTTTTTTAATGATAAAAGTAATTAAAGATCATTTAAAAATCAAAAATTAATTTGTAAAGGGCAGATTTTATTTGTCATTAACCACTTCACCCCTGAGAGACGAATATTTTCATACCTTTCACCCCTAGTAACGGCGAATTTTTTCTTCCCTTGACCCCGAAATTTTCACCTACTGTATGACGTTAATTACTGAAAAATGGTGTTCCCACCGGAATTATTCTGGACACTTTTTTATGAAAGTTGATGCGAATAACCATTTGGGAACGGATTTTGAGTTGTAATTTGCCTTTGGGCATTTTTGCGAACCACTAATGTTTATAGCCGAAAATAGCCAACACGCCGAATTTAAAAATGATTGTAATTGCATGGAAAGTTGCACAAACATTGATTAATAAGTGCATAATAGTACATATATTCACAAAAATCGATTATCGCGCCTCAAAGGCCGCAGATGCCGATTTGGGCGGGGAAATTAAACAGCAAATATTGCTTTCAATTCGTGACATCGGCTATAAATAATTTTGTGATTAGCCTAAAATGTGTAAAAATTGCTTTTTGTTCATCTAACATGCATAGAATTTACGCATACTTAGGGCGGGAAAACAAACGTTTTCTTACCGTGACTTTAAATTGATAGCAGTTGTAATGAATAATTATAGCATCAACTGTTCGAAAGCATACTTTAGCGCATTTTGAATATAACTCAATTTTAACGGGAAAATTATATGCTACTTTCCAGGCAATCTCTTAATTTTCCCGCCCAACGAGATTTCATCGGCTCCAGTGGTTAGTTTTCCCGCCAAAAATGTCGTTGGGGCGTTCTAAATCCGAGAAAAACAATTTCACTAATTTTATCTGAAAGCGCTGTTGAAATATGGGACGAAAATTCCATGCAACAGCAGTTTTCAAAACTGGGCGTGTTAGCTAGAAATAGCCAGCTAGCTATAAATTGTTTTTACCTCCCTTTATAACATTGGTTCTGAAGAGGCAATTCATCTTCCCGCCCAAATGGCGGATTGTTGACTCAAAACTATACTTGGAAGAGCAATGACCTAATTTTTTTCGAATACGACACATAGTCGTAGGCCGGTGGGAACGGAAAATACGCCACATGGTCGTTTCCGTTGTCAAGGGTCAATACGACACATCGTCGTATTTCGGAGCCAAGGGAACTTACGCCACATAGTCGTATTCGGCGTAAAGGTCAAATACGTCACATAGTCGTTATAGGGGCGAAGTGGTTAATATTGTAAACCCACCATACCACCACCACCAAAATTTTTTAAACAAGTAAAATAAAATTCCCATTACTAAAAAATTCTAAAATTTTCAAAATAGTATATTAAACTAATTTCAATCTTCCATAAAAGAAGGACGAATCTTGACGTTCTTATCCTTTCCACTAGTCCGACTTTTTGCAAGCCCCCGCTTCCCTTCAGTACCAATAACACCCCGATTATTCGGGGCTGGACCGCCCAATCCCAAATTGACCCGGGGATGCGTAGGCACACCCACGCTGAACGGAGAAGAACTCGTCTGCACCACGCGGCGATGACCATTTCCGTCATAACTGAATTTTTTACTTGACGTCGACGACGTCGGTGCGTTGTCCACTTCGAAATTGGCATCATTCTCTTTCTTCGCGGCCGCGGCGGAGGCCGACTTGTCGCGTGCTCTGCCTCTCGCAATGTCCAAAACGGTGGAAACGACCTCTTCCGCTATGCCGAAGGGGGCAACGGCTCGCACCACGGTGGTCACGATCTAGGTATAAATTTATCACAAATTCAGTATTTTGATGCTGTGTTCTTCCCTGGGTTTGAATTTTTGGAGCTGTTGCACCCACAAAAAGATCAAAATCTACATGGAGAAGGCAATATTCGTACGAAAATACGGGTTTTATGAAGAAATTACTTTTCATCGGGGTCAAAATACTGTATTTTGAAAAATCATGAAAACAATCCATTTTGACAACGGTAAAAGTTAATTTCTTGATAAAATCTAAATATTTTCGTATGACTGCTGCAAACACGATGTAATAAAGTAGATTCTCATCCGTTCTTCCCGGATTTCGGGGGCCGTTACACCCACACAAAGACGAAAATCTACGTGGAGAATGCAACTGTCAGACGAAAATACAGGTTTTGTAAAGAAATTGGCTTCTTTAAATCTACAATTTTAAAATCCTCCTATTTTTTACATCGATAAAATGTTTGGATCGATGTCAAAATCCCTCAGTTTAGAAAAAATGTAAATTACAAAATAAGTAAATTAGTTTCAAGTTTCGAACTTTTTGATAACGAGAAAACGTTGATTTCTTAAAAAAGACATGAGTTCAGATCTCTATCTTTTTGTAGACGTGGACATTTTGGTTCTCAATAAATTGAACATATTTAACAAAGCGTTTCGCAAACCTCGCAATTTTACAGTGCGGATTTAGCAAAAGAAAACCTACAGTGTGCAGTGTTTATACAGCCCGAGTCAGGGACAGAGTCCACTTCTAAATGTTTGTCAAGTACCAGTACCAGTACCGGTACCAACTACTAATAGTAGTTGGTACCGGTCTTTATGGGAAAGTTTTTGACGATTGCGAATTATTGGCAATCAATTCGCAACAATTCGCTGCAAAATTTCAGCTTCTTTAGCCAATTCCAAAAACCTCATTGAGTCCTCCTGGCAAAAAAATCTTAAAATTTACTTCACATTTATTAAGCTGATCTAACCCTGCAGGATCACGCCAGCTTTTAGTCGTCTACGCCCGTTTTCAAAACCAGTGGGGGTGACCCTACTGGGTACTTAAAAATAGTAATTCGGTCGTTATAACATTGCACTTTAGTACACAATTATGACCAATTTCCCGAATATCAGCTACCAACTTTTAAAATAGCGACTTTTAGAAACGGTCACCTTCAAGGCTACTCTGGTTCCACTTTGTTCGCTTTTAACTTCATATACTTCCACACGAAAGCATTAAGTATCACCGTACCGAATTTCATCTTTTTCAGACAATTTATGAAAATCGGTATGGGCCACCCCCTATGTAGGGTCGCTCCACATAAAATTTAGTGGGTTCTTTTCGGAGTTCATATTTTTATGGAAGATTTGGGGTGCATTTTTAATAATTTGTTGATTTTCAAGTAATAGATAAATAAAGGTAAGGTTTTGTTCAACAATAATTCTGATTTGAAATTTCTAATTTGAAATTTCTGGAATGTTAAAACTAATTTTTGTATTAGCTTCAAATTCGCTGTTTAAGTTAATGTTTCAAATAAAATTTAACAAACAAAATTTTGATCTTTCTCAATTATTTTCCGCATAATAATCGCAAATTATTTATTTCTCCGAGTCATTTCATCCTCAATACATTCTAATTTGAAATGGTTAGTATCTTAAATCTAGTTCACATTCATTTTTCGAGTTAGATTTTTTAGCAAGATTTTGAGCCCATTTTTTAAAAAATTAGTAATCTTCAAGTAACAATTAAAACTAACAATAAGATTTTGTTCGACAATAATTATAATTTGAATTTTTTCACATTTTAGAAACCATTTTTTTATTGCTTACGATCGAAATTGAATGTTTATTTGATGGATGATTGGGTTTATTCAGAGTTTGTATTTTTATGTAAGATCTGTACTCCAATTTTTAAAAATAAATGATTTCCAAATACTATTTGAAACATTAGATTTTGTCAATTTGTCGTATTATGGTTCAATTTTGATGTAACGAAAAAGTTAGGATTTTTTTTCTCGATTATCATAATTTGAAAATTTTCCAATTTCAATAACCAATTTATAATTTCTCGAAATCTAAATTGACCGTTTATTTAATGGAGTGTACTCACAGTTCGTATTTTTATGTAAAACTTAGAGTCAAATTTTAAAAAAAATTAATTTACAAGTAACGAATAAAGCTGAGATTTTGTTCGAGTTAGATTTTTTAGCAAGATTTTGAGCCCATTTTTTAAAAAATTAGTAATCTTCAAGTAACAATTAAAACTAACAATAAGATTTTGTTCGACAATAATTCTAATTTGAATTTTCTCACATTTTAGAAACCAATTTTTTATTTCTTGAAATCAATCTTAACTTTTTATTTATCGGATTGCTGAATCTATTCAGAGTTCATATTTTTATGTAAAATGTGCAGTCCAATTTTTAAAAAAATAATGATTGACAAATAACTACTTAAAAATAATAGATTTGGTTAACTTGTTAATTTTAATGTAGCGAACAAAATTTGAATTTTGTTCTCAATTGTTGTAATTTTAAATTTTTCGAATTTATATAACCAATTTTATAATTTCTCGAAATCAAAATTAATTGCTTATTTAATGGAGTATATTCAGAGTTTGTATTTTTACGTAAAGTTCGGAGTAAAATTTTTTTTAAGTTTTTAATTTTCAAATAACAAATAATTCTAGTTTGAATTTTTTCACATTTTAAAAACCAATTTTTGTTATTTGTCGAAATCAAAATTGACTTTCTATTCAGTGGATTATTGAGTCCATTCAAAGTAAATGTCTTTATGTGAGATTTGGAGATTAAATTTTTTTTTATTTGCAAAATTCGATTTTGTCAACTTGTTTTTTCAAATTTAAATTTTGATGTAACGAATAAAATTTGGTTTTCGTTATCAATTATTGTAATTCTAAATTTTTACATTTAATAAACCAATTTTTTTATTTCTTAGATGCAAAGTTAACCGTTTATTTGGTAGAGTCTGTTAAAAGTTCGTATTTTTATGTAAGATTTTGAGGTCAATTTTGAAAAAGGTTAATTTTGAAATAACAATTAAAACTTAGATCTGTTTGGTTTGTGTTGGATCTCGTATGAATTTCTACCCGAAAAACCCGATAATCCGAATAAGGGCCTGCTTGGCGATGATGATGAGATAAAACTTTGAGTAAATGAGTTCCTAGGAACCCACTACTTTGTATTTCACTCAAAACGGTCACTTTTATTTCCTCTGACCAGTACTAGTGTTCCCTCGTTGAAAGTTTTTCCGATTGAATGACCGAAGTGGGAAATCAATTCGGATGCAGCATGTTCAGGTATGAATGTAGTGGAGAAAGTCCGTTCAAATTTTGAACGATCATTACGATTGCTCATTATTTTTATCATCTACATGTGCTAGGTAGGGTTGCCGATTTTATTACAAATTTACCGAGGTGATGATAATATCCAAATTCGAGTATCAGATATTGAACTTAAGAGTCCAGTGGATGTGCATAAATCATGAATATTTTCCCCTCCTCGCTTTCTCATCTTTGGTAAAATGTGTCCTCAAGTGCTTAGCGTGGTCATAAAAGTAAGTGGATGTCCCTTCGAAATGGACAGAATTATGGGGATAACCCTTTTCTTTCTCCAACATGCATTTTACTAGATAACTCCTTAACTCCTGAAAATGAAATGGTGGCCGTCTTCTAGATTCCACTTTCTCTGCCTCTCTTTTCTCGCCTTCATCAAATAAAGCCAGGCCACACAATTATCTAATCTGAGAAAACTAATGCAGCAAAACTGTATTACTCTGGTGGACAGCTTAATTACCATCACAGCTCTCTGGGTCGTTAACTTTTAATGTGCTATTCAGATTTTCTCTCTAGTACCACACACAGATGAAAATAAATGTTCAAATTAACATGGCAAAATAAGTAAATATGAAATTAAACTGCGAACGCAGACATACATATATTGATTCATTTGATTCCCATGTCTCCATATATCATGAATGTTCACAAACTCTATTCAAACAAGTCTGTCCATTCAGAAGAATTTCAACAAAATTCGGTCTAAGCTAGAAAAAAAGTTTGAAATACAATTCAACACATTTCCCTAAAGGCCTTGTCGGTAGGGAAAGAAAGAGATCCCCAAGGGAGAGAATGGAGAGGGATCGAAGGAAAATAAATTTATTTTTGAAGTTCCGACATCTTACTGACCACACCGCACTTTGAATATTTTAATTCTTCCCGACTCCACATTTCTTTAGTCCCTCTCAATCCTTGACCGCAAGCAAACTAACATCGAATGAATTGAGAATTTCGATCCTATTCACATTTCAATGATATCAATGTATATTTAATTCGAAAAGTTTGGAGACAGATTCAAAAATTTATATTATGCCTTTGACAAGTCGAAATCGTAGGTACTTCAAAATGTCACTACAGAAAAAAAGGATTCCCTCTAAAATTAGTAGTAAGTCTCGACTTTCACCAACTCGTTCTTTCTGTCGAGATAAAAAAATATCTAGACAAAAGAGTCAAAATATCAATAAAAATAATTGGGTTCCCTTTTTCTTGTCCCTTTCAAAATGAGGATAATTGAGCAAATGTGTCCACAGGAAGGGGGGACATCTCCATGTTCAACAAGATCTTAATGGGACGACACATTTGTCCACAGGCTACCCTATTGTGTGGCATTCGTCGGTCAGTCTAACAAAATTTGTCGGAGTGAGTCAACTAGTAACACGAGTTATCTCATCATTTCGACGTCTGTAGCGGTTGTGTCACTTTGTCAAACATGACCAAACTCTGCAGTCCAGATGATATGTCCAACAAAACCAACGAGAGATGATGTCCATATATATCTAAGAACTTTCTCCAATTCAACCGTTTTCAATGTACCTAAAAATACTTTTAGGATCCTGTACCATTCCTTAGAAATTACTTACAACCCACGAAAAATACCCTTCCCCTATATCTGTCTCATGTGCATTAGAAGACGAACAAAGAGTATTTTTTGGGTGGGTCGTTTTCCCTCGAAAGAAAGGGTTGTTTCTCCCCAAGCCACTACTATTCCTTGTTCTTGTTCGTCCTGTCCTAATGGAATCATGACGCTGAGAAAGACTCCAGCACTTCTCTAGAGAGAATAAGAGAAGAGTTGGGGAGATAAAATGATAAAAATGACAAAAATGTGGAATCTTGTAGAGAGAGAATTCGGTAAGAATTCCACTCCCTTCTAGTTCCTGAACACGGCTGGTATTTTACTCTGGGAAGAAATATAAAGAATTTGTTACCAAAAAACGTAAAGAATTTGTTAAAGGAAGGTGAGAAATATACGTACTTTTTTTATTCCTAGTATAAAAATATATTAGGTAGTGTTACGCATCGAAAATTAAAAAGTTAATGTATACAATATAACCCTAGATTTTAGATATGGCTTTCGCTTCGACTCGTCACAAAATTCTATCACAGTTTTCATACTAAGGAGGAGAACCCTTCACCTTGATAATGACCGATCGCGATGCCCTTTGGATATGTGATAGTACCCGGTGAGAGAACAAAAAGTGAAAAGCGGTTTCATGCCATGGCCACACCCACCGGAGATATTTGACCTCAAAGTTACCCCCCTATTACTAATACATATGCAGTATAGGATTTTGTCATATGAGAAAAATTTTTGGCTCCCCTGAAATATATTTAATTAAAATCTTTTTCACGAAACAGCGTTCAAATCATACATATTTAAGAGAATTATGAGCATTCAAAAAATAAAATGTATGATTTGAACGCTATTTCGTGAAAAAGATTTTAATTAAATATATTTCAGGGGAGCCAAAAATTTTTCTCATATGACAAAATCCTATACTGCATATGTATTAGTAATAGGGGGGTAACTTTGAGGTCAAATATCTCCGGTGGGTGTGGCCATGGCATGAAACCGCTTTTCACTTTTTGTTCTCTCACCGGGTACTATCACATATCCAAAGGGCATCGCGATCGGTCATTATCAAGGTGAAGGGTTCTCCTCCTAAATATGATCAAAATACTTGAAGAGCAAATTACAAAAAAATAGAAGTTACAAAACATGATGCATAAATCATTCCAATAACGGAATAAATACCTAATAAAAGACTGACATTTATTGAGACACCGTTATTGTTGGATCTTCGCATCGCCCTGAATAACCGGAAATTTTGCAGTCAATTATGCATCTCAACCAAAAGAAGTGTCTCCATTATACAGGAAGAATGTAAAAAAAGAGTTAAAAATACTAGTTTTTTTTTCTTTTCACAGAAATATCTCCTCAAATTGGAAGGCATTCAACTGTATGACGGAATGAAGCCACTTTTCCTCCTCTTGTTCAGCGGATTGAATAAAAAAAGGAGGAAGTTTTTTTTGTGTATCGTGTTAAAAGAGATGCCGGCTGAATACGGATCCCGTCCAGAAATTGAATTCTGATTGTCTCCACGTTTTCACGCGACACATTGGAATTTGAAGCTTGAGGGGAGGATTGCCTTCCACAATGTTTTCCTCATTTTGGGCAATTTGTTCGAAATCTAACAAGTGTTAATGGATGTTTTTTTCTCTTAAGTTACATTTCACATTAAAACATTTTTCTTATGCATGGCACGCCACCTATTTACTAACTGTTTCTGACTCTTTTTTATGGAAATGAAGGAAATTATGTTTGTTGAACATTAGTAATACATAATAATAAAATTGTGTTGAATTTAGGATTTTCCGGACGTTTGACAAATAAAATAGTTAGGATTTATTACCAATTTTTGAATTTTCTAATAATTTAACTAACCAAATGTAATGTCAAGATCGGTCTCGTTGTACGCGCTTTGTTTTCACCTACATATAGATGACATTTTAATCCATCACCTAAACCATGTCGTGATTTAACTGAAGAAATTTTACATTTTATTCCATTCATTTCTGTGGTGTTAATGGACAACTTTTAAAATTCCAGTCCACTGATTTTCACACCGAGAGAAGAAAGAACTTGTCTCACTGGAGGCGATTTCCGTCCTTCCTTCACAAAAGTTGCTCCCCTTTCACACTTTCCTCCTTTCTTTCACCACCACCATTCATCAATTAATTTCATTTCCAACTCGAGGTGACACAAGTTCGTCTAGGAAAGGAACGTGAGAAAATGAAAGTTTTTAGACATGGCCACACATTTTAATTAATTAGCAAATTCAACAGAGTGAGAGGAGAAAATTATTTCGAGAATGCTCTCCCTTGATTGCTTTTAGTTCAATTAATTTTAAATTCCCTGTTCCAAGATGAATTTTGTGGGAATGATTATCTCTGAATTTCTTATTATTTCGTGGTGATTGTGGATGGGGAGATAAAATAGAAATTATCTCCGGTATGGCGTGATTTTCGTTAAATTCTACACATTAAGAGAAAAAGTGCAAGCTGTCAGAATTACTTTCTCCGCTAATTATGTAACAAGAAATAACAATTCGCGTGATAGAGCAAAAGGTGAAGTGAGGGTTCACCTTGAGTAAGAATAGACACATAATTTGGAGAAAGAATGAGATTTGACGTAATTTGACATTGACACATCATCTCGATCTTGCATGTTCTCCCTCGGATTTTTCTCATTTTTCGTACACGGAAGGAAAAAAAATGTGTTTGATGTTCACATTGATAAGGATAGAATTAGAAGCAGAGAAAACGATCTTTAGCATTTTCGTGGTAATTATGTTTATATTAAACAAACGGTAGTCACACATTTTATTATGGGTTCTACAAGGGTGACAATATTGCTAAAATTATTTTTTTTGCAGGTAAAGTTTATAACTTTAAAATCTAATTAAAACAATCGTTAATTTATAAGTAATAAGGCAAGAACTGTGTTAAAAAACTAAACAATCTATGACTGAAAGTTAGGCTCTTAAATTTACATCTACCAAAACTATTACAAAATATGTCAACTTTAAATTTAATTCTCTGATGCTCTAATCCTATCCAATAATTCGTCCCGTTTTTGAGTCTTGTTCTTTTCAATCATAGCTAAGAATTCGCTATTTGGATTTTTGATCAAGTTCTGTGGTGTGTCATACTCCTGTACAAGTTAAATTATTCTTTTATTAATAGCCAATTTCATTTATGTAAAAATTTCTTAATTTTACCACAACTTTCCCCTCCCGTAGAACAAGAATCTTGTCAGAATCCACAACAGTTTCCAAGCGATGCGCAATTGTAAGGACGGTACGTCTCTGCAAACGCTCTTTCAATATCTTCTGGATATTTTCCTCAGTGCTGTGGAAATTTCCGATATTTTTTTTAAAGTACTGTGCCGATACACATTTTAGCTATGAAAATACCTGCTATCAATATTTGCTGTTGCTTCGTCTAAAGCAAATATTGGGGTCTTCAATAAACGAAGAAGTGCCCTCACTAAGGATAATTGTTGACGTTCCCCAGCGGCAAGATTTGATCCTCCCCCGTCTATTTTAAAATCCAAGCTTTGCTTCAGTCCAATCTAAAATTATGCGAAGTAACATGTTGCAAGATAGCATTATGCAAAAAAAAACTGCATAAATAATTGATTTTCTAACGTCTCTTAAAAAAGTGTTCATCTGTATATCATCGTATTCATTATTCGGGTCCAGATTGAATCGAAGCGTTCCTTGAAAAATTACTGGGTGTTGTGGTACCATTGTAATGCTGCGTCTTACTGTGTGCAACGGTTGTTCTAAAATATCTTTTCCGTCAACCAATATGCCACCCGGGGTTGTCGTGTTTGGATCAGTTAGTCGAAACAATGCAGCAAAAATAGAACTTTTTCCGGCTGCGGTTCTTCCCACGACTCCAACCTTTAGACCGGAGGTAACCTCGAAGTTAATGAACTGCAAGACATCAGAGCTTTCTTGTGTGTAACGGAGGCTAAAGTTTCGGAAGGAAATAGGACACCAGCTTCCTATCCAGGTTGGCGAATCGGATGGACCTGAAATTTGCAACAAAATTGCAAATTTTTAATGCAAAATTTTACAACTTTATAATTCCTGAATTATTTAATACCTTTGTCTTCCTCTTCGGTTGGTGTATTTTTAGCAAAATTTACGACTCTCTCCGTCGCAACCATGCTGTTTTCCACATCTGCGGAAACCATCATTCCATAATTTAGCCAAATTGTGAATGACATAGCAGAGCAAACAGCCAGTCCGACATTTCCACCACCAAACTCGATTCCAAGATCTACATTTATATTTCAAAATTCTAATATAAATATTTTAACATTGGGAAACATATTTTTACAATTTCCTCACAATTTTGAGCCACTGGAAAACCAAACGCGACCGCACCCAGAAGAAAGATCGACACTAACTCGACCCACAGACTGAAACAAGTTTTGGCTGCCGTAAACAAAAATATTGAGGAGGTATGGACATCCTAAAGAAATGCGAATTTATAAGAAAATCTTAATTCTGATTTAATCAAATTTTACAAAATCTTACCTGGGTTTCATCGAACCGTTTCGACATTCTGTTTTCTGCGCCGACCGCCCTGATCGTAGGGAGACCATCATAACACGCCAATTTGGAGCAGACTTCGCCACGAACTAAATTATAAATTATTTTATTTAAATTCGTCAGAGTTCTTAGGTAATTTCACAACATTTACAAAAAAAGTGCTACAAAATCGCAAAATAAGATACCTTCTCCATCAATCCTCTTCAAATCTCTCGACGTCGTAACGTAATATTTCCGAATACTGCTCAACATAACAATAAAAATCAAAATGGCCGGAATAGTCCAAACGTTTGCAAGAACCAGCAAAATAATGACGGTTCCAATTTGAAGAAAAATTGTTAACATGTTAAAAAATGACATTGGAATGGCTTCATCAACAATGTCCATGTCTTTTGAAAAATAGTTGAGAATTTCTCCCCCAGGAGTTTTAGAAAAAAACGAAGGTCTCGCCCGAACAAGAACATTCGCCATTTTCCGGTGCATATTATTGCAGATTTTTATGCAATAATTGAAAAATCCTAACGCTTTGAAAAGATTTGTGACGAATACGGCGCCCGTTAGGATTGAGTAGATGGTCATGTACGTGTCTTGGGAGTAAATTGGGAGTTGGAGTTCCAACCAGAGAATGGGAACAGTCATGGTTGCCCCATGAATGATTTGAGGGTCGTCTATACAAAAGATTAAATTGTTTTTAGTAGATTTTGCATCAATTTATCGAGACAAATCCATACCTTGCAAAAATGGCGAAATTGTCGTACCATCGTCATCTCCTTGTTTCGAAAAATCTGTAACATTTTCAGAACCATTGTCATTTGATGCAATTTCAGTGTGGTTTCCATTTCTGGTAAATGAACGAACGGAACTCTCCGATTGCGACATAGTCCTATTTACAAATTTCAGGAAATTTATGGTGTAAATATAATGATTTTTGTATTTTTTTGTGCATTTTACCATAAAACGACCCAATATTCAATCACGGTGATAAATACTTGTGATATGATAAACATTAAAACATGCCAAGAAAATTGGAATGAACGATTTGCTGCTGTGAAGTATTTTAGATAAGTTTTCAGTCCAATGTTTCCACTCGCACGAGATTTTTGATCGCTATTTTCAAAATTTTCAGATTTTACAATTTTGCTGGTAACAGTATTTTCTGTAGTGTTGCTTTCTTGAGCCTCAGAAGTCAAACTGTCAACGTCTTCTCCTCCAGCGTTTGCCTTGACCAAAATTTCGTCTCCTTTACCCTCCAGTTCTTGATAAGTTCCATAACTTGTAATTTTTCCCTGGAAGAAATACAATAAATAAACTACGAAAACATTTTTTGCAACATTTCTAAAAATTCACTTTAAGAAAATTTTACAAACGCTTTTTTCAAAAATTACTCAATTTCAGAAATTCAAGTACCTCATGCATGACCACAATATAATCCGCCTCTTTCAAATATTGCAACTTGTTTGTGACCAAAATTCGTAACGTTTTTGCCAATTCTTTATCCTCCTTTAGACCACGTAACAAGTCTCGAGCCACATTTCCGTCCAGAGCAGAAAGTGGGTCGTCCAACAAGAGAATGTCGCCTTGTTGGTATAACGTCCTCGCATAATCGACACGAGTCCTTTGCCCACCTGATAAGCCACTTCCACCGTCACCGACGATTGTTTCGTCGCCATGTTCAAGAGCTTGAAAGTCTTGGTTCAACATTGCTAAAGATACGGCCCAATTATACGTCGTGCGATCTTGGTCTTCATGAAGGAGAATATTGTTTTTTACAGTGTCATGAAAAATCCAAGGTTTTTGGGCAGAGTAGCTTAATTTTCCATGAATCTTGCACCTCCCAGAGATTAGGGATAATTCGCCAAGAAGTAGTTGCAGAAATGACGACTGTGTACAAAATTGCGGAATAATTATTTTTTTTTGCAAATAGTACTTTTGATTTTTCCACGATACAAACCTTTCCGGAAGCTGTTTCTCCAACCACCATCACCAATTTTGGATCAGAAATGGTTAAACTGATCGATTTGATACCTTTCCCTGATTCCCATCTGAATGGATGAAAACACATGAAAATCCATGAAAATTGTTTTATTTTCTATAAAAAATCTACTTACTCTGCAACCGCGTCTTCTAAATTAATTGATGGGAACTTAGGAACTTTCTCTGACAGGTCGGACCTTTTGTACCCTTCGGAATCATGTTTCTCTTGCAGTAGTAGAAATTCCTATCCAAAAAAATCATGGTGAAATTGAAACCTTTGGATTTTTTCTGTATTTTATTTTACCTGAATATTTTTTATGCAGGCTAAAAATTCTCCTACATTTTTACACGCCCCTGGCAGAAGATAAACCATGTAATGTGTCGCCGTATTGTAGACGGCTGTGGCAAAAAATACTTTCTCCGGAGTGAGCGGACCTCCCCAAAGAGCGAGGGAGATAAATGTCAAAAATGGAATTAACCGCGACGACGTGAGAAAGACGGCCATTTGGAAAGCGTGAAGATTAGAACCTTTAGATCTTTAAGTTTGGCGACTTCAGCTCTAAATGTATTTAAAGAGGGAAGATTTTTTTAGGATACGGAAATTTTGATATTATTCATACTTTCACATATTTACTTTCTTTTTTTATTGACTTGTTCTCGAAATACGTTCTCCCAAGTGTACGTCTTGATAGTAAGTATTCCAGCAATTATTTCATTTATGAGAGATGTCCGGGCTCCACTGGCTTCGTTGATTTTACCTCGATATTCTCCAGATTTTGCAGCATACCAATCTTTAAAAAATATTTATATAAAATATATTTTTTTGTAATGGATTTGACCAACTTACATTGAAATGGCATGTACAGAAAAATTGATATAATCCCAGGAATGCACGGCCATCCAAATTCTTGCCACAAAAAGTAAAACAGCAGCACGAATTGAATCGGTGCAATAAAAATGTACGGAAATTGGGCCAGCTTGTCTTCAACGTTGGCATTCTTGCTGATTAAATTGGTCACAAATGCGTCATCAATTTTGATTGGTTCGTTTGGTTTCTCATTGTTTCCCCTAAAAGTAGAAACAAGATTTTTGGTTTATTTTAAAAATGAGAAAAAAGATACTACTTGAAATTACTTTGAAGGTTTTGCAGGAATTTGGCACGACTGACTCAATTTTAGCATCTGGACAAAAGTTTGGAAACAATTTTTGTTAAAATTGTCTATCAAATTATTTATTACTAAAAATTCATACTTTTCTCTGAATCAGACAAGTCAACGCGATCCTAACCCAATTTGATACCCTCTGTAAACAAAACTGACTCGGATTGCTGGTCATTGTTATTGATAGCGTGGTAATTGTAATAAACGCGGCGTAAATGTATTGCCAACTTCTCCCATTGTTTTCCTCTTGGGGTGAAAATGACTTAACAAACCAGAGCAGGGTGAGAGGTTGGATGACTCTGAAAAAATTGGCATATTTGTGAATAATTATAAAATAGCAATTTCTAGACTAATTTTATTCATATAAATACTTGAATAAGCAATCCGTAACAAAGATTGGAATCCAGGTGAGAAAATAAGAAGTTCCATACGCCTTGAAAATCGCACGGAGCAAAGATGCATTTTCTCTAGATTGTCTGGAGGATGGGCGTTGGATCTGGACGCGTGACTCATCTCGATGTCCATTTTTTGTAGATTTTTCTGCAGAATTTTGTGCAAGTGGTTCTGTCTCTGGAATAGTGAACACTACAACTGTCGAGCCTTCTTCTTTTTCCCAATACCTGAAATTTGTTAGTTCCTCGATTTTAACAGGTTTAATTAAATATTACAATATTTTTATTATGCTTACTCTTCCAGTTTATCTGCATTTTTTTGTGATTTATCCTTATCAGGGGCTGGATAAATGTCGTCACGGTTTAAACCACCAGCTTTTTTCGCTTTTTGAAAGAGTGACCAGATCCATGCAAATATTAGCAAGGATATCGGACCCGCTTGGTCGAATGGGTTGGGTCTTGCCATTTTTTTATGTATGTAAATGCGTGATTATTATTTTGCTGAATTATTTAGAATTAAAGCGCTCTCTGGATGAACGATTACGACTAACTGACTCAAATCTTGTTCAGATAAGTCACTGATGGGAAGTGAGAGCACTTCGGAACGTATTTAATTTGGAACCTTAACTACATTTGTATAAGAAGGTGGTAAAGAGTTCTTATGAATTGTGGGGATGAACTATACGTAAGAATCATGAGATTTTGTAGTAAAAATATTTGTGCATGATCTTTGTCGTGTGTCACTGCAGTATGGATGGATAGATAGAATCCATGCTAAAACAACAGCGAATGTGCAAAAATTAAGTAAATGGCAATATCTGACCAGATTGAATTATATCGCGATTTTTTTTAAGTTTATTGCTCATCATGAGTATGTACAATTATACAATTCTGCAAACGTTTCAGCGAGAATCATGGAACAAATAAAAGCTCAAGGTTTACAACCTGCATTTCATGACTAACTAAGTTTAAGCAAATACATGAACATTCATGAAAATCCATACCCATTAGAAAGAGAAGACTATTGCTTTTGCCAATGCCAAACCGAACGGATGTGTGATATTTTAAGCAAATACAACATTTTCAAGTGTTTATTTGCTTATCTTCTTGCATAACGCGCAAAAAGAGTGAGTCTTGTTGAGTCAGAAGTCTGGTCTTAAAACGTTATTTTCAGATGCATCTCATGAAATGCAAGAAAACTCATGAGATGAGAATTACTCAAGTGCATGCTTGGATTTGAAGATTTGTGCATCTCTTCCTTCCCTATATCTTTCTAAGAATGCAGAAACGTAGAACAAATATGAGATTTCGCAAAATCCCATGAATTTGTTTTTATTTAGAGAATTGCTTCATGTGCCTGGAATTTGTCAATATGTGAGATAAGTTAGACACAAAATCATACATAGGTATTAGAATTATTACAATCATCCAGACAGGATGTAAGGCGTCAATGCATTAATATTAATTAATCAATTTCACTCTTGCTTTCCCTTAAAACTTATCAACCTGACTAAATAGCAGAGATGAAGTTAATACGCCCAAATTATATACCTAAAATTTACGACACATTCATAGATTAGTAATAGGTATCATAAATACAAAAAATTTCAGATTACAAAATTTATTGGCGACTCCTCTTGTGACTTTGAGTCATCTGGGAATTTGCAGTATTTCATGACAAAGCATGAATGCAGCTTACAATAAATATACCTTTACAATTCGCACGTAATAATGTCAATCATCATAATGTCGTTAATTGTTCAAATATTATAGTTTCCTTCATAACTATTTCTATACCATTTAGTTACTTAATAGTCATTTTACTTTGCACATTATTTTAATACGAATCCATCATGTTTTAACGTACATACATCGCTCGATCCATGAAAACTACTCGCATCCCCATGTTGAGAGAATTTCATGTACAAATCGTACTGTAATAAAATAAGGAGATTCTCCCAATCTTGAGCTCATTGTACGATTTGTCGTTCTCCTGATACAACCACATTTTATTTATTTCCGTACATTTCAAATTTGTTATTTCTTTTTTAAAAAAATGTCTCAAGAAGACAACAACGTTGAAGTGGCTGGCGGTGATGACGACATCGTTGATCCATGGAACGTTCAGAGCAAATCTGAGACTGGGATCGATTATGATAAACTTATCAGTAAGTTTTTATTTTGTCTCATTTTCCCCTCAATTCCGGTCAATTTTTATAACACTTTTTTGTATTATTTGCAGACAAGTTTGGATGTCAACGAATTTCCGACGAGCTTATAGCACGCATTGAACGTGTTATCGGAAAAAAGGCACACGCTCTCTTGAAACGTGGCGTGTTCTTTAGTCATCGCGACCTTGAGTTCATTTTGGACAGGAAGGAAAAAGGTCAGCCCTTCTACTTGTACACGGGAAGGGGACCTTCGTCAGAATCGATGCATTTGGGACATCTCATCCCATTCATTTTTACAAAGTATGCATATCATTTTTTTAAATTTATATAATTTTATGACAATGTATTTTTGAATTTCAAATATTCCTCAAAATTTTGAAATTCTCAGGTGATTACAGGACGCATTTGACGTCCCACTCGTTATTCAGTTGACTGACGATGAAAAATTTATTTGGAGAAACGACCTTACGATTGAGAAATCAATGGAGGTAAGAAAGTTTATTAAATAAACTTTCAGGGGGTGTGGTTTCCTATATTTTTCTTAAACTGATTTATTTTATTATTAATATTTAGTTGGCCAAGGAAAATGCTAAAGATATCATCGCTTGCGGATTCGACATCAACAAAACTTTCATCTTTTCAAATTTTCGATACATCGGGTAAAAACACAACTTACCAATAGAACATATTTTCTTCTAATATTATTTTTGTTTCTAATTTTACTTTTCTCCCTTAAACAGTCAATCTCCAGAATTTTACCAAAATATTCAACTAGTCGCGAAAAACGTGACCTTCAACCAAGCCAAGGGATGTTTTGGGTTTAAGGAGGGTGGTAAGAAATTTTAAGTGACTTTTTCAAAAAAATGGTTACCTCCATAAATATTTAAAATTGCAATTTTTGGGGATAGATTCAATTGGAAAAATTCACTTCCCGTCCATCGAAGCAGCACCCAGCTTCTCGGGAAGTTTTCCCTTCATTTTCAACGGGAAGAAAGATATCCCATGCCTAATTCCGTGTGCGATTGATCAAGTAAATTTTACAATTTTTTTAGAATTAAATTTTTAAATGTTTTTTTTCAGTATTTTAAATCAAAATTTATACTTTTTTTAATAGGATCCATTTTTTCGCATGACACGTGACGTTGCGCCACGCGTCGGTCTGCATAAACCTGCCCTGATTCATTCAGTCTTTTTCCCTGCGTTGCAAGGAGCTCAGAGCAAAATGTCGGCGTCAGATGAAACTTCCGCCATTTTCTTGACAGATACGCAAGAACAGATTAAGGATAAGGTGGGGAAAAAAATATGGATAAGTTTTGTGAAAAAAAGCGATAATATGATTTACATATGTACAAGAGGGAGAAAGTAATAATTTTTATCCCGCAGATAAATAAGTACGCTTTCTCCGGGGGTCGGGCTACAGCGATGGAACAGAGAGAATTTGGTGCAAATTGTGAGATCGATGTTTCCTACCAATATCTCAAGTTTTTCTATCATGATGAAGAAAAGTTGGAGGTTATGCGTCAAGTAAGTTAATATTTCAAGAAAATATTTAAGGAAGTTATCTTTTTCTGTCAATTTGAAATAATATTATTTTAACATAATTTTAGGATTACACGAGTGGTAAAATGTTGACCGGGGAGCTTAAAGCGGTTCTCATCAAGGAATTGCAAGAAATGGTGGCAGACATTCAGAAACGTCGAGCAGTGGTGGATGACGCTCTTGTAGAGCAATTCATGACGCCAAGACCTTTACAATATAGTTTTTGAACGAGTTTGTTAAAATGAATTCAATAAAAGTTGCTTCTTATCAAAGCGTTTATTTTGTGTAGTATTTTTTCTGTTTAAAAATGAAGAAATAAACCTTATAAAAAATTGCATAGTTCGTCAAGGTTTATGATTCATGTACTAGTACTTTATTGGGGGGATTTCATTTTGCCATTTCATTAGTATTTTTATCTGTCTCTTGCCAGGGTTCCGAAACCAAAAACACATTTTTTTTGCTTGATTGCTGTATTTCAAATAATGGGTGTGGTTTTGCTTTTTTGAATCTTATAGCATGACATTTAAAATGTACGCCGCAAGATGGCGATAGGAAAAATGCAAAAGATTTATAAAAAATTATTTTCGTGTTTTTTTTGGCGAACACTGTTCTTCACTGGATTTTGTGAATCTTTATAGAAAACTCTATTGGTTTCACATGACAGGATGCGTGATCTCATCTCATCTACAAATAAATAAATTGCGTCGTTCTCTCTCATTTTGTTTTCACTTTTCGCTAGTCATAGTAGTAGAAGTGGCTAGGTTTTTTCGCCAAAGATTTCTCGCCCGCTTTATTTCTTATGGGGAAATCCTTGGCTAGGTTTTCTCGCCAAGGATTTCTCGCCCGCTTTATTTCTTATGGGAGAAGCCACGGAGTTCTCACCCACTTCATTTCTTATGGGAGAAGCCACGGATTTCTCGCCCACTCTATTTCTTATGGGAAAAAAGACGGGTCCTCATCACACACTTCTTATGAGGAAAAAGAGGGCTCCTCGCCACATACTTTTCCTTACGGGAAAAAATATGGGTTCTCGCCACCATACATTGCCTTATGAGGGAAAAAGACGGTTAGGGCTTCTCGCCACAAGGCCTTTATAGCATGGGTATGTATTGCAAGGATATGCTGACTGCTTATAGTAACCAAAGTCTCAGATGTATTTTCATGTGTCGAAAAATAATGACGGGACTTCTCAAATTGCCCCAAATATCTCAGTTTACCCCCGTGCCATAGATTATCCTGGTGTCTCTGATTACCCCAAATTACTAAAATTACCCAAAATCTCAAATTACCCCAACAATGTATTTCTTATGGAAAAAAATCTTTCAGATGGGGGTACATGGGTTGAGAAGAAATGATGGCGGAACGTTTGAGACTAAATTATCAAAAATGTCTCAATTTACCCTATTTGTCTCATTTTATTCAAGTATCTCAATTTACCCCAATTGTCTCAAATTCCCCACTTATCTTAAAAACCATCAACGAATCATTTTACCTCTATATAGACAAGTAATACTCATTCAATTCTTAGTTACTCGCAGAGTCTTCAAGTTTAAAAATGCCTTTCTACTGTATACCCAAACATTTAGTTTGGTTGAGCCTTTTTATCTTGGCATTTGATATAACGTTACTCGTAATAATCTGCTCATATTCTATAATTGAAAGTGGAAAATCAAACCAAACCTTATCTCAAGACGGTTACGAAACCGAATTGTCAGAGTACGAAATCCAAAATAAAACTGATTGCAGGGTTTGCTTGTTACATGTTCGACGATTAATAAAAACCCCGAAAATTGACTATAAAATGGCTTACAAAAATTTTGTGAACGTCACACGAGTTTAGTCCTCAGAATTGAAGAAACGTCATCATGTCGTCCTTTTATGTTCACATTGAGAGCAACTCCTCATTTTCTCACTTTCAAGATAATACGATATCAAGCTTTAGAAATTGGTTATGCTCACCAATAATTTTGGAGCCCAACTCGTACGAAGTAGCCTTGGTAGAATGTGCTTATCCATCTACACCAATTCGTTTTGGAAAGGGCGATGAATTGTACGAAGTGTTAATAAAAAGTAATGACATTAATAGCCCCGTAAATGAAAACAAAACAATTTATAATAATATTGTGTCACTTGACTTGTTTAAAAATAATACGTATTCCGAGTATAAAACTCAGGATGAATGGATAACAGTTTGCAACAATACTAATATCGAAACATTTGACGATTTACTTGAAGCAATGTCTACAAAGGACTTTTTGTTTAAACATTACAACGGATATACTCTTTTATCCACTCGGACAGTTGAAGAAGATGTAGTCTACGATTTTCAATTTAATACGCAAATGGCCAACATACTTGGATTCCCTCATCAAATTCATTGTAACTCAAGCTTACAAGCAGATTATAAATTCAACTTTAAATCAAATAACTCGAGATATTATATTTATTGTGACATTGTCGAAAACCAGCATGTGGACGATACCACAGCACCAATCCTAAGATCGCTTGTAAATCCTTATACTGATATTGATAAAATTGTTTCAAAAACGTTCAACAATTTACAATATGTCTCAGTGGCAAAACCATCCATGGACTATATTCACATGTATATAAGGAACGAGTTTGGTGAACCTCCTCCATTCTCATTTGGAAGTTTTAGTGCTACACTTCATTTTAGAAGAAAACGTTTCTAAAATGTATTCAGAAAACGATTATGATGATTACTACCAAGCCTACGAACCTCAGATTGGAGGATCATTGGCTTATAAGGCAAGTTATTATCGACAAAAGGGAGCTGGTCTTGGTGGAGTTTTTGGCGCCATAGCCAGTCGTTTACTACCTTTTGTAAAATCACTGTTACCACACGTTGTGCCTCCCATAAAGTCAGCAGTTAAAAATATCGCAATGGATGTTATAAATAATAAGCAATCTTTCAAAGATTCTTTGCGTTCGAATGCAATGAGTGCCTTAAAAGAGGCTGGAACGAATTTACTCAACCAGTCTGGTGGTAGGATTAGACGAAGAAGGAGAGTTCGAAAACGTCAAGCAAGAACTCGTAAACCAACAAAACGTAAAATCAAACGAAAGCCAAAACGTAAACCTCTCAAACGTTTAAAATCAAAGTCGAAAACGAAGAAGAAGAAGAAGAAATCGTCAAGACGAAAGCTTATTTCCAAACCATCCTTGTTTGATTGAGAAAATGGCTAAACCAAAGCAAATTGTTAACTTTATTCGGTCAGAGACTGATCTATTCTCTGAACCCGGCTACGACTTGACTCTTGCCAGCTCACACCGAGTTGATTATCATCCAATAACAAACATTTCAGATCGATCCACTCCTCTGACATTTATTATTCAAGGAAATGATTCACAATACATTGACTTTTCTGAAACACAACTCTATATTCGCTGCAAGATTGTAGATAGCAAGGGAGCTGATAGGGATGCTGCTCAAACTGATACTGCGCCAGTTAACAATTTTCTACATTCAATGTTTAGTCAAGTTGCTATTTATTTTAATGATACGCAAATCACTTCCCCAACTTCATTATACCCATACAAGGCTTACTTGGAGACTCTGCTATCTTTTGGCAAAGAGTATACCAAGACTCAAGCAATGGCTGCTCTGTATCACAAAGAAGCAGATCCAACCACAGGAGATGAAGGGTGGAAAACTCGAGAGAAACTGGCAAATAATAGCAAAGTGTTTGAACTGTGTGGAAAACTGAAGACGGATATATTTAACCAAAACCGATTTTGCATCCCAGGAATTGATATAAAAATTGTACTATATCGAGCACCAGACAGTTTTTGTCTGCTAAGCAAGACCTCCGGATCAGCACAAGATGCAGCACAACTTCACATTATGGAAGCTAAATTAGTTGTCCAAAAGCATACTCTACTTCCATCAATTACAATGGGACATTTAAGATTAATGGAAAAGGGTCAACCTGCATGCTATCCAATGCGAAGAGGAGACATGAAATCATTTTCCCTATCTGCCGGAACACTACAGTATACAAACGAGAGTCTAATTACGGGTCTTTTGCCAGATCGTCTTGTAGTCGGCATCGTCTCGAGTAAAGCTGTACACGGACATTACAATGAAAACCCATTTAACTTTCTTCAAGCAGATATATCAAGCATCACTGTAACCGTGAACTCTGAGCAAGTAACATCTCAAACGTTTGAACTTGATTTCGATAATAAGAAAAGTATTGAAGCGTACTTTAGCGTATTTTCGGGACTGGGTCTATCAAATGTTGACACTGGAATAGAACTAACGTTCGATATTTTTAAAACTGGAAAAACTCTCTATGTTTTTGACTTGAGACACCAACATGATGGGTTCGCCATACCAAGACATGGAAGTGTGAAAATCGAGATAAAGTTACGAAATGCAACTACGTCTGCCTAACAGTTCTTTGTCATTGTGATTATCAATCAGTTTTGTACGTTGACAAGAATCGACATATTTACTTTAAGGACTACTCCATGTAAAAATGAACACGGATCAGATTTACCGAATTCTAGCCGGACTGTTTTGTAAAAATAAAATTACCTTTGATGTTTGTGCCTGTGATGAGTTGGATGAACTTGTTTTAGAACATTATCCTATTGCTATTGTAATCAATAACCGTTCCACTTCTCATCCAGGCGAACACTGGACATGCATGTTTATTGAAAACAGGAACCTACCAATAAATTTTTTCTGCAGTTATGGAGTAGGAGTTGATGCTTATGCAAGTAATTTTCGTGAATTTATCGAACAACATGGAACTGGTGCAATACAAAATTGTGTCCAATTACAATCTCCAAACAGTAACGTATGCGGGCACTACTCAATTTGGTTTTTATGGAATCGAGTAAATGGTTTTAGTGTAAGAAATGTGTACAGTAATTTTTCAAAGGATTATTCTAAAAATGATAGATTAGTCAAAGAATTTATAAATAACAAGATTCATTTATTAAATCAAAAATGTTGTAACAAGAAAATTCATCAAAATTCAATAAATTTTGTACGAAATTAAAATGGGTTCCACTTTTGCATTTTCCTCGTCAATTTGTTAATCCTGTGTTCGTGCACCTTCTTTTGAATCCATGCACTCTGCTTCTTTGTCTTCTTCTTCTTCAGCTGCTTTCTTTTCAGACCACTCCCCTTCTGCTTGACAATAAATTGGTTGACGGTGGTTGGAAAGAGATCGGCTGGAGGGGACTTGGACTTTATAAACTGCAGCAAATTCAACATTGATGGATCCGATTTGAGAGTGGATTTTGCCGAGAATCCATGACATAATCCAACGAGAAGCGCGTTCATCTTCTTCAACGTATATGTCACATCATTTACAATAACCTTATCAGCAGTTATTTTTACACCATTTGCTTGAAGAAACTCGAGAATTTTCCGTCCCCGTCCAATTGTGTTATTTAAAAGCACATCTAGAGTAGCACCTGAAACTTCACGTGTTGGTTTTGAAATCACTGTTGAGGGCTGTTCAGTAGCAGTTTCGTTCTCTGCATTCTTCACAAGTAGTGGCTTTTTGTATCAGGAACAAGGAGTCAAAGCTGGAATTTCGAAGGGAACACACTTCACTTTCTCCTCTCCTCCACTTGTCATCCTGACTCTTGTTATCAATAAGTTGTCGATTTAAATTTTGCAAAAGCAAGATCTTTACTTCGTCAGGTATTGTAGAGTTTCCAAAAATGTTGGTTTTCTCAGCTTTCAGTTTCTCTTCAAGATCCAAGTCAACATCTTGTTGAGAATTCAACGCCAAGATTTTCTTGTACCAACTTTCTGGTACCACTTTCATTTTTCTAGCCATTTTCCAACAAGCCCACCAACTAATGTGGTTAAAATCGGAACTAGCACAGGAAGAAAGCCCCCTTTTTGACACAAGTACTTCTTTTTACTTTTGATTGGTGACTTTAAACAAAGTTTTTGTATGGCAGTCTTGTGTCGCAATAATTTATTTTTCTGAGCCTTTGTCACAGGAATATTTCTGTTGTTTAGATTGAGGCAAAGTTCACAATTGGAACGAATTTGTTCTCCTGTTGCTTTATTTATAAGCAGTTTTCTGTCCTTGGGTTTGCTCCTACATAGACGATGCAAGTAAGAAGCATGGAGCTTAACACGATTTTTCGGAGCCATAATCAGTCAGAGTCCTTATCATGACTATGCCCTATATCTGCAAACGTTGGTTTTATATGGTAGTCAGTTATGATAATGGGTTCAGCAAGTGCAGCAAGGATTAAGTCCTCCTACCTAAACGTCAAGAACCCAGGCTCCTTGAGCGGACTAGGAGGTTTCATAAAGTCTGGAAAACGAAAAGAATCTCGTCGAGAAATCGAAAACGTTTTGAAAACTATTCCTGCTTATACGTTACACCGGTATCGTAGAAAGATTTTTCCGAGATGTGTGGTATACGTAAAGCACATAAACGATCAGTGGGGAATGGACCTGATGGATGTTTCTAATAATATTCAAAGACCAATTACAACACGCATTTTTTGCTTATGGCAATAGATATTTTTTCCAAGCGAGGATATATTGAACCGCTCAAAAATAAGAGTGGTCTAGTTGTAATGAAAGGTATTGAAAAGATTTTTAAAAGAAGCAAAGGACTGCCTCTTCGCATACAAGTTGATCTTGGGCGTGAGTTTTATAACGTTCAGTGTAAAGAATTCCTTGAAGATCTTGGGATAAAATTGTTTTCAGTTCAGTCAGAACTCAAATCTTGCGTGGTTGAGAGGCTCAATCGCACAATTTTGGAAAAAATTCATAGATTTATGACAAACTATGAAACAACTAAATTTGTTGATCGACTATCAGATCTTGAAAACAACTACAACTCTTCATATCACAGAAGTATAAAGTGTGCACCAAAGGAAGTTAACAAGAAGAACGAGCAAATTGTGTTTGCGCGCTTATACAACAAATTAATTGGAGCAACGGATACTCGTCAAGAAAAATTCAAAGTGAATGACGTTGTCTTAATCTCAAAAGTGAAGAAAATATTCGAAAAAGGTGCTTCAGCTAATTTCAATAAAGAAAAGTTTATAGTTAACGAAATAAAAACGACATTCCCCCGTACATATATTCTTCGTGATCTTAAAGGAGACATTTTGGAAGGAGGATTCTACCGAGAAGAAATGCAAAAAATATGATGGAGTGCATAAGAGGACTAGTATCACAGATCTCTGGCATATTTGCTAGGTTCAAGTCCAATTGTTGTATTTGTGCCAAATCCTTGTGCTGTTCTTCTCAAGTTGATAATCCGAGCAACGAGAATAACTCTATAGAAGTTTTTGATATTGAGTTTGCATTATCAAGTGTTGGACGAAAGTGTGACTCGTGTAAGAAAACTACAAAACGTTATCATAACTATTTAGAGAGCCCAAATTGGATGCTTTTATGCATTCAATGCGGGATTGTATATCTAGAAACGTTTCCAGAAAAATACAAAAAGGAAGAACAGCACACTATATTATAATCAGTAATCGTTTGACGAAGCAGGACAATGGACTACCTACTTAGCCCAAGGTTATACAACAGAGGAATTCCTTTTCAGTCGAGGTTGGAGGAAGAGTCCCAAACAGAGCAAGAACGTTTCATGAAACTTAAAGCTTGGTTTAAGAAAACAAGTACAAACACAACAATAAATCTTTCCAAGGAGACGAACCGCATTGAGTTTGACATTCATGAAGTGCTTCGACTATGTGAACAATTGCTAACGTTTTACATGAAAAATGGAGGAAACGTTTTGTCTGCACTCACACTACGTTCTGAAATAACACGACTAATACAGGAGCACAACGAAAGAGAAGTTGAAGACTTGAAAAGGTTCTCCATCGCACTACCGACCTTTTACGAAACGGACGATAAAAGATCCATAACCCCTCCAATGTTGTATTCACAGCCAATCGATGCTGTTGACCACTATTACAATAGCATTGGTGGAAAAACGTCTCCTCCACTATAAGAAGCGAGTGAATTTTTCAGTCGTCAGTACAGTCTTTACTCTACTTTCACAAAGTAATCATAAAGTTTGTAAACCCAACCAAGTTTTCGAAAATCATTATGGCTACAAAACAATCCAACATTTCGGGAATTGTCCCACCCCCAAATTCCCCTGCTTCCACAAACCAAGAAGAGAAGGGCAACCCCACTTTTCCGACGTCTGCTGCAACCCCAAGTGCCAACCCCACCCAATCTTCTGCAACCCGAGCTGACAAGCGAGAATTGGAAACCTCTACTCTTGCAACCGACGACAAGAAAATAAAGATTGAAGATGATCGGATCATCCAAGTGTATTCTAACGAGTTACTTGAAAAGATCCAAATTGTAATTGAAAGAAAGAAAAAGTGCATCTACTTGGATCTGCCAACCTGTTTCTACGTGATTAAACGACTCGTTGGAGCAATGCACAAGGATCCTGCTATACGAGTCCAACTGAGTACGCTTTGCATGCAGATGTACCAAGAGTTCCCTTTCTTTGCGAGCCGAATGCTCTACGAAGAGGCCGAAGAACATGGATTCAAAGAAAGCAAGCTTGCGTATAGAAGTGAGAATCCAGCCATTTGGGTAAGCCCCTTCAATGACGACTACTATGTGTTTATCAAGCAAGAAGGAGTGTCCGTTAATTTCAAACTTGACGATTCATGGGATGTTATCCACAAAATTGTCAAGACTGCATTCCCTCTCGTGGTTGGCGATGAGGGTCGATACATTGCATTTTTCCAATGCTTTGAACGATTTTTAAGCGAAATCCTGTACGCTTGTGAAGATCTCCACATGGCAAACACCTACGAAAGATTGAAAGGAGAAATGATGAAGCTTGGATTCAACGAAGTTCGAGAGGGAGCTACACCCAAGTTTTATGTTATGAATAACTGGGTTAGTGTTTCAATTCCCGACTTTAACCAAGCCAAAGATGAAGATGAAGAAGATGAAGAAAGAAAAGTGCTGGGTTGTGAAATCCAAACTGATATCCTGCTCAACCCATGGCTGTTGAATTTATACGAACATCCGTTGCAGAATTATGGCATTATCTCACCAGCCGAAATGTGTGCCAAGAAGAGGATGTTGCGTGAAATTCGAAAACGTACAAAACCAACCAAGCCCAAGTTTGACATAATGATGATGGCTGAGTACTATGAGACGTCTGGATGGACACCAGTTGCGGAAGATGACTGGGCAGACATAGCCGAGAAAGAGGGGGTCTACGTTTTTGGGATTGACGAAACGGGGCAGATTTGGCAAAAGTTTCGTACTGAAGCAAATCAAGACGTAAAGATTTGGGAAGGAGTTTTGGAGGAGCTATGCAAACCCAAGGATGGCGAGGAAGAACCAAATGACAAGACCATTACAGATGGGAAGGACGCAAAGCCATGCATGCATCCCCATCACCAATTTCGTGGTAACTGGCCAGCAAAATACTTTGAGTTGCGAAAATGGAAACGGGTAGCAAAGTATGGTGATTTTCCACCCAATACCAATGGAAAGCGGAAGAACGCCTGGCTGGTGGATTCAGAGGGGCAGACATGGATGAAGGACTATGTAGATTTAAGTGAAGTTACGGTTCCAGTTTTTTTCGTTCCAGAAAAATGTAACTGCGGGCAATTGACAAAAATGTAATTATTTGATTTTTTTCAAGAGTAAATAAATTGGTATACACACCATTGTTTTGTAATCAGTTTGAATCTTGTATTTGCATGATACAGCTATCCAAGGAGCATGGAAGCATCAAAGACGAAAACGTTTGTTGAACGAAACTCATACATTTTCATATTCATTTCTTGCTTTCTTTTGGTACTCAGTTACATTATATATAGTGGTTCATTTGCTACAATACGTATAGTGTTGGATCATCATTTTGTGGTTACCAGACCTTTTCCTTTCAAGTTCATGGGACTTGACGAAAAAGCAAGTTTACATACAGTAAACTTGCTTTAAACTTGTAAAAATTTAGAAAACCCAAACCGTCAAAACTACCTCGCAAGAAATCCTTACACTCTAACTCGGACGGTACAATAGTTGTGAACCCCATGCTTTACGCCAATCATTTTCAATTTTATGAAACGTGTGGAGGTTATCTATCGCTTTATCCAAAGGACGGTCAATATTTGGTTTCGGCTAATGGAATAGCCGAGTGCGCACCACGGAGTCTTTATGTCTTGATGAACGACACTGGACGTGTGGAATTTCATCAACTTCAACTCTTTGACATTTCACTACGCATGCTTGAAGCTGGCCTCTCAAGACCTTTTCGGTACGAAGATTTGGAAGAATATAGAAGAAGTTCTAAAGCTATGCTTGAAGGCAAACCCCGACCTTCTCAGTATAACAGGGATAATTGGGTTCGTCCGTTTGTCCGTTCGTCCGTTCGTCCGTAAAGACTCCATGTCCATTAAAACCTCAAGAAGACCTTATTAAAACGTATTTTGAAGGATGCAACAAGAATATACCCAAGAGTGAAAAGAAAACTTTGCAGCCGAGCTATAAAGTGCAAGATACTAGCCTGTAAACCTTCAGTTGCGATGGAGTCGTCGAACGATTAAAAAGTTTTTCCTGTTCAAGAGTCCTTTGGACTTTTGCAAACTTTTCTGAAACATGGAGCGTACAAACTCCATGGCAACTCGTATTCTCCTCTTCATTTTTTGAGTGACCGTGTTGTTTTGGAGAATGCGACTGGAAGTATTGAAGTTGAAATTGAATCAGTGCTACATTTGGCACTAAATTTAGTACTGGTTGCTCGTGACTCGCCTGCCTCATCGCGGGACACTGCATTTTTTTCAAGTGAGTGTCAGAGTTTGCTGGAGGATATGAATAATAAGCAACACAAGAGGGGGACATATCTGACCAATCCCGAACTTCCACTCCAGTACAAACCGAAAACATACCCATTTAGGCAGTGGACGGGTATTGCCCCATTTGACAAAAATAAGGAGCCAACTCTATCCAAGATGGAAAGCCGAATAAAGCACAGGTTTCTTACCCAACGATTTATTGCCCAGGATGATGAGCAAGGTTATCGACAACACAAGGGCTGCCCTTCAGGACCACCCCCACTCGATGTTTATGGTATACAGTGTGGAATTTGTGAGCATTCTGCTGGTGATCACGCTTCGTGGGACGCGCCGGGCTTAACCTTATGCTAAGTATGCCAATATGGCAAATCTATGTAAACATATACAACGTATGGCTTATTGCCATATATATGCCAATATGGCAAATCTATGTAAACATATACAACGTATGGCTTATTGCCATATATATGCCAATATGGCAAATCTATGTAAACATATACAACTTTGGCTTATTGCCATATATATGCCAATATGGCAAATCTATGTAAACATATACAACTTTGGCTTATTGCCATATATATTCCTATGTAAACATATACAACTTTAGCTTATTGCCATATCTATACCTAGGTCCCTGAGCTCGCGCTCTTTTTGGTTTTTATATCAATAAAATGTAAATATTGTAATCATTTGTAGTTTTGACTTCATTATGGCATCACCACCAGAGAGCATATCTGATGCAGAGTTTTTTGACACTCTTATTCATTTACCTAAACGAAAATGCATACAAAAAAGAAGTCGTTCATACGTTTTAAGTACTGAATCAACCAAAGGAAACACGCTCATCACCATTAGCCAGACGATTGAGGGACTTGAGCAGAAAATTCAAATCAACTCGGCATCTCTAGCTTGTTTTCTAAAGGATTTGGTGGACATTTCAGTAATTGCATATCGAAAGAACTTGATAGATCATGCTACTTCGAGTTATAAGCAAACTTAATTTATTCATTCTTTGTGTATATTATACAATCTTCCTCAAATAAACTTGACCTAAACCTGTAACGCTCGTCTTGTGTCTGACTTAAATCTATTACAAGATAACCATACGGTTTTTTCATAACATCGTCAAATGCAAATTGAAGGACAGGATTATTTTTACCACCATTCATTTGCCGACCAAGCTGTGCAACAAAAGTGGTGTCTCGAGGATTCTTCAAAGCAACAATATATTTTGAGTTTAAAGTAATACTTCTAGTTTTACCTTTCTCGAAAAAATTTTGAGTTAAAAATATAATTGAAATATTATTATGATGGCTATATATTGTAAACGCCTTGACCATTTCTTCAGATTTTGCTACATCGGTCATTAGATCATCTAGTATCAGCAATAAGGGTTCGCCATCTCCTCCAAACTCTGTGGGCAGACCCTTCTGGAATACAATGGATGGGGCGTCCTTTTTTATTTGCTCAAACAGAGCTGGCTGGTACTCTTGGTAGCAATAATGAACTGATGCAATGGGCGGATGCATTATTTCCATGCGACGTTTTATGATCTTGGCTGTCAGCGTGCTCTTCCCGCTCTGGGTACCGCCTGCCATAGTTAATGTAAATGGTGTTTTTAAGCGAATATCAACGTCGTTACAAGCTTCCATGGTTGCTGTACTGTTAATGAGATTTATTTACAAAAATTCAATCAATTTATCCTCTACACAAAATGTTGTGATTACAAAAACCTTGTGAATTTAAAAGAGCTTGCTCGGCAATATATTTGGGCGCATCAACTTGACCGTGAGCATATGTCAACATTGGATTTACAATAAATCTTTTAGTATCAAATCCATTTAACGCATTTTTCTTGCAAAATATGGTATTAATGGTATGTTTACTACTAACTATGCTCCTGAAGGAAATTTGTTCCTGATGACATCGATTTATAATATCATCAATTAAATCATAGGAAATCTGATGAGCGATGGCAGAACTTTTACATCCTTTTGCTGCAATCTTGATTTTCTTGATCATGTTTCCTTCAGCATCCCATGTTATCGCTTCTGCAGCATACATTTTTGGCTTTGCAACGGCAAACTTCCACAGAACCGCTGAGCCAAATTCATCCTTCATTTTCTTTAAACGTTTGTGGTTGGTTGGATCCTTCATGAACTCTAGTATCCCTCCATGCTCGCTCAGGTCAAACATGTCACTATTGGCCTGCATGTCCTTGTAAATATCTTCCGTCTCCACAAAATAAACAAGAGAGTCTGAAATAACAGGAAAACGTTTTTTTAAAACTTTGACTGCAGGAAAACGTTTTTTAAAATTTGTCTGCAAAGCAGGAAAACGTTCAGCACCTGTGTCTCCATACAAGACTTTCGCAGCATCCCCATACTTTGGCAGCATATAGTCATAGTGAAAATCATACATCATAGTTTTACTGATATCCAAGATAGCCACGCCCACTGCAATCGGTTTGTCCAAGTAGACTGCCATACGCTTCTTGACTGCAATTTGAACGTCTTTGTTGATCTCAATAATTCTTTGATATGTTGGTTTGCGGAGAACGCGTTTCATTTGAGCTTCTGTGCTGATGACACTCATGGATTGTCGTTTTCTCTTGTTTTCTATGCACTGCAAATAAGAACCAAAAAAAAAGTTATTTTTAGAAAAAAGTCGAAAAGTTGGCGCCCAAAAGACAAAAAAATTTTTTTGGGGGTGTGGTTAATTTTGAGGGGGTGTAACCACCTTCCCGAAGGCCGCATTATTAAGAAGCTTGTAGAAGTTCTTCTCGTACTCCGTGACCGCTTCAATACGTTTTCTAGTGTTGAAGTCGACAAAATTTTTCATCCACGGAGCCTGGGTAAACTGCATGCCTCGATGAATCTATTTATATATCAATGTTAGTTTTATATTAAAAGCACTATAAAGAAAGGTACAAACCTTTGTAATCTTGAGCCCCAATTGTAGAAAACGTTTAATGTTTCTATAGTGACAGACATAATTCAGCTTCGGGTTCAAGTCCGCCACTAGTTTTGAAGTCGTAAAGGCTGAGTTTGGAATTTCCAATTGCTCTACTTGATGTTGTTGGAATTCGGATAGTTCTTCTGAGGTAATTATACGATGTGTTGGAGCAGGGGGGTAGTCATTTAGCTTGTTATGGGTCTCTGGGGGTGCGATTATATCAATTTCGAAAAAGTAACCAGTGGTAGCGTCATCGGCAACAGAGTTGAAAAACTTGTGAGGATCGAGGGATACAGAATCGAGCTGGGGTTGAGTCATCCACTTGTAGTCCTTTAATGGTAGGAATTCACACATTGCAGATCCTAAGGAGTGATCACATTTTTAAAAGAAGCAAATAATTTTTTGGCGGAAACAAAAAGTTCTTACCATACAAATTGTTGATATCTAAAAAAGATATATACGACGTTGGTTTATTTTTATCATGCAATTCTTGCATGTAAGGGTTGTTTGCCTGCGCAATCCTCATTCCCCCGGCTCCACAGACCTCCCCGCGAACTCCAGTTTCGAACCATTGGTACTCGTCTAAGCCCAAGTACTCCAGTTCAACGTTCCCGAGTTTGCAGACTCCATCGAAGGCCGCCATGGGGAGGCTTAGGTAGTGCGCCACGTCCAACCCGTAGGAATCCCACAAAATATCTCTAGTCCTCTCGAGACAATCGGCGAGAATGCTGACGTCCAGTAAACAGTATAGATCATGCCATTCCCCCAAGTTTTTGATTTTATAACTGTCCCAAACCTTTTGGGCGTTTTGGTAGTCTTTTGGGGAACAGGGCTCCTCGGTGAGGTCATTGAAGAAATGTTCAATTCCTGGTAATTTCTCCTCTTTGAAGTTCTCCAAGGATTGCATATAAGTGTAGGGATAGATTCCTTTCCCCATTAACAGTTCAACATTCCCATCGCGGAAGAGGGCGGTTCGTCCGTTGGAACTGGAAAACATTTTCTTGGTCGTCTTGAAATGTTCTGTGTTGTTGCCATGGGCAAGGGATTTTGACAACTTGTCAATTGAGGCTGGCATCACGGCAGCGCTATCCACAAACCTCACCTTACATTTTCCCCTCTGTACCGAGAAGGAGAGAAACCTAACAAAAAAATACTTGTCAACAAAATCAAAAATTTGATTTAAAAATATTTACAAACCTCTCACTGGCACATGGGATAACTTCTACATCCATGTCCGCGGTGAAATTTGATACCAGGAAGTGAGCATCGTAATTTCTGCATTACAAATTGATCTTAACTTTTATATTTTAAAATTAATAAGTATATGTTTACCTAAGTCCGTGAAAGTAAACAGGAGGTACTCGTCTAATACGGGCATCAATATTGCAACTACAAAAATAAAAAGTATGATGAGTAACATAAACGGATTAATCATTCTATTTTGATCTACCTGTCATGGGCCAACCCAAGAAATTGACGAGAAAAGTGATCGTGGTGAAAAACGGTTTTATCCTTTGGGTTTACTTGTAATTTCTTTTTGCAAAAGTAGCATGGGTCGAGATTGTCAGGGTCATTCTCAATTAGATGAGTCAGACGTTTCTTTAGTTGAGGATTAATTTTCATATTATATTTTGCTTCCTTCTGTATGCTTTCAATTTCTTCTTGTCGTATTTCCTGATCCTCAAAAATGTCTTCAAAAAATCTCGCCACAACGTTTTCATCGTCGCGCTTTGCCCGATGTACCTTGTAAGAGACTATTGTATTATTCCAATCCAGGCAAATCCACGCATAACCTGATGGAGTGTGTTCGGCTAGATGAAGTTGACGTTCACTTTCAGGGAGACGGGCGTTTTTGCTTCTTAACAGTGACTCAAAATCGCCAAAATATCTTTGAAAAGATGAAAGATATTTAGAAAAGATAGCAGAGTGTAGAAAAATTATCAAGTACCTGAAAGGAGCTTTTACCATCCGGCCATATTTGTTGAAGGAATACGTCTTGTCTTCTGGCATAGTCACTTGCTGCATTCCTAGCGCCAAGCAGTTGGGACGGTGTTCGTTCAATCGGTCTTCGCTGGTGAAGCAGTTCACGCAATTTTTACAACAATATGACTTGTTTGTAGTGAGCGAGATTAGAGCGTTGAAATTGCGTATCAAGGCATAGTGCCCTGTCCATCCCTGTTCAGTTTCCTCCAAAATCAAAAGAATGTCGATTTCCTGAAGATTTGAAAGTTCAGTATCGGCATGGGTGTGTTTTAAGATTCTTTCTTTAACACGGAACTGGGGAATCTTGTTTGAAGAGTAAAGTGGATAGATGGAATTGCGGATTTCTTTTTTGATTTGTAGTTTATCCTTAGAGGTGCGAGTCGGCTTGCTTAACAGGTCAGAGTAAAGTTGCTTAGCAGCATCTTCTTCTTCATAGACAAACACGTGCAGATCGACATCGGGATTGTTCTTAGAGAACGTTGAAAATTGAGACATATCAATAGGTGTTGATAAACCATCCCAGTTGAACCCATGTTTGTTCAGTTCATTAATATAAGTAGACTGTTTCTCTTGGAGACGGTTCACATGTTCCTTATATTGAGCCTTCAAGCTGGGCAGAATTTTTGATGCCAAAATACTCAGTGAAAAACAATTTTGGTCTGGTCGACCAGTCATTGGATCCGTATTGTCAATCGATAACACTGTAGCGGGGCTAACATATTTCAATAAATTGTTCCGTGTCTTGAATCCTGTTCCTCCAATTGGTTGGAATCTTCCGACGCTAATCTCAAAGCCAGACACAAAATCCAAGATCCAGCCAGACTTTTTGTTGATATAAGCTGCTACTGAGTTACACATTTTCCAGGCGAGTGAGTTGACGATCGTTCTGATTGAATCAGAACGGTAAACTGAGTGGGTAACTCCGCGAAATACAGGGTCAGGATTAGTACGGTCAGAAACTATCATTTGCATGGTGACTGGATCCACTGACGTCTTATAAAAGTGACACTTTAGTTCTGACGAGATCTTCAGACATTTCTTTTCATCTAGTTCTTGGTTCAGAATGAACTCAAGCTCGGAAAAGATGGTTTCAAAGAATTGAAACGCATCTTTAAACTCATTGTTCTTCACATCCAGTTCGTACACATTGATCAAGCCTGTGTACAAGCTTCTTGTTAGGGGCAAGTACCTCTTAATTAATCCACCACCAACTTGAATAGGAATTCCCTTGTAGGGGTGTTCTTTCTGCATGTGATGATCCAACTCATAATTGGTGCAGAATTTTTTTGAACACTGGGGACAACACTTGTTGATGTACATGGTCATGTCAGGTTCTTCACGCCAACGTTTTGGAGAGGGAGTAGGCTCATCACTTGGACGTTTGTTGCTGGAAAAGGTAAGAAAAACCCACTAAGCTAAAGGTAAACCAGTAATCTGAGGCACGGGAGGCAATCTGAGACATTTGGGGACAATTTTAGAAATTTGGGGTAATCGGAGACACGGGGTAATCTGAGATATTTGGGGTAATATGAGATATTTGGGGAGTCTGAGATATTTGGGGTAATCTGAGATATTTGGGGTAATCTGAGACACCGGGGGCAATGTGAGATATTTGGGGTAATCTGAGACCCTGGGTAATCTGAGACACCGGGGGCAATGTGAGATATTTGGGGTAATCTGAGACCCTGGGTAATCTGAGACAATATTTGGGGTAATCTGAGACACCGGGCAATGTGAGATATTTGAGGTAATCTGAGACATAACCGCGATGTTATGCAACTGTTCGCGCCGCAGCGAGGCTGCTTACACTTTAAGATCATAAACCCTAGTCTGACCTTTACTTCCCCTCTTTTGCCCTTCATGTGGGCTAAACTACCCCTCTGCGTAATACTGCATTCATAATCTCAAAAACTTTACTTACTTGCTGGTTCCGGCAATTGGATCGTCTTTTTGAGAATAATCTACGTCCATAACTTCACCAACTTTGGAACATGAACTAATATCATGTCTTTCCTGGCAGTAATCGCATTTTTCATCACTTATTAATTCACCGACGAGTTGGCACACACTTGGGCAATGATTACCAGAGCAGATACCACACAAATTACTATGTATTTGCATACACAAGGCACAGATTTTATCGCAGATATGAGGCTGAATAACTTCTTTTTGGCAGTTGTCACATTGTTGAACATGTTTATTTTTTATATGGTATTTGATGATACGAAGTGAATTAGAATTTGCTTCGCTACATAATAAGCAATGATAACCAGTAGCCACTGGAACTATAAAATCAGAAATTCTCATTTTGCCACAGGTTTGCACGATGTTACTCTTTCTACTAACTTATTTTCCTCCTCTTTGCTACTTTTATTCTGAGGAAACGTTTCATTTAAGAATTACTGGACATTTTCATCTCATTTCCTGCAAGCGAACGTTTATTTTTAACCGCATTTCTCATATTTATAAAAATACTGGTCATTTTTCCATTTTCTTGGAAGAACGTTTTCTTGTTTTAGGTGCATTCTCTAATCTTGATGAAAATACTGGTCATTTTCAACCAGATCCTTTTCTTGTCATTCGTGGGAAACGTTTGATGAAAATAACTATGCTCAAACCTTTTTTTCATCTCATTTCTTGGAAGAAATACAATTGACAAAAGTTTGACTCTGCTGTCTGTGTCACTCTCTTGTTAAATTATTGAGTAAACCTTCAAATAAATCAATCCTTTTCTGCTTCCTCGAAAAGAGTGCAAGTCTTTTTTTATTGCTTCTTAGCATGATACTCATAAATAGATCCTTTCTTGTAAAAGAGTGCATTTTCTTTTCCCTTTTGTTTCCTGTCTTCCTTTCTCCTTCCAACTGATTATTTCTTTCAGTTGCGATTTTGCTTCTTACTTATCAAGTCACATCTCGTCTTCAAATCACACTTGTTACTCAAACTACAGTTTCAGTTGTTAAAAGTTCGCGAAAACTTTTAAACATGTTCATCTCATCACCCTCGTTTGGCAACACCCACGCCATGGACTACGCCTTATTTTTTAAGGCTGCAAAATTCTTTTGCGCTCTCGAGCGCATGAGTATTGAAGTGGATGATGTCATGCAATTGGCGAAGAAACTGCGAAAATCGGAAGCATTGAGTCCCAGGCTCCAAAGCGTCTACAACGCCATGACATCTGCACGGATGCAGATGACGAGTCTGTCTAACACCGTGACGAGGATGATCAATCCTTGTACCAAACCGACTGTAAGCCTCTTAAATTACTAATCATTAATCAGTATTGTTCTAAGAGTTTTAGTTATGTAATACATAACATACGTATTATTATTATTTTATTATCAGTTCTTTGAGGCGGTCATGAACGCGGGCATCTTGGAGGGCGCCGACGGGTTCTCCATCGGGCGAAACATTCGGCGTGGGTTGGACTTCCACTACCAGCGTCGTTTTCCATCGATTAGCCTAGTGCTGAAGGAAACCCCCCCAAGGTACCGGACCAGTGCATCATGGTATAGGAACTACAGGGACAATGATGGGCTGGACCTTCACTGGGTCCAGTTAGACTTTTTCGCCGCGACGCGAAAACTCCCACCGCATTTTTGTCTTTTTGCAACATGGGGCTCCAAAGCGGTAATCATTAATGATAATTCTTGCATGCGTGTAGACCCTTCCTTGCTAATTCAAGTTCGCAATAATGATGCGATACGCATCATTGTGGTCCTAATCCGTTTTCGGGAGGAATTCCTCCATTGGCACTTCGTCCAAGAAGTAGATTTTGTAGACTCTGACCACGATGAATATGCATTATTAATCTTAAATCGCGACAACGGAATGGGAACGTATCATAACCCGCTTGACAATAATAGGACTGCTTCTCTTTCTTTTGTTCGCCATATAGCGGACGCATTTTCAGCCTGCTTAAGGCAAACTTTCTTTATACACCCTGCTGGTACATTATCGGGGCACTTGTTCCCCTACTTCGAAAGCGGAGGAAATTCGGGGAAAGCGCTGGCCTTGTGGGTATCGGCAATAGAATCTTGCCAACGACTTGGCTCTGATCTCGAGACAGCGCTGGGAGAGTTTATGAAACGCAAACATGTAGCAGGCCAGCTTATTTTCGATATAGAAGAAAATAAATACCTTTTTCGTGATAGTACTCTTGAAGGAGTGCTTGACTTTGTGCGTTCTCGCACGCGAGTTGCAAACAATGATAACATCGTTGAAATCTTTCGTCCTCGGCTTGCTTCTCGTCCCCATCCACCTTTGGTGGCACTCTCGCCACAATCTCCACCAATTCTACCACCCCCACTGCCATCTCCGTCTTCGCCGCCGCCAACACGCCCACTCTCGCCTCAAACTCCACCACTCTCGCCAATTCCACCGGCTCTGCAACCTCCACCTCCCTCTCCGTCGTCGCCGCCACCAACTCGGCCTGTCTCACCACAATCTCCACCGCTCTCGCCAATTCTACCAATTCTGCCACCCCCACCGTCATCCCCGCCAGCCCCACGATCACGAAAGAGGAAAACTTCTACCCCTATTCGGCGGTCCGAGCGAGCTAAGCAACAAAAAACATGCAAATGTTGCTGATTTGCATCAATAAAAATGAACCGGCTCATTACAACTTTTCATAATTTCTTCTTAAAAATTTGAATTTTTTGAAGTTGAACTGAATTTGGATTTGATTTGTTTGTTTTTTAAATAAAAATTTGTATTTTATTTCCACCATAATTACTTTGCATATGCATATTTTTTGCATCCATGTTCATTATTTCCACCATTGAACACCATCATTTGCTCTTCCTCCATAATAGGAGTTGCACTACTAGTCATTAAAAGGTTGCACTCCACCTTTTTTTCATCCAACTTGTCCATTTAAGACATTGCACACACTTTACGGTTGCCTTTTCCCTTCTCCATGATGATATTGGGAGACTTGGGAAAAGAGAAGCAAGTCTGTGTAGTTTGGTTGGTCGGTAGAAATTTTACTCGACCCAACTATTACTGCTGTAGCAAGAGTCATTCCCTCTCGCTCACTCATGTTCGGCCCCATAAACCCTTGTCAGGTGCAACCCTTTCGCCTCCAGGGCACATACTCTTGTAACTTGTTAGTTACGTGTCTGGTTTGAGCCTCGTAATTGCAACCTTCCGTCCTTCTCACCGTAATACATACCTTGCAAAGTCTAACCGTCTTTTTCCCTCATAAGGCAATGTATGGCGGCGAGGACCCGTATTTTTTCCCGTAAGGAAAAGTATGTGGCGAGGAGCCCTCTTTTTCCTCATAAGAAGTGTGTGTGATGAGGACCCGTCTTTTTTTCCCATAAGAAATAGAGTGGACGAGAAATCCGTCTTTTTTTTCCATAAGAAATAGAGTGGGCGAGAAATCCGTGGCTTCTCCCATAAGAAATAAAGTGGGTGAGAAATCCTTGGCGAGAAGCCCTAGCCAAGGATTTCCCCATAAGAAATAAAGCGGGCGAGAAATCCTTGGCGAGAAAACCTAGCCAAGGATTTCCCCATAAGAAATAAAGCGGGCGAGAAATCTTTGGCGAAAAAACCTAGCCACTTCTACTACTGTCATTCTTCTCTTGCCTACCCTACAGATCGCAATACAAAATACAATATTCCTATATTCCCAACCACATCAATACTAAATAGTAGATCACAATAGCTACTTTACTTTCCCATTGGTTTCCAATGTTTCACAATTCCAACCAATTTTCAGAAACTTTCACTATTTCTCAAATTTTTACCTTTGTTTCAAAAATGATTTGGTTTACTTCTACCTGGCAAGTTTAAGTGGTCTAGAAAAAGATTTGAAAATATATTGAGCAAAAACCAGAGTATTTTTTAAAAAGAAAAGAAATACAAATTTTGCAAAATAAATCGCATCTTAAAAGAAAACGAAGCCATGAAGTTCTTTTCTTTCGGGAAACAGCAGCGAGAAACCCTGGACTCTAGTCTTCGAGCCCAGAAAGAACGGATAAAGGTATTCTGATAAAAATATTTGTGGTGTGGTTATCTATTTTTTTAGAATTTCCATACTAATCGAATTCTTCATTTTTTATTTTCAGGTTTTGGTCAAACAACTTGAGAACCTTCACTGGACCAGGCAAGACATCCGCGTCGGGTCTTTGGACCATCTTGCAATTCTTGTCTGCATTTGGTCCGAAATTCAGAACGAGATTTCCCAAAATGTCGAAATCGCTAGGGAATTTATTCGAAGAGGAGGACTGCAACGGATTTTCTGGTATGTTGAGGAGAAAAAGATTGCAACCAAGTCAGACGAACTTGTCAAAGTTTTTGAAGGTATTGCACGCTATTTTACGTAATTTTCACGAAATTTACATTTGAACTTGTCAAAGTTTTTGAAGGTATTGCACGCTATTTTACGTAATTTTCACGAAATTTACATTTGAACAAAATAAAAGATAATTGATTTCCCTCTGTTTTTCATAGAGATTTTGACCGTGCTTGAAAACGCAATGGTGGACGATGAGGGAAATCGACTGTTTAAGGAGAAATACTACGGATGCCGAGAAATCGTTGAGAAGCGACTTCACAATTAATTCGCTAAATGTATTCATGAATCATGACTATAATTTAATCATTCTTTATTTAAACATCTATCTGGCCTATGTAGTTAATTATGCAAAAATATACAAAAATTAATATTTTCAAAATTGCAAATAACTTCGCTTGATCAACAATGAACGGTAATTTAAAAAATCAATTGGGTCATGTTAAAATTTATAATATAAGTAATTTAAATTAAATAAACACTTTATATATCAGAATTACATCTGCACCTGTTTGGAATAGTATGCATAAAATACTCGTATCATCCTAATTATGTAATATTGATAAAGAAATTATGCAATTATTATGACTCCGATTTATTATGACGTGACAAAATGGGACAAAATCATACATATAAGGAACGCTTGACATTGTATGGTCACTTGCATGTTTTTTTCTAGTTTATTGAAAATTAAAATTATTTCTCCCAAATTAATGTAACTGTAAATATAAAAGGGTGTACATACATCTAAATTATTTATACACATACATTTATGTACCCATGTATGTATTAGTAAATAAAATACTCTTCACCAAACTTGTTGAAGAGAAGAATCATAGGCGATAATTTACATAATTATGTATTTTTAAAAGTTTTCATCCACCATTGCTGTACATTCAGCGAATTCATTTTCGTACTCAAATTCCTTATTCACCACTGAAATTACATTATTGTTTCCAATAATTTCAATCATCTCACAACCTCTGGGGACATCTTTAAAATACTCTTCTATCAAACTTTTACCAAATTCCCTATTCGTACAATTCCAATAAAATGGTTTCAATCGAATCACATCCCAAGTTGTTTTAAGCACGGAACACACCAGGTCAAAATTGCGGCAATGTTCTCCTCCAGATTGACAGGAGATGATAGTTAACACCTCCACTTCTAGAATTTGATCATATTTGTCCACAAAATCTCTTGAAATTAGACATTCGTCCAAAGTTAGAATTGAAAGTACTAGTTTTTTGGGTTGTTGTTTTTCTGGAAATTTAATTTGAAATCCTTTTAGAACGAGAATATTTAAGGAATTGGATAAGTAACTAAAATTCAGAGTTTGTAAAGTCTTGGGACATCCATTTAAAAAAAGTCGTACAAGCAATTTGAAACTGCTAAATAATTTTCCTTCTTCAAAATATACTGATTTCTGATTCATTTTATAAAGTTCGACATCTCTACATGTTGCTCCCTGTCTTTCCAAGTCTTTACAAGGCGTCATGGTACGAATTATTTCAAAATTTTGGACAGAAAGTAAATCGTCAAATAGATCAAAGGCAGACTCACAATATGTGACAAATTTGCCCTCAATTATGTCAATCTGGCATAAATTTGCTCCCCTTAACTTTAAAGAAATTGTCATTTTGTTAGATATAATTTGAGAGAAAATATTACTCTCAAAAAATAGTAAATTTCGTAAAATATCTGTACTAATTTCCGTAATATTTGTTAGTGAATCGGAATTGCATAATTTGTTGAGATGATGCAGCTTGAAATTTGTGAGATGCTTAAGATTGACTGGTCTGTAAGGAAGATCCTTCCCCAAATCCTTCTCCGTCCCACTTTCCCTTTGCGATATTGAAAGATCCAAATATTTTAGATTTACACAATTCTCGAGACATTTCATTAACTCGGATATTTGTACGGAGACGTTATTAAGCGTGAGTAAAGTTAAAATTTCACATTTACTGATAGTAAAACAATTCAAATCGAGCTCAGGCCCTTCGTAAACGAAATGTTCCGGTTTAGTGTCGAAGGGAACGATGCCATTTGTTATGTCAGGAATTTCCTGTAGTTTTGAAATTATTTCAGCACAAGCAGGTCTTCTCTCGGGATTTTGTGAAATCATGGAACTGATTAGGTCAGAGTCCTGAAAAAAGAGTTTTTCAGGTAAAGTTTTTGTACATTTTGCTTATTATAATATACCCTGATGTAATTAGATTTTTTAGTGTCATACTTTACTTGCCAGCTTCCACTTTTGTTTCCAGGTTTCTAAATCATTAACTTCCTTAACACCTTCATGCATCATGGAGGAAAATTCTTGCTCCAGTTCAGAGTCGAATTTACAGCGAACCAGAATTTTAAAGAGGATGACCCCAAAGGAAAAAATGTCAGCTTTTGCAGAATACTTGATTCCACCATGTTTGTTCTGTAGTTAAAAACCTTTTCTATATAAAAACAAATTCTTCATACGGACAAACGTACCAATTCCGGACTTCTATACGATTTTGTCCCCACCCGACTCGTCATCTTTGTTCTGAGTTCGGTAGCCAGGCCGAAATCTGATATCTTCACGACGAGAACCTTGACACCTTCCGTTTTCAGCAAAATGTTAGCAGGCTTTAAATCTCTGTGGATGATTTTCTGTTCGTGTAAAAAGTTCAGGCCAGATGCAATTTGGTATGCAATTTTATATCCGTCAGCCTCACAACGCCACGCACTTTTCAACCACTTGGAAACCGATCCTTGGTCACACCACTCCGTTCTGATAATATAAACCCCTTCCGATCCTATGTAATTATGCAATGTGGTCATTAAGTAAGTATATGCATAATACGCATTAATTTGGAAAGTCACCTTTGACAGGTGTTTTTTTCTTTGGATATCCACGAAATCCACATGGCACATGTTCTTGCCACCCTTCTAAAATTTTAAGTATGTTTGGATGGTCAAGTTTGGCCAAAATTGTTATTTCGCGCTTCGCATATTTTGTGTAGTTGAATTGATTTTTTGTATAATTTACGGAGAAATCAGTTTTGCTAAAAAAAAGTAATTTGGGACACAATTATTCTGACGGAAAAATAAATACAATATTTAAATAAGCATAACCTACTTGCAAGCTTCAATTATTTTAATGACTGTTGGATTAGAATTTTGTTTAACTCGTTCCTTAACTTTGCACACAGTTCCGAACGCACCTTCATTATCTGGATCCCATTGAAGGATTTCGAATTCTTGGAGTAATTTAGAATAAAATTGCGATGCATTTTCCATTGTGAAATTTTTTAACTCTGGATAAACCAAATCACATGAATTCCAGAATGAGATCATGCAAATCTGTGAAATGTTTTTACTGAATATGTGTTTATATCTCACTGTATTTAAGTAATATGCATGCTTATCTTGAACATGTGTATTATATTGCAAACTAAGTAGTTTTACACATAATTCTGAATACATATGCATGTTAACAAATAATTTATCCATGTTAGCAAACAACGGAGGACAAATCTGTAACTTGACATGACTTCACACTGATGAATCACTTGAGAGTGAATTATCCAAACTTGAAACTATATTATTTATTTTATTTGCAATAGCAAAATGAGTAACACTGGATTTACGTCAAAATTTGAGACAGATTTTGAAATTTTAGAATCGAATTTTTCCTTCGATACTGGATCATTCGGCTCTATGTTTAAAGTGCGTCCCAAAATGGTTGAATTCAATAATACAAAAATTAATCCATTAATGGAGCTGTTAGCAAGAGAGAATCCACAACATGATTACGTATCAGAAATTACGACCGTCATAAAAGTGATTCCTTGCAGGTATTTATAAACATGGTTAAAATTCAATTTTTTCAAAATATTAAAATCACCCTATATTTTTACAGCCTTGAAAATATTGACAGAGCGAAACGTGAAGGAGAAATTTTGTCAAAATTAGATGATAGCAGTATCATAAAAATCTTGGATTTTTGGGTTGAGACACCACCCCTTGGTTTCTCGTATGAAAATCTGTCCCCAAAGTCTACATCATGTCTCCTTTTCCTTCAAATGGAGTATGCAGACAGGAAATCTCTCCGCTATTGGTTAAACACTCCTTACTGGAGGAGAAAGAAAGACGGATGCGTAATTATGCACGATATTGCCAAAGGATTAGAATACTTACACGAAAAAAAGATAATTCACAGAGATTTGAAACCTGAAAATGTAGTCCTTCTTACTAAAGGGAGTTATACTGTTGTAAAAATTTGCGATTTCGGTCTGGCTGTCATACAAAGTGATGGGGACTATGGGTCGTTAACGAGTCATGTGGGGACTTCAGGATATGCAAGTCCTGAAATGGTAAACCTTTTGATAATGAGATAGGAAATTAATTTGTTCATTGATTGTATTTAAATATTTTATAAATGCAGGATGGTGGAAAATATACGGATTCTGTCGACATTTATGCGTTGGGTGTAATTATAACGGAAATTTACGCAGCCTGTAATTCCACCTTGGAAGATGCTACAGGAATATTTTTGTCGTATCTCATGGAATCAGAAAATTATCCGTTGCATCCGGTTCAATTCCAGCTACAGTTTCCGCACCTATTAACCCCTCAAGTGAGACAAGGAATTTTAGTTAATTACTGTCCCATAGTTGAGGATGCGATCTTAAAGGGGAAACGGGACAAGTTTCGTCGCAGATTTTGGATTTTTTGTGGTTTTGGGGAAAGTGGAGACTCTTATTAATAAAATCGTATACAGTATCGTTTCAAGTTCCTCAACAATCACTTAAAAATTAAAAATCTGCGGCGATGCCTTTCTTAATTCCCTTGTAAGATCGTACCCTCAACTTTAAACTTATATTGTAGTAAATGAAATAGTAAATAAATATAACTAAGATTTAACATTATATAACATTATTTTTTAGGAGGCCATACTGCCCACCCTAATGACATCTCCTGACCCTGAACTTAGACCATCCGCTAAAACTGTGCTATCACATTTATTCTCCATGTATGCTGGACCTTCTCTAATAGAGTTGCATAAACCCCAGCCTTATTACGACTACACGCCAGAAAAGCTCCAAATTAACGGCACTCCTCAACAATTCCTAACATCCACAGAAATAATACCAATCGCCATCCATAAGAAACTAATTCCCCTCCTCGTTACAAAAGTTGTGCTTCGTCATGTCAAAATGGACCCATCCTCCATTATGGAAATGGTGAAACCGTTTAAAAATTTGGAATATTTTTTCGTTCATGGCGAAAATATGAATCCCGACCAAGTCTCGTTTTTTAAGTCTGCCGTCAAAATAGCTGATCATCATAACAAGGGGCCCGATTGGTATTTGGCTCCAGATCTTAATCCTCACCCGAACCTGAAACACTTTACCTTTCACCAGCTAAATTATAGCGACAGTTTGTTAAATTATGCCGTCTTGAAACGTCTCATGCTAACAAATGTCATGTTTTTCATTCCCTGGCCATACAATATGAATCACCTCGTGAGAAATAGGATGCACATCGATATAAAATTTGGGACAGATTTAATCGTTAATATTAATCCGGAAAAGGATCATTTTTATATAAATGGGGAAGCAAGTTCTAATTTGATCTCGCTCTTAGTAAATATACCGTTTAAAACGGTGGAAATTAATAATCTAAATCCTAAATTTACGCTTGCTGATTTAATGGAGCAACAAAATTTGATTAGGAATGGTAACTACATTTTACCGCCGGTGGAAGTTAGTTTAGATGGACTTTCAAAAATTCATTTAAGAAAGCTAGTTTTGACAAATACCACGGTTAATTTACTAGGAAATGGACTATTTTTTGAAAGCTTTGAGAATCTGGAAGAATTAGAATTTGAAGGGGAGCAGTTTTGTATCACAGCAAACAGTAGACGACCTTTTGAATTTATTCACATACCAAAGAAATTGAAGAGCTTGAAGTTGGCGTTTGTCAATATTTTACCCCCAAGTGAACTTTGGGTGAGTCAAATACCGTCGGTAATCACATTGGAATACTTACAATTTACCCAATGTTACTTTCCGCCACAATTTGAAGAAATGCTTCTGGACTATTTTAACGTGGAGAGTCTATCAATTTCAAATAATGATTTAAAACAAAGACCAAATTTTAATTGGTTATGGAGTCTGAGAAAAATGAGAAATCTCAAGAAATTAATGTTATATGAATTTGAATGGATTGATGGTGCTGATGGAATCCAAGATTTCGTACAAGATACAATCTTACCTGTATTTAAATCGTATAAAATTCCGACGGATTGTGCAAATTTAGAATTTTCCCGTTCTTTCGATATACTCCAGAAACACCCAAATTTTTCCTTTTCCGTATCACAAATTTCTCTGGATGAAATTCACAAAGAATTGAGAAAGAAAGATCCAGTTGCAAAGGAAGACACCCTAATTACTGATGGCCTCTGTTTCGTACCCTCCTTCTCAGTCCCAGGATATCAACAGGTAGACGATAAATTAGATTTAGCCAGTCCTTCGCAATATTATTTTGATGGAGATTCGGAAAACATGTGGAAATTACCTAAAGACCAGATTCAGTTTCCTCCCCCGAAAAAACTTAAGGATAAAAAAGTTAAGGAAATTGTCATTAAAAATGCAACCATTGGAAATATTGCACTTCAACTTATGGGTTGCAATTTGTTGGAATCTCTCTTCCTGGAGAATGTAGTATGGACGGCACAAACAAAGATAAAGACGGACCTTGTCTCACTTAAAGTTTTCAAGTATTTTGAAAGATATCTAGTTGTAGGAAATATGGATCGTCTTTCGTGTGATAAGCTAAACGACATTTTGTTCTTTTCTAAGGATGGGTATACAAATTTTTGGAAGCGTGACATCAACATCGTAATTTCTTTAAGTGACCAATTGAACGTAATTCTGAACCATGACCTGGGTGAGGTCACGGTACAAAGTGTGAAACAGGCTGATGACCTCTTGGTCAAATTGGGCATTCAGACAGAAAGTGTCTCATCCTTAATTTTAAATAATTGCAACCTTCCTCACAATTTGATTCCGTCACATTTGACGTCACTAAATATTCGGCACGTTGACGACGTGCTGTTCGAACATTTGGTTACTCCACCGAATAGATTTCCAAATTTGAAAAATCTTTACTATGAAGCTCACCGGAATAATGTGCAAGATTTAGACATGTCACAAATTCCACAAAATTTAGAAAATTTACTGATCGGTGGAATGTCTGTGACTACTTTGGCAAGCGTTACTTGTAAAAATCTATCATTTTCAAATTGTACTTTCTGTCCCGAATTTTTTCAAAGTTATCCTCAGTTTTTAAAAGTGGAGAAACTTATCTTTTTCGGAGGTCCGACCAGAACTCCGAATGCGGAAGAGGTTTCTTCCCTAATAGAGGATAAGAATTTAATTTGGGTCGCTTTCATACTTTTTGATCCAAGCGATGAGCACACAATTGTCTATGACCGTGAAAACAAACAGAAATTGAAAACGTTTATTGAGAGTGAAGAAGAAAGAGAAAAATTTACAAGAATTATTAATTGGTTAAAATCAAGAGCTGAGTTTTGGAATAGGGAGAATGAGAATCGTTTAAGCTTCGGATCGAAACAATTTTTATTGCAGAGGAATACCGTTCAGGATGAGTGGAAATGTGTGATGGATAAACGAGACGAGTATTTTTTATATCCTGAGGTAAAAAAATTGTCAGGACGGGACAAATTGGTATTATAATAAGAATTTGCAATGCATAGAGAAAATAAAATTACTTTAATTCATTACTATACAATCAGAAATATCATCTAATTATATTTATTACAAATTGTATGAATTATGAAAATATAAATCTGGCATAACGATTCGACTATCTAGAGAAACGTAAATTATAAATAACTAGCCTACAAGCCCGTCTTGAAGACGGGCAGAACCAAATTACATTTCAAATGGTAAACTTTTAATTTATGCTAGGCAATTTTTTAAACCTTACTATGCAATTTTTAGAAAGTCTATATGCAATGTTTAGAACGTTGCTATTGAATTTTTTAAACGTTGCTATGCAATTTTTTAAACGTTGCTATGCAATTTTTTAAACGTTGCTAATCAATTTTTTAAACGTTGCTATGCAATTTTTTAAACGTTGCCATGCAATTTTTTAAACGTTGCTATGCAATTTTTTAAACGTTGGCATGCAATTTTTTAAACGTTGCCATGCAAGTTTTTAAACGTTGCTATGCAATTTTTTAAACGTTGCTATGCAATTTTTTAAACGTTGCCATGCAATTTTTTAAACGTTGCTAATCAATTTTTTAAACGTTACTATGCAATTTTTTAACCGTTGCTATGCAATTTTTTAAACGTTGCCATGCAATTTTTGAACGTTACTATGCAATTTTTTAAACGTTGCAATGCAATTTTTTACACGTTGCTATGCAATTTTTAAACGTTGCTATGAAATTTTTTACACGTTGCTATGCAATTTTTTAAACGTTGCTATGCAATTTTTTAAACGTTGCTATGCAATTTTTTAAACATTGCTATGATATTTTTGTAACGTTGCTATGTAAGTTTTTAAACGGTGCTATGGAATTTTTTAAACGTTGCTATGAAATTTTGTAAACGTTGCTGTGTAATGTTTTACACGTTGCTTATCGACTTCTCTTAATGTGTATCAAAATCATAATCGTACTCAAAATCATAATCGTACTCAAAATCATAATCGTAGTCAAAATCATAATCGTACTCAAAATCATAATTGTACTCAAAATCATTATTATACTCAAAATCATAATTGTACTCAAAATCATACTCAAAATCATAATTGTACTCAAAATCATACTCAAAATCATAATCGTGCTCGAAATCATAATCGTACTTAAAACTCAAAATCATAATTGTACTCAAAATCATACTCAAAATCATAATTGTACTCAAAATCATAATTGTACTCAAAATCATAATTGTACTCAAAATCATTATTATACTCAAAATCATAATTGTACTCAAAATCATACTCAAAATCATAATCGTGCTCAAAATCATACTTAAAATCATAATCGTACTGCGTTCTGATTGGCCGAGCCAGAAATTCAGCAGCCAATCAGAATGCTGGAATGTCACGGAAAATTTAACGGGACGGACTTTTTAAAATTATATAATAGATTTTAAATATCGTTGTATTGATTAATTCTAAAAAAAATATTTATACAAAAAAATTATATTATTAATTTTGAGACACCAATCAACTTGTTTATGATTTGAGATTATTCATGTAATGCAAAATCCATTAAGACATCACATAATTTTCAATCTTTGTGAGTTTGCTGGCCATTGTACTCTGTGTGATAAAAATTCACTGCTAAAAGTAACTCCACAAGAAATCAAAAGTTCAGGCAACTCGTCAACTTGAATCATTTCCATTTATACTTTCAATCTCTCCATTTTTTTGGGTGAAATAATGGCAATTGAGGATTTAATCCAGGTGCAAATTTCAACGTTTCGGCATGACGAGCTATAAAATTGTGGAAAGGATTATCTTTGATTTTGCAGAAAAATGGGAGATTATTTTCATGTAGAATCCGCAATAATTGGAGGTGTGATGTAATTACTGATTGCAATTACTGTTTATTTGTCGGATATGAGCAAATAGGTATGTATTTATTACGACGTTATTTTCCACTTTGTAAATAAAACTGTGATTTATTACCTTGTCCAATTTCAAGGGTTCAAGGGTGTTTTAAGGGAAAAATGATTTCAATGAATTGGTAAGTTAAGCCAATTAATGTTGACTAGATCACTTATCATGACACTTTAAACCCGCTTATTTTTCTGAACAGATTTCCGCCCAGATAATTCGACCAATTAGTCGGTGCTATAAATACTTTAAAATACGTTATTCCAGCCCCCAAAAGCGTGTACTGGTTTGCAATTTAGTTGCATCAATGTCAAGGATGATGCATGATTATTATTATTATTATTTATTATATCAAACTTGCTTCTTTTCGAAGCTTGTTACGCTTGACGGTACACATATTAAATATATGATGCCAGTTTTGATTGATAACCTACGTAGGATTATCTGTGTAATGTAATGTGATTAATGACATTACGACGTTTCAAGACATTCAAAATCATCGAAATGAAAAAGTATTTCTTAAATTGGAAAAAATTAAATGTAATTGTTTAAGGTCATTTTTATGTTATTATTATTATTATTGACTTATTTATTGTTTAAAAAACTAGCCAAAGATTTAGTGATGTTCGGTTGTTGTGTGAAATTTTTGAAAAAGTATGACGTTACGCACTTTTTCAAAAAATTATAAATATATTTTTAATTCCCATTGCTTAACATTTTGTAAATAGTTCAGCTATTAGTTGAAAAATAGATGGTAAGTAATTAATATGTCGGTATTTTTTAAATTGGGAATAGAAATAAGTTGGTAAATTCAGATTTCAAAATTCAGATTTCAAAATTCAGATTTTCGTTTTTTTACAAATATGAAGTACACATTTCATCCTTTTTAAAAATTCTAAATATCAATAATTACTGACTTTTAATGGGGGTTGGTCCGCTAAAGTGGTGGCGTTATTTTGTTCCTTCTCTTTCTCACATAGCACAAAAATTGACGAATATGCCGTTAAAATGGAGATGGAAACGAATTTTGTGAATATTTTAAGAAATGTGAACTTCACATTCTTTCCCATTTCTTAATTAAGTGCCAGCCATGCCAATGCCTCAAATTTTTTGTACATGATAAATACGCCGTGTCTTTAAAAGTGAACATAAATAGTACTTTTGTTCAATTAATTTCCCATTGTTTCAAAATAATTGCATTATTGCAGAAATTGATTGCATCACTCAATGCATAACAATTAGCGTGCAGTGCATGTAATATTATTTAATATTGAAAGTGATCTAATTAATTATTAGTTTGAGTAATTATTTATTAAAAATAAATTTTTGCGACTTTGAACTTAAATAAATAAATAAAGAACTGTATGGTTAAAATTATGCTGGGCAATTTTGTGGGAACTGCTGGGCAGAAGACGTTCCACGTTACAAAAGTAATACAATTCTTGCAAATTCTCACAAATTCTGCCAATAGGGATTCCAATCCCGGACGATTTTTTAAATCCCGGGAATCGGGAATCCCGGTTTTAGCCGTACAAAATCCCGGGAAATCCCGGGATTTTTTCCCAGAATTCAAAAATTACCTCATAACTTGAAATAAGTTAAATTTGGGTATACGAAAAAGTACAGCATATAAGCATATTTATAATACTTATGCACATGCATACTTGTGTTTTTTAGAGATCTGTGCATCCATAAGTATTATTATAACATATGGAATTTTCTGGCCTTCTCGAAATAAATATGATGGCAGTACAAATTAGCGATTATATAGTGGTGTGTCTGCTTGTAAATGTAAAAGTTCGGTGCAATGTGATAGTCTAATTTTCCGCCCTTTGTCTTGGGGAGGTGATAAGAAAAATTTTGAAAATTTCATTCCAGAAAACTTAAATAACTAATCAACGATTTGCTAGGATTTTAACCTGACCTGAAATGCATACATAAATTTACGTTTATTATTTGTGTACTATTATAAAAAACTACAATTGGACAATTCACAAATTTCAAGTTCAAATATATGTATGTATGAGCAACCTCGTTCATTCAGCCTTCGACTAAAATTCGAAATTATATATTTCTAACATGTTAGCTTTTTTGAGCATAACTGATTTCAGATTCTATAATTATACCGAGGGTTAGGTTTATTTCTTCCTTCAAATTTAAATCGGACATCCAAATTAGAAAATTTTTAGTTTCATTTTGTATTGCAAATTTACTTGCGAACTATAAGATTAAGATATATGTACGACATATGAAGAAATTTGGATTCCCATGATGCTTTAATCTTGGAGTTGAGAATGAATTTTGACAGGTTATGCTCATCGAAACTTTTTCTTAGCACTAATATAACGAAAAATTATGTAAAACCGCTACTAAAAGCAAAATATAAGGAATTTTCAATCCTGAATGAAAAATTGAAAAATCCCGAAATCCCGGGATTTCAATTCTTAAAATCCCGGGATTTCGGGATCCCGTTTCCCGGGAATTCCCGGGAATTAAATCCCGAAAAATCCCGGGACTGGAACCCCTATCTGCCAAATCTTGACTTCCTATATAACTAGGGGATTCAACACCGGTTTTTCAAAACCTGAAAAACCGGAGAAAAACCGGTTTTCGGTTTTACCGAAAACCGGTTTTGGCAATTCTAAAAACCGGATTTTCGTCAAAATTTTAAATTTTTAAACTCTATTATTTTTCGAATTTTGACGCTATTTAAACAAAATCGATAACATTCATGCTTAAAATTAAGGCATGCAATTAATTGTTTGATAATTTTTAACAGAATTTTGCTAGTTGTTTGGATTAACACAATTTAAAAAGTTGCGAAAACAAGCAACAAAATTAAAAGAATTTGAGCGTGGGCGTTGATTACGCAGATTAGCACAAAGTATTTTGTGCTCATAAAAGAAGTAATAGCTTTACACTTTTCTTGAAATTGAATTCACAATTTTAAGATTTACGAGCGTTAAGATTTCTTAAAATTTCGATTTTGTATACATCACTAGTCAAAATCTGTACGGGACTCTGTTTGAATCCTGAATTTCTTGCATTTCACTCACTCCCTTTGAGCGGAGATAGTTGGGGGCAGTTAGTGGTAATGAATGGCGGATATAGAGGTAATATTTTGTGCAATAATGTTCCCACGTTGAAACCTCAGTTGCGATTCGTATCCAACTGCGATTTTCAAATAATAGCCGAAATATTTACACAATATTGGGAAAATCAAAATACGGAAATATGTAATCAATACTTATTAAATAAAAAACGTCAAAAGATTAGAGGAATATGTACGAATGAAACAAACCAAAAAATACGAATTTTCGCAATATGTACGCGTCTCACGTCGGCAAATAAATTGAGACAGGGACTTTTTTGGCAAAAACTCTTCGACTAGTTTAACCAAGAAAGCGGTTGATGAACCTGATCAATTATAATAAATTATTATATTTCCAAATTTTTTATTTGGCGTTTCACTCTCTCAAAAAAATTGAGACATTGGATTTTTACTAAATATTAGGAAGGGTAAATTCTGTGCTGACAATGGAGACGCAAACCATGTTCAACCCAGATTATATCTTGATAATGATAGGTTGAAAGAGCAACTTTTTAGAAACAACGTTTTGTGCAACACGTACAAAAAATTCGGCAAGTTTTATGCGCCGAAATTTCGCGAAAATTCCGGTTTTCCTGCGGAATCTGTGCCTTTTGTTGTGCAATTGAGCGTTTTTGCGTTAAACTTATCCAATTCCAACTTTGATGCGTTTCAGTTTCGTAAAGTTAGCAAATTTAAGTTTCTTCTTTTCAACCATAATTTGTTATGTTATGAGAAAGTTGAATCTTCTTGAATAAAATAATTTAATGCAAACAAAAAAAAACTTGAGACAATGAGAAACTAAAAATTGCTTTTCGGTCAGAAGATATGAATCAAACAATCAAAACGGCATTAAGGTGGTATTGTATGCGGGTTTTGAGTTTGAATAATTGTGTCTCAAGTTTCTCTTATTCCATGTATTCAAATACCGAACTTGAAAACTGTTCATCTCACAATATGAAGATTTTAATGCACCTAAAAATTGATAATTTTTAGATTTACAAAGTTAGGATGGTGTGATTTTGATTTGTTTCTTATATGAGAAAATATTGAGTTTTTACTTTTTATTTTTGATTTATTTAATATTCATTTTCTAAATGATAAAACGTTTATTTCATGACAAGCTATAAACATTTTCGTGTGACGGATACCTTTTACGGGTATCTAGATTTTCGTCTGTTTGTGGATGTGGCAGCCCTGGAAATCCAAGCCCTGGGAAGCAGGGTATGCTACCCCTGGTTTTTGGGGTATTGGGGTATTGCGGGTTTTGGTGGGTTTTGGGTAGCAAATTTTAGCCATACCCATGGGTAGTCGGGGTAGTCGGGGTTTTCAAATTTTATAAAATATGATAACAGGGCATTACTAGCAATTCAACAAATTAATTACTTATTAAATATAATTAACAAGCAGTTTTTTTTGCGAAATTACTGAAAAACTGATTTTTTCATTAATTTCTGAATTTAATACGTGAGACACTGACTCAGTTTGCCCCCGAAACCCCGACTACCCCGACTACCCGCAAAATCCAGCGGGGTATGGGTTTTCAATAGCAAAACCTCGGGGTTTTCCTTACCCTGCTGGGAAGAACCGAGCTCAAAATATCACAATTTGACAAAGTCTTTTGCCCACCTCGGAAATTTATATAATTTAATCATATCCTATAGCAATAGGTTGGCAAATTATCTAATAAAGAATTTCTGTGCAATTGTTTATTTTACAAATACATTTTGTGACGTTAAAAGTAAACAAGAAATGATAAACAAAATTAATATGTTTTAAATCAGCAAATAATGACAATCTTGGCAGAACTGCTGGCTGGAAGATTTTCCATTTTGTCTCGCAATGTGGGGTTGGAAATAATGAAAATTTTGGGAAAAATCCTACCCTCCGAAATGAAAAAATATTTAAAAAAATCAGAATTACCATTGTTGACTATTTTTTAAAGAGATTTCTAAGTAATGGTTCTTCGCGTAGAAATTCGAAATGAAATTCAAGGATTTTGTTTTACTTATTTTTCTAGGGAAATTCTTGAATTATATTTTTAGCCCGAGTCAGGGCTTATGGAACCGTCATGTCCGTCCGTCTGTCTGTCCGTCTGTCTGTCCGGCACGATAGAGCCAAAACGGCTGAACCGATTGACTTGAAATTTTTACCATATGCATATTGGACAAAGTTAGGAAACGAGTTCGAAGATGGGCCAAATCGGTCCAGTGGTTGACCGGTGGGGGTCATCGGAGTGGGTGGGGTATTATGCACCAAAATTTCAAAATTGTTGTAGAAAGCTGAAATTTGGTACAGAGGTTGCTAATGGCTCCTACTAGATAAAAATGACTTCAAGTTGGAAAACTTATCATCTTGAGGGACCCTATGGGGTGACCCATACCGATTTTTAAAAACCATCACATCAAACTGAAATTTGGTGGAGAGGTTGCTTATGGGTTTTAATTAAAGAATATGAAATGAAATTGGTAAAATTTTTATCTGGAACGACCCTATGGGCAGGGTTACAAGTGATATATATCACTGAGTGAGATTTAGTGAGATTTAATGATATATATCAATCATCTCACTTGGGGCTGAGTGAGAAATATGAGAAATAATGAGATAAACTTGTAGTTCATGACCACGTCCGCTAGGTGGCGCTAGTGCATGGCTCATAAATCTCACTAAATCTCATATTTCTCATGTCTCACTATTTCTCATTATATCTCAGTGAGATGAGATTTACGAGGGTGAGATGAGATTTCTGCAACCCTGCCTATGGGGTGATCCATACCGATTTTTAGAAATTGCTTTAAAAAGACGAAATCCGGCACAATGATACTTAATGGCTTCTAATTAAAGAATATGAAGTTAAAAGTGAGCAAAGTGCAACCAGAGTGACCCTATCGGGTGACCCATACTGATTTTTCAAAATCGTTATATCGAGCTGAAATTTGATATGGAGGCTGAAATGAAAAAGTGAAAACCACTGTCGGATAGCACATGCATACAGCTTAGAACTTCACGATGTTGAAGAAGCCCACTGGTCATGGTGGTCAAGGGGGAAAATTTGTAAATACTTCAAAAATTTGGTGCCAAATAATAGAAAATATCTAACAAACATTTAACCATCCACAACGCGGAAGTTGGTGATATTATGTCGGTCAATTCGGAAAAAAAATTAGAAGCGGGCTCTGACTTATTGAGTCAGGGGCTATGTCCCTGACTCGGGCTATATGGAGTCTGCACTGTAGGTTTTTTAACTTAAGCTCCCCCCCCAAAGATAAAAAATATGCAGAAATTTATTACACCACGGAAATTTTAGGAACAAATAAAGGTGTTTGATAAATCTAACAAAGCATTTGCGTAAAAATATTTATGTTACAAATAAACTTTGCGACGTTACAATAAGCATGAAGTCATTAAGAAATAAATGTTTTATAAATAATGACAATCTTGGCAGAACTACTGGCTGGAAGATTTTCCATTTTTTCTCGCAATGTGGCCCAATTTTGGACGCGTGGGTAATAAAATGACACCACGAAGGTGACCACTTGTCCATTTTCTGTCACCCCGGAGGCAAACGCCATTCCAAAATGGGTCGTCGATTTCGACATGGTTTGCTCGAAATCGTCTGGTAAAAAATGGAAAATTTTGCATGAAAAGTAAAAATAATAGAATTAAAAATTGTAAGTATTCCATGAGAATGACGTAGTTTTCTATTAAAATGTGAATATTCCATGAAAAAGTGATATAGTATTCTATGAAAAGTGGTAAGCTTATGAAAGAGTGAAAGGTTTCAAGTATAAAGTCAGTTTTCCATGAAAAATGAAAATATTCGATGAAATTATGAAAAGCCCAAGGTTTCCTTTCAAACACCCAAAATAATGCCGTTAGTTAACGGCAAGTGAATAAACGAACCTTTGACTACTTTTTAAAATAGTCAAATATTCCTAAACATAAAAACGCCGTTAAATAATTACATTTAATTTTCTGAAGTTGAGAAATATTTCTTAAGCTCTTTCGTACTACAGATTTTTTTAAAAATTTTCCAACTTCCAATGTTTGTTTGTTTTTTAACTTGGGAACATTAAATGTAATTATTTTACGTCGTTTATTTTTATGTTGAGAAATATTATTATCGAGAAATTGGTAAACGATTTGAACAATTGCTCTTTGGGTTTTGCACGTTTAAAAAGTACAATGCGTTTCTTCAAATGGGCCATTCAACGGACAGATTAACGTCACGTGATTCCTAATTTGTGTCTTGATTTCTTGACATGACTCGTTAGATAATCACGGTGATAGCTTGAAAAAGGTTACATTGTTAGTTTTTCAGAGAAATTTAAGAACCAGCTTCTTTCCCTACTTTGCCCAAGAAATTCGTAAATATTTATCAGTTTTTGAGGTAGAAATGTGTAAATATATCCCTCAGAAATTGTTACTAAATGTCAAAAACATGATTTTTTAACTTATTTATCGCTCAGAAATTCTGAAATAGTGTTGTAAATTTTTTCCATACAAATTCAAAAACACTACTTTTCCATATTTTCCAGAAATTCGTAAGTACCTGTTTTTCATGGTGAAATTCATGAATGCCTCCGTTGGAAATAAAAGAATGGATTTTTTGTATTTCTTCATAAATTCAAAAATATAATTTTTTTCAAAAAAAAATTAGGAATACTGCCGTTTTTACTCTTTAGTTTTCCCCCAGAAATATAAGAATTCAATTGTTCATGCTATTTTTCACTTACTTTTAAAATAACGGGTGCAATTTTTACAAAATATTGATACACAAGTACAAAAACGTAAGTACACTGAAAAAGATTTAGAAATTTTCAGAAAACTATAAAACCTACATAACCGCTTTATCTTGACACATTAGAAGCCATCTTTAACAAGCTTTCATAAATAATAAATTTTCCTAACAATAAGAAATGACGATAAGTAATTACATTTAATTTTGCAGAGTAAATAAATTTTTATTTCGAGAATGTTTTAAAATTTACATAAACTACAAAAACCAGGGATCACACCACCCACAGAGCAATATTCGTAACAAATTCGTTTTAAATTGCATAAAAAATTAGACGCTGCACTTTAAGCTGAATAAAAAAAGGATGAATCTTTAACTACTTTTTAGGATAGCAGATCTTCCTAAACATGAAAATGGCGTTAAATAATTACATTTAAATTGTGTACTAAAAAATAGACACATCTTATCAACTATTATCAAATAATAGCTGAAATGTTTACAACATATTGAGAAAGTAAGATTAAAATTATTAGTAAAGCTCGAAAAAACCGCTGTAGAATTAAAAAAACAATTATTTATAAATTTTGCGTTAGCAAATATTCCTAAAAATAAAATAAAAACGACATAAAAGAAGTTATTAAGTTTTAGCAAATGCTTTTTGATTTCGAGAATTATATTTCCAAATTTTACTCATTTATAAAAACTAGGGAACATATAGACTCTCAGAATAATATTTTTAACAAATTTGTTTCAATTGCATAAAAAATATTACACGCTGCACTTGCTCCACAGATGAACAAAAAAGAAGAAGAACCTTTCACTATTTTTTAAATAGCAATTATTCATAAACATAAAAATGGCGTTAAATGATTTTAAAAAATAGACATAATTATTATCACGTATTTTCAAATAATGGCTGAAATATTCACAAAATATTGAGAAGTTAAAACGAGTATTATATATGTAGAAATTGTTAGGAAAATTTGACACCTCAAATAATCAAAACATCTTTTAATACGCTTTGTGATAATTAATATTCTTCAAAATACAAAATGTCGTTAACTAATTAAAATTATTAAGTTTGAACAAATGCTTCTTAATTTCGAGAATTCTTTGTATATTTCGAAATTTTAGTGATCTGTAAAAACTAGGAAATGAAATATCTTTAGAGCAATATGTGCAACAAATTTGTTTCAAATTGCGCCTAAATTACATGCTGTACTTTGTGCAAGTGAAGGAATGAATCTTTGAATACTTCTTAACATACTCAAATTTTCCGAAGCATACAAATGGCGTTAAATTATGATATTTAGATTTCTGAACTTAGCAAATGTTTCTTATTTTCAAAGTTTTTTCATAATTGAACCCGTTTCCCTCTAAAATCGTGATAATATTGATGAAACTATGTTTTTGGAAAGAATTGTAGAAAGCGTTATATGTTTCAGAAATATTGACGTTTAGGAATTTTTCCATTTAATTTTTACAAGTTCAGTAATAATACATCTTGATTTAGAGAATTTTAATGTTCTGAAATTTTCCTGAGCTACGTAAACTAGGGAACAAAACATCACCAGATAAAAGTGATCTATGTAATTAATTCATTATTTGCGTGTAATTATTTATTTAAAATAAATTTTGCGGCGTTAAAAATGTAAAAATGTTGGAAATAATGACAATTTTGTAAAAAATTCTTCCACCAGAAATTGAAAAATATGTTTATACTCATGTTTCAAAAAAATTTAGGAACACCATCATTGACTAAATTTTTCGAAGATATTCTTAAATAGGAGTTTTTCATGTAGAAATTAAAAAATATTTCTCCCAGAAATTTAGGAATTTTTTCTTACTTATTTCACCAAAAAATTGATGACTGCTATTTTTAATTTTTCAGATTCAAAAATATGCAGAAATTTATTCTTTATGTTTTTACAAAGATAAAGAAATTAATTCATAAATGTATCAAATCTAGTAATTTACTTCTATCTAATTATTTATTTAGAATAAGTTTTGCGACGTTAAGAGTAAGCAAAGACAGGATAAATAAATAAATAAAATAAATAAATAAATAAATGTTTGAAATAAAAACAATTTTGTGAAAAATCCACAGAAATTAAGGAATATATTTTACTTGTTTTCCCATAAAATCCAGAAGTACAATTTTTTACTCATTTTTGTTCGGAAATTTCTTCGAAAACTTGGGACAAAACCAAAATTTATTTATTATGTGTAAATTTATTGTGTTATTTATTTATTTTTAAATAGATCATGACAAAAACAATTTATTAGATGTTAGCGTGTCAATAATTCCTTGCGTCATTTTAATGATTTTTGAGATAAAAAATATTCCTGAAAATAAAAAATGACGTTGAATAATTCCGGAACCGGAGAAAAGTATTCATTAGCTGGACGCACTCTGGAAATCAAGGTTTTACTCAAGTGCATATTTATTCCTGGAAAAATGACATTCTCCAAAAATCTGGAAGTGATTGTGTTGTTCGTAACAATCCTAGCTTGCAGCGGGGCAGCGTCTCCTGCACCCTTGAAGAATAATACCGCTGATGGGAAGGGGACCCTTGGAGTAATCATTCCGACCGCGATTCCATGCTGGTTTGATAGTAAGGCTTTCGTATATTTATTGATGAAGGCAGTATTTATCAGGGTTTGCTACCCCGGGTTTTTGGGGTATTGGGGTTTTGCTGGTTTTGGTGGGTTTTAGGGCAGCAAAAATGAGCAATATCCACGGGTAGTCAGGGTAGTTGTTGGGGTAGTCGGGGTTTTCAAATTTTATTAATCGATCGTTACAATTTACGACAATTATGATAATATTTGTTCGATACCATAACCTTAATTTTACTTTTATTTTCAAGATGAAACTGCGGTACTGGTTCAGATGGAGGTAACGGACTGTGCTATTCAACCCTGTTACATGGATGCAGGTTCGACCTACGAACTTATTAGATGTTAGATTAGATACTTATTAGATGTTAGCGTGTCAATAATTCCTTGCGTCATTTTAATGATTTTTGAGATAAAAAATATTCCTGAAAATAAAAAATGACGTTGAATAATTACATTTATTCTTTCAAGTTTAGAAATAATTTTGGATTTCTAAATTTTCAACTTTTTTCTAAAAGTTCAACTTTTTTTATCGTGAAAATATTGACAAACGAATGATTTTTTTAAATAGTATGATTATTTATTCAATATCGTCAATTGAAATTGTATTGGGTATTTTAGCCCCATTTTGAAAAATAAGTATTTTCCTGGTGACTCCACTACACAAACCTTATGGACTGACACGGAACTTTTGTGTTACATGTCATCACTGATTTTTGCCACACCTTAAATAAAATTTTAATAGATCTCCACATTGATTGATTGATTGATTGATAGTCATTTATTCACATGTTATTCCTTGATCAGTACAATTTAATGACTAGTTTACATCAAGTAACACTAAAAAATAGATTGAGTAAAGAAACTGACCACTGAATCCTTACTAGATACTCAATCCATTCAACAAGACGAATAAATAATTGGGATTATCTAATATTGGAAATCTACAAATTAACTCTTCCCCAAATGAATAAATTGCCAAGTTTCCCTTGAAAATATTTATGCAAGTGTACACATATGTACCTGTTCAATTTCATTCATGTGACTGACTATGATAGAGAACCATAGTGAATGAAAATGAATTTCCTGTGATGTGAGTGAAGATGAGTGAAAGATTCAGTCATTTCAGATGAGTGACTGTGAATGAAAGGATTTTTCCCTCATTTCATTTTTCACCCAATGCTTAATACATGGGGCGAAGTATTTCATAAATGAAGTCAGATGAAGCTAAATGAAATGACTTTGAAGGAAAATGGCTGAATGTGAATGAAAATCTTCACTCAGAAATCTGAATGACTGAAGTTTGAATGAAAAATGGTTTTTTGAACAGGTATGAGTATATAATTTATTTTTCACTAATTTCCAATTAAATTAAAATTTCACATGAGGCAGCTAACTTTGTTAAATATCAATGCATATTATTTTACAAACTTGGAAATCATAACGGCCCTTGTTTCAATATCTAATCAGACCGGATACACACCGGCTTAAGACCTTAGCACTGGTCTCGTCTTCCAGAAGAACGTGAAAGTGGCCGATATGCTGTAAAATTGAATAATGAAATAATTCCAAAAATATTTTTAAAAACTTCAAGTATGTCAATAAATTACATTTCTAATTCTCTGAGGTATCACGACTTCCCGTACGATTTTGTATGCCGTGCCAGCCACGAAGGTATCCGAATGATTGGTGACACCAAAATTTACATACGTCCCCTGGTAATAGTAATCCAGCCGGTAGGTCAAGCTACTTGTGGTATGGGCTATAAGCATACATGTTCAAAAAATATTTATTCATTCAAAGTTTATTCATTCAAAGCCTTGAAAAAAATATTCATTCCTTATTCACTCATTTAGAATTGTAAAATAAAATATTCATTAATTATTCAACATTTATTTCCTTCATTATTCATGTTATTCAAAATTCACTGTATTAGATGAATTTCTCAAATTTCCCTATTAAGCGTTGAGTTGAAAATGAATGATAAAAAAATATTCATTCATTATTCATTCACACGAATTGAATAGATATTCACTCAATATTAATTTATTCAAAAATCAGTATAAAATATTCATTTAAATTTTGAATATCGAGTGAATAATTTATTCATTTATCATTAAATGAATGAATGTGAACATGTATGGCTATAAACCAAGTAAGAACAGAGGGGTAACGTACTTGTTAAATCATATTAAAAATTTGGTCATTTGTTGACCACCAAAAAATGGTAACGGTAAGTGTATTTATGACATCACCTGGAATGAAGGTTGGTGCTAGTTCGTAGGTCGAACCTGCATCCATGTAACAGGGTTGAATAGCACAGTCCGTTACCTCCATCTGAACCAGTACCGCAGTTTCATCTTGAAAATAAAAGTAAAATTAAGGTTATGGTATCGAACAAATATTATCATAATTGTCGTAAATTGTAACGATCGATTAATAAAATTTGAAAACCCCGACTACCCCAACAACTACCCTGACTACCCGTGGATATTGCTCATTTTTGCTGCCCTAAAACCCACCAAAACCAGCAAAACCCCAATACCCCAAAAACCCGGGGTAGCAAACCCTGATAAATACTGCCTTCATCAATAAATATACGAAAGCCTTACTATCAAACCAGCATGGAATCGCGGTCGGAATGATTACTCCAAGGGTCCCCTTCCCATCAGCGGTATTATTCTTCAAGGGTGCAGGAGACGCTGCCCCGCTGCAAGCTAGGATTGTTACGAACAACACAATCACTTCCAGATTTTTGGAGAATGTCATTTTTCCAGGAATAAATATGCACTTGAGTAAAACCTTGATTTCCAGAGTGCGTCCAGCTAATGAATACTTTTCTCCGGTTCCGCAAGTTTATATACCCGCTCGGATTAGTGGATAACGGACTTTTGTTAATGAATTTCGCACCTCCATCAATCAGCCGAGAGCAAAATTATGTACCGCAACTCACGTATAATAGAATCTTTTCAAGTGTCCATCTCGGATTTTTCTATCAATCTGCAATGCACATGGGACACGTTTATATTTTTATTTATTCAAAACTACGTTTTGGAATACAGTAAGTACTGGATGGGCTTGGAATTTTACAAACCACTACAAAATTCCAAATTGTGTGACTTTCCTATATCCAAGGAATATTTATCATTTACTACCATACAAGTACCTGTTCAAAAAAACTTTTTGCATTCAAAATTCAGTCATCCCGATTTCTGACTGAAGATTTTCATTCATATTCAATTATTGTCTGTCAAACTCATTTCATTTCACTTCATCTGACTTCATTTCTTACTTCGCCCCATGTATTAAGCATAGGGTGAACAATGAAATGAGTGAGAAATTTTTCATTCACAGTCACTCATCTGAAATGATTGAATAATTTTTCGCTAATTTTCATTCAAATAAAGAGAAATTCATTTTCATTCAGTATCATTCTCTATCATAATCAGTCATATGAATGAAAGTGAACAGGTATGATTACTACACGACCAGCCGTGTTTTGCAAAACGGAAAAATACCGTGTTTGTTCCTGAGATAAATTTAAGACATTGTTCAACCCTAGTCACACACTGGATTAAGCCACCCTGTTAGAATAAATCGAGGTACACATATCATTTTTTAGGTACCACGAAGCCCATCATCTCGGTCCATAGTCTAATAATTTCGTCAGAAATTAATTGTGTTACATGCGTGAAGATTGACTTGTGTGGACCGTCCTCAGTGGACATCTACCTGAAATTACACATGTATTCATTGAACTGTGCAAAGGTACATTAATGTTCCCCAGTGGCGTGATGCTTATTCAAACAATTTAATCTCCATATCACCAGGAATTACATATTTCATTTGGGATGTACGAGACGATGCGACGCAATTTCTAATCAATCATCATCATCAAGTGGGTCCAACATTAGCCAGACGGCGGATATGTATGTATTTATAACTTTTACATACCAAATCAGATCGTTTTAAAACTTCGTGTACTGACATCTCATCTAAGCACGATCGCAAAAATTCAAAGATAGTTTTCCAAATTTTCTATAGTTTAGGGTTTTCGTACATATTACATATTTTCATACATATTTTCCTGTATATTTCGAGTATTTTTCTACATATAAATCTTTTAGTAGATATTTCGAAGTTTTGTATGTACAAGTATTTATCTTCATTCAGAAAATAAGGTTTCGTCAAAATTATATTTTCATCAATTGAAAAATATTATTTATGTGCATATTTTCAGGTTTTTAAAGCACATATAACATACATATTTTGCGGAATGTACGTAAATACATATTCTCCCTCTGAACATTACGTACTTTTACAAATGTGTTTAAGTAAACATGATGAACTGAATTGAAAAGTTATCAGCTCATTATACGCATGCACGGCATTTCTCTGCCCATCGACCTAGGGTTTTTTTCGGTAACGTCATTAAAAAACTTCTGCTACAGCTTTGCTTTGCCCGAGTCAGGGTGGGGATATTTTCTAGTACAATCGTCATGGTTTGGCATTATTAATCGCATGGTTTCAATTTGAAACATAACATTTTTACTGCAAATAAACCCAAAATCCGAAAAGTTGAAATTTGATGGTGTTCAAGAGACCTCCACTGGTCAATACTTTTCTTCAAAGGGGCCATTCAACGGAATGATCAGCGCCATGTGATTTCTAATTTTTGGCTTAATTTTTTGATATAACTCGTTACAAAATTATGGCGTAGCTTGAAAAAATGTTCCATTGTCAGAGTAATATTGCTAACAAATTCGTTTCAAACTGCACAAAAAATTATGCACTGCACCTTAACCCATTGAAAAAAACGAATCTTTAACTACTTTTTAAAACAAACAACTATTCATAAATGTGCAAAATGACGTTAAGCAATTGCATTTAATTTTGACAAGTTGAGAAATACATGCATATTAATTTCGAGAATTTTTTATAATTAAATCTCATTTCTCAAAAAATCGTCAAAATATTACTAAAATAACATTTTTGAAAACAATGGGAAAAATAATTACAGATTTCGAAAATGATATTGAGATTTATAAGTTCGTTTTAAACTGCACCAAAAACTTGAAACTCGAGAAAAAAGCAAACCTTTGACTATTTTTCAACATAAATAAATAATCATAAACATGAAAAATGATGCTAAACAAATGCATTTAATTTTGTAAAGTTGAGAAACATTAGCTTCTTAATTTCGAGATTTATTCGGAATAAATCTCCATCGATTCTAAGATCGTCAAAATATTAAGGAAACTATATTTTTCAAAAGAACAGTAAAAATAGTTAGATAATTTTCAAATCAGCTTGGATGTATTGACGATTAGGAATTTTTCCAAGTTGATAAATCTCTCTTAATTTAAAGAATTTTTAATGTTTTGAATTACTCTCCATTTTTTTGCTTTAAGATAATTCCTTTTAACTTTTCTTTGATTACAAAAATTTGACATCAAAAAAGTTATCGAAATATTATCTACTTTTTAAATAATCCTGCTGCAATAATTAAAAATATTGAGAAATGAGAATGAAAAATTTTTAAAACTTTTTTTGGAAAAGTGCGTAAACCCGAGCAATCGTCGTACATACTATACATACAAGAATCTGGCAATTGAAAAACCTTTGATAAGTTTTCTAGTATTAATAAATATTTGGAACCAAATAAAATGGCGTTACACACTTGCATTTAATTTTCCCAAATCAAGAAATACTTCATGATTTCGAGATTTTTCGTAATTTTTTGTTTTAAAATCGTCAAAATATTGACCAAAAAAAGAGAAATTTCACATCAAGATCAAATTTGCAACTACGTAGCTGCGTTAGGTGTGTAAGTTTACACACTTTTGACGTGAGTTGACTTTGCATATTTCCATTTTCGTTAATATTTTTTGCTAAAAAATGTCTCAACAGCGTAACCTCTGGTAGTCTTGATTTCAACTGAAAGTTCAAATATCAAACACTCGAATTATTTATGAATTTTTGCTTACGAGCCAAAAAAACATGCATTTGCAGTTCGTAATAAGTTTCGTAAAAGTTCGTAAGTCAAATTTACCGAGAATTTTAAGATACAACATTTTCACTTGTAACTGAGGTGACCTTGACTCGGGCGAATTGGAAGTCATAATCCTTGATCTCATTGTACCACAAGGTCACTGCAATCGTCCCGTTGGCCTGAACGCCTCTCGAGTGCGTGCTGAAGTAGAGATTTTCCCCGATGAAGTACTTCTGATCGTACATGTTCACTTTCATTCATTTGAGTGATTATGATAGCGAATAACAGTGAATGAAAATGAATTTCCTGTCACTTGAGCGAAAATGAGTGAAAGATTCAGTCGTTTCAGATGAATGAATTTGAATGAAAGGATTTTTCACTCCTTTCATTCTTCAGCCTATGCTTAATACATGGGGCGAAGTAAGACATGAAATGAGTTTGAAAGAAAATGACTGAATGTGAATGAAAATCTTCAGTCAGAAATCGGGATGACTGAACTTTGAATGAAAAAAGTTTTTTGAACAGGTATGCGTATAACAAATCACGGCGAGGCTATTTATATACGTACGAAAAATGACAGACAGATGCAATTAATATTTATGCAAACACGCCAAAATATGCAAGGAATATCTATATTATAAGCGAGAATGTCTGTTGGTAACGGAAGTGAAAGTAAATCTGTCCGTCCTAAATTTCTGTTCGTGACGGAAGTGAAAGCAGGAAAAGTCATAATCGTGGCCTGATGGTTATCTTGAGGTGGTGGTTATCTGCGGGTAGTGGTTATCTGGGGCCCCAAGATAACACCCCCAGAGTGGGGGTAGTGGTTATCTGGGGCCCCAAGATAACACCCCCAGAATGGGGGTGGTGGTTATCTGGGTTAGGTCCAAAATCCTTCGATATCCGAATATCCTGGTATCTCAATATTCTTGATATTCCTGATATTCTTGATATTCCTGACATTCTTGATATTCTTGATATTCCTGATATTCTTGATATTCTTGACATTCTTGATATTCAGAATATAGGGAATATTAAGAATATTCAGAATATCAGGTATATCAAGAATATTCAGAATATCAAGACTACTCAGAATATCAAGAATATCAGGAATATCAGGATAATCAAGAATATTCAGAATATCAAGAATATCAAGAATATCAGGACTATCAAGAATATCAGGAATATCAGGAATATCAAGAATATCAAGAATATTCAGAATATCAGGTATATCAAGAATATTCAGAATATCAAGACTACTCAGAATATCAGGAATATCAGGATAATCAAGAATGTTCAGAATATCAAGAATATCAAGAATATCAAGAATATCAAGAATATCAGGAATATCAGGTATATCAAGAATATTCAGAATATCAAGACTACTCAGAATATCAGGAATATCAAGAATATCAGGAATATCAGGATAATCAAGAATATTCAGAATATCAAGAATATCAAGAATATCAGGAATATCAAGAATATAAGGAATATCAAGAATATCAAGAATATCAAGAATATTCAGAATATCAGGTATATCAAGAATATTCAGAATATCAAGACTACTCAGAATATCAGGAATATCAAGAATATCAGGAATATCAGGATAATCAAGAATATTCAGAATATCAAGAATATCAAGAATATCAGGAATATCAAGAATATCAGGAATATCAGGAATATCAAGAATATCAAGAATATTCAGACTATCAAGAATATCAGGAATATCAAGAATATCAAGAATATCAGGAATATTCAGAATATCAGGAATATCAGGAATATCAAGAATATCAAGAATATCAAGAATATCAGGAATATCAAGAATATCAGGAATATCAGGAATATCAAGAATATCAGGAATATCAAGAATATCAGGAATATCAAGAATATCAGGAATATCAGGAATATCAAGAATATCAGGAATATTCAGAATATCAGGAATATCAAGAATATCATTAATATCAGGAATATCAAGAATATTCAGAATATCAAGACTACTCAGAATATCAAGAATATCAGGAATATCAGGATAATCAAGAATATTCAGAATATCAAGAATATCAAGAATATCAGGAATATCAAGAATATCAGGAATATCAGGAATATCAAGAATATCGAGAATATTCAGAATATCAGGTATATCAAGAATATTCAGAATATCAAGACTACTCAGAATATCAAGAATATCAGGAATATCAGGATAATCAAGAATATTCAGAATATCAAGAATATCAAGAATATCAGGAATATCAAGAATATCAGGAATATCAGGAATATCAAGAATATCAAGAATATTCAGAATATCAGGTATATCAAGAATATTCAGAATATCAAGACTACTCAGAATATCAGGAATATCAGGATAATCAAGAATGTTCAGAATATCAAGAATATCAAGAATATCAAGAATATCAAGAATATTCAGAATATCAGGTATATCAAGAATATTCAGAATATCAAGACTACTCAGAATATCAGGAATATCAAGAATATCAGGAATATCAGGATAATCAAGAATATTCAGAATATCAAGAATATCAAGAATATCAGGAATATCAAGAATATAAGGAATATCAAGAATATCAGGAATATCAGGTATATCAAGACTACTCAGAATATCAGGAATATCAAGAATATCAGGAATATCAGGATAATCAAGAATATTCAGAATATCAAGAATATCAGGAATATCAAGAATATCAAGAATATTCAGAATATCAGGTATATCAAGAATATTCAGAATGTCAAGACTACTCAGAATATCAGGAATATCAGGAAGATCAGGATAATCAAGAATATTCAGAATATCAAGAATATCAAGAATATCAGGAATATCAAGAATATCAAGAATATCAGGAATATCAAGAATATCAAGAATATTCAGAATATCAGGTATATCAAGAATATTCAGAATATCAAGACTACTCAGAATATCAGGAATATCAAGAATATCAGGAATATCAGGATAATCAAGAATATTCAGAATATCAAGAATATCAGGAATATCAAGAATATCAAGAATATTCAGAATATCAGGTATATCAAGAATATTCAGAATGTCAAGACTACTCAGAATATCAGGAATATCAAGAATATCAGGAATATCAGGATAATCAAGAATATTCAGAATATCAAGAATATCAGGAATATCAAGAATATCAAGAATATTCAGAATATCAGGTATATCAAGAATATTCAGAATGTCAAGACTACTCAGAATATCAGGAATATCAAGAATATCAGGAAGATCAGGATAATCAAGAATATTCAGAATATCAAGAATATCAAGAATATCAGGAATATCAAGAATATCAAGAATATCAGGAATATCAAGAATATCAAGAATATTCAGAATATCAGGTATATCAAGAATATTCAGAATATCAAGACTACTCAGAATATCAGGAATATCAAGAATATCAGGAATATCAGGATAATCAAGAATATTCAGAATATCAAGAATATCAAGAATATCAGGAATATCAAGAATATCAGGAATATCAGGAATATCAAGAATATCAAGAATATTCAGACTATCAAGAATATCAGGAATATCAAGAATATCAAGAATATCAGGAATATTCAGAATATCAGGAATATCAGGAATATCAAGAATATCAAGAATATCAAGAATATTCAGACTATCAAGAATATCAGGAATATCAAGAATATCAAGAATATCAAGAATATTAGGAATATTCAGAATATCAAGAATAGCAGGAATATCAAGAATATCAGGAATATCAAGAATATCAGGAATATCAGGAATATCAGGAATATCAAGAATATCAGGAATATCAAGAATATCAGGAATATCAAGAATATCAGGAATATCAGGAATATCAAGAATATCAGGAATATCAAGAATATCAGGAATATTCAGAATATCAGGAATATCAAGAATATCATTAATATCAGGAATATCAAGAATATTCAGAATATCAGGAATATTCAGAATATCAAGAATATTCAGAATATCAAGAATATCAAGAATATCGACAAGATCAAGAATATCAAGAATATTCAGAATATCTAGAATATTCAGAACATCGAGAATATCGACAATTTCCCGAATATATCGAAAATATCAAGCATATCGAGAATATCTTAAGTATCAAGAATGCCCCCTTCTAGAATACGGGAGTATTCGCTAGAGATGTGACCAGTTCTGCATACTAAAGACTGCGTTCCACTTCGTTGTGGCTGCAGAGCAGGGGAACCTTAGCAAAAATTTGAAGATGAGGTTTTTTGTGCCAGATGGTGGGAACTGAGGCTGACTAGCTGCGCACGTATATGTCGGTTCAGTTAATTGGTTGGTCAGAGGGTGCGGGGAAAATACCTTGGAAATCTTATAAGAAGGGTTTCGTTGTGACTCTTATTCATTCCCGTTCTAAGTGTCGTTCCGAGTACAACTAAAAAACGATTCTCCTGTTCTGACTTACAACAAGCATCACGGTAGATTTTCGACATCAGTTATCCAAAATGTTCTGTCAAAGGTGTGGGAACAGTGCGGGTTTTAAATTGGAAGGACTGACACGTAAGTGTTGACTTTCACTGAGATATCTCGATAGATATTAATTATTTGATACCTTGCAGTGATTTGCCAGACGTGCAGGAAAGCTCAAATGGTAACCATTGAGCATGAACAGATGTCGGTTAGTCTCGGAAGATGTCATGGATGTCGGAACTTTACTCTAGGTATGAAATATCTGCTACATTTGTAAATAAAGTAACCACAAAAATAACAACGGTTTGAATTTCTTCGGTTATGGATTGTTTGCTATTCTGCCCATCGTGTGGTATTAACCAGGAGTCTGCGATCGCGATCGGGAGGCTCGCAAAGGATCGAAACTTGGAAGTTGCAAAATTGCGAAAGAAAAACCGGGAATTGGCAAAGGCCTTGAACAGACAGAATGCGAAGGATTCTCAATGCGGATCATGCAAGAAGGCGAAGCAGGAGGTGGAATTTGATGATGATACCGATAAGGATTTGAGTTTGATGGAGGAGTCTGTCCTAAGCCTTGACAGTTATAAATCTGAGGCCGATCAGACCAAAGCCGAGGAAATAGGTGACGGTGCGTGTCCAACGGTTGACAACAAATCCAATTAATTAGTAAAATAATTTTTGCATGCTGTTGAGATTTATGCATTTATCACTCTCTAATGTTGACAATTCATTAATTGATTTACTTTAATAAACGTGATTAAGATTTCGTTTCTAAAATATAATATGACAGTTTTATCGCGTATATTTTTAACCCATTGGTAATCAATATTGTATAATTTTGGTTTGCATACATTTAGTTACATAAATCTAATCGCACTACTTGGTTCGCAAAATTATGTTGAACTCATTTTACCATTCTCCATAAGTAGGCATACATCGTCATAGTATATAGTATGTTAGTTGCATGTAAAATTGTCCATTTCTGTTCAAGAGGCTGACGTGTGCACAACTCAAGAAACTAATAACCCGTATTGATGGTTGACAGTTTGGAATATTTTGCTTAGTTTTTATTTATACAAATCGTTTCCGTGGCTTGAAAATGGATTCTATTCCTTCGTCAGCCGAAAGAACAAGAAGCTATCGTGCATCTAGAACTGAAGAGCAGAAAAAGAAACAAAAAGAAATTGACCGGCTGAGAATGGCAAAAAAGCGAGCTGAGGAAAAAGAACGGAGGAAGAAGAACGAAGAAGGTAAGATTATGTTGTTGGCAAATATACTTTGTTCTGCTTCAAACTTAAATTTCATTTTATGTTACCGAATATTAGCTGAGATGAAGGAAGTGCAAATTCTCGACACGTCGAAACCTTCATCGTCGGCACAACAAAAGCGAAAATACCGTGGATCTATATCCGTGGAAACAAGAGATAAGCTCAAGGAAACTGATCGCCTGAGAAAAGCAAAGAAACGGGCGAACGTAAATGCAAAAAGTGGGTCATCTGAGGATGGTAATCTTTCGTTGCTTACAAATGATACAGTATACTCTATTTTCCTTTATATTTCATGTTTGATACTGACAGGACCTGAGATGGACAACATTGAAGTTGCAATTCTGACAAGTGGAGTTGAGATTACAGAGGCTAATTGCTTGGATAGCAATAGCTCTTTTGAAGGTTAGACATAAGAAAATTTTGCATCGAACAATAGTACATTTAGCTGTTACTGGTTCCAGACTCCGGTACTGAGCTATGTTCCCAAATATCGTCAGCGTCCGCACAACGGGTCCAGGTACACCGAGGTAAAGCTACAGAACCAGAAAAAGAAACCAGACGGAGGTCCGAAAGAATTCGAATACAGAATAGTCAATTGATGGAAACGGCGGTTGAAGAAGCACAGCGCAGGAGCATGGACGCGGTTCGACATTATCTACAACGGCAACAACAAGGTGATGACGTGGGTACTCGGACTGTTGGAGAAGTAGACGATAAAACTAATGAGCATAGTTGTGGAAAGATAAATATTATTTGTGAATCTTGCTGCTCCAAAAATTTTGTGAACGAAGCCACAGGCAAAGACCAATCATTCACCCCGTGTTGCCAGAAGGGGAAAATTCAGTTGCCTCCGATAAAAACTTCTCAGTATATCAAAGCCCTAATGACTGGTCAACACGAAGAGTCAAAAAACTTCATGGAGCACATCAGGTCATTCAATAGTTCCCTTGCTTTTGCCTCCACTGGTGCAACTTTATCCACCCCACCTGGTCATGGACCTTATTGCTTCAGGATTCATGGCCAGATTTATCACCGAGCCGGCACATTGCATCCAGACGAGGGAGAGACCCGACGTTACGCTCAACTCTATATCTTGGACTCGGGATTGGCGGCATCTCAACGCTTATCACTAACTGAAAATTCAAAATGTTCTGCAACCCTAATGGAAGGCTTGAGTCAATTCATGGAGCAAAATAACCCATTCGCCAAAGCATCCAAAATGTTGTATGAGGTAGAACCAGAAAATGAAGAACTCGCTCGGCAAACTAATCTACCTAAAAGCGTCCTTTTCATGGCTATTTCGCAAAATCAGAAAAACGATAACAGACGGTACAATGCTCCCAGGGCCAACGAGGTAGCAATTGTATTTCAAGGAAATGATGGCAAACCCCCCCTTCATCGGGACCTCCTCATACATCTCCGAAGCGATCCCTCCAATCCTACAGCAGTTAAAACTAAGCGAATCAGTGTGTTGGATCCACTTCTTGAAGCAATGACGTATCCATTACTTCACCCATTCGGCGATCCTGGTTGGTCCCCAGAATTGAGACATGTAAACGATAATAACACACGCGTCTCACAGATGGAATATTACGGATACCGATTTGCCGTCAGAGAAGATTTTAATCCATTCTTAAGTGCAGGAAAGTTAACTCAACAATTCTTCGTTGACGCATACGTAAAAACAGAGGGAAATCGCCTTAATTTCGTAAAATTGAATCAGGATAAACTGCGTACTGAAAAGTATAGATGTCTGCAAGATTTCATAAGTTCAGATGTAAACACTGGCGCGTGTCCAGGAAAAGCTTATGTTCTGCCGTCATCATTCCAAGGAAGTCCCAGGAACATGCAGCAGCATTATCAAGATGCGATGGCAATTGTCAGACGATACGGTAAACCGGATCTTTTTATCACTATGACGTGCAATCCCAGGTGGAAAGAAATTCAAGAAAATCTGAAGCCCAACCAACGAGCCGAAAATCGCCCAGACTTGGTAGCCCGTGTCTTTAATCTAAAGTTAAAAGAACTTCTTGATGATATTAGTAAAAAGCACGTCCTCGGGAAGCAGAAGGCAAGGATACACGTAATTGAATTTCAAAAACGGGGGTTACCACATGCCCATATTATTATGATGTTGGCCCATGAAGATCGCGCCGAAATCCCAGATGCTTCTACTCATCCGAGGCTATACGAAATGGTTGTCCGTCACATGATTCATGGACCGTGTGGAACCCAGAACATGAGAAGCCCGTGTATGGATGGCAAAACATGCACCAAAGATTTTCCGAAAGATTTCGCAGCGGAAACCATTGCCAATCATGGTGGCTACCCAAGATATCAAAGGCGGAACAACAGAGCAAGTGCAACTGTTGGTCAGAAAGTTATTGATAATCGATGGGTTGTTCCATACAATCCTTATTTACTGCTCAAATACAATTGCCATATTAATGTAGAAGTCTGTGCAACAGTTAAAAGTGTCAAGTATCTCTTCAAATATGTGTACAAAGGTCATGACTGTGCAAGTGTTGAAATTAGAGAGAACCAAGGAATAGAACACAATGAAGTGAAATCCTTTGTTGACACTCGATATGTAAGCCCACCCGAAGCAGCCTGGCGTTTGTTTGGTTACCGTATGCACATCCAAACGCATACAGTTACTCGCCTTGATGTTCATCTACCTGAGGAACAGAGCGTCAGATTTGAGAAAGACAGTATTCCCACTGCCCTTAAGGAAGCCGCCCAAATGGATACTAAACTTATGGCTTGGTTCAAATTAAATCAATCTGACGAAAACGCGCGTAACTACTTTTACCATGAAATACCGGAACACTACATATTCGAGACTTACAAGGATATATCTCAGGACGATCCGAGCAAACAAATTACACGGAGACGATGGCGGAAGCGGAAAATCAGACAAGGTGATAAAGCCATCGGTCGAATGTACACTGTAGGCCTTTCTGAAATAGAGCGCTATTGCCTTAGACTTCTTCTTCTTCACAAGAAAGGTGCCGTCTCATTTGACGACTTGAAAACCGTTCAAGATGTGCAATATGAAAAATTTCAAGATGCAGCTGCTGCTCTTGGCCTCCTAGACACAGAAGAGGTGTGGGAGGATACACTTAATGATGCTGCTGTTTCAGGGATGCCTTACCAGCTCAGGCAATTGTTTGCTCTAATCTGTGTCTTTGCCGCTCCGACCAATATAATAAGACTTTGGGAAATTCACCAATCTGCTCTAATGGAAGATTTCGTCCACCATCACCACCACTTAAACAATTGCCATCACTGCCTAAATCTCGCTCTGATCGACATCGAGCAGACTCTAGCTGTACATAGCAAATTTTGCCATGATTTTGGTTTACCTAAGCTAACTCCAGCCGCTTTGATTGCAACGGGTACCAATTTTAATCAACTGGAAGAAGAGCTGCTGGGATTAGAAATGTCATGCGACTTAAATTCAGAACAATTGTTGGCATTTGATGCTATATGTGAAGCAGTCATGGACTCGACACCGCAGCCGAAATGCTTTTTTATTGATGGGCCCGGTGGAAGTGGCAAAACATATTTATATAAAACCTTAATCAGCACCATGCGGGGTGAAAATAGGTCTGTACTTCCGGTTGCATCAACTGGTATAGCTGCTAACCTCTTGCCGGCAGGACGAACATATCATTCCCAATATAAGATGCCAATTAAATTATTTGAAGACTCAGTTTCCAACATTGTGCCAAAATCAGCAGATGCGAAACCGATCAAGGCCGCAGATTTACTAATTTGGGACGAATCAACGATGGCTCCCACACATGCTTTATCTGTGGTAGATCGCCTACTGAAAGAGGTCATGGAAAATGATATTCCGTTCGGTGGAAAAGTGTTACTTCTTGGGGGTGACTTCCGGCAGACACTTCCTATTGTGGTGCATGGATCAAGATCAGCGATAGTAGAAACCTCCATCAAGTTTAGCACCCACTGGGACAAATTTAAAAAACTCAATTTAGTTGAAAATGTTCGATCAGTTGATGTCGAGTATGGACGCTGGTTACTGCAACTAGGAAATGGGGAAACTCTAAACTCTGATTGTCTGGGCGAAGACATTGTCGAAATCCCCAGTCACATGATTGCAACATCCCCCATTGCTGAGGAAATTTGTGGAAAGCAATTAAAGTGTTTTGATGACGTTATGAAAATTTCAAATCGTGCCATTCTCTGTCCTAAAAACGAGGACGCCCATAATATCAACCAGCAGGTCTTGGACGTCTTGAATGGAGAGGAGACATCCTATTTGAGTGTGGATTCCATTGAAGACGAAGCAGGCCAAGACGCAGTTTTCTACCCAACCGAGTTTTTGAATGGACTACATCCTTCTGGAATGCCACCACATAATCTCCGCCTCAAAGTCAGAGCTATTATAATGCTTCTCCGAAATTTAAACACCAAACGTGGCCTGTGCAACGGAACACGCCTGATTATAACAAAACTGCAACTAAACCTCATTACAGCACAGGTCTTAACTGGTTCTGCGGCCGGACAAATGGTCTTTGTTCCAAGAATTCAGCTCACAACAGCTAACCCAGATATTCCGTTTGTTTATCGACGCAGGCAGTTTCCAGTTAACTTGGCTTTTGCGATGACAATTAATAAATCCCAAGGCCAAACACTAGAAATGGTAGGAATTTATCTTCCCGAACCTGTATTTAGCCACGGTCAGCTGTATGTTGCCTTTTCACGCGTTAGGAGATCCTGTGATGTGAAAGTAGAAGTAAATACAAATAGTGTCCAAGGCAAATTAATACCAGGAAGCGATAAAGTGTCCTTAAATACTAAAAATGTAGTATTTAAGGAGGTGTTAAAATAGATTTAAAATGATAATGTGTATTGTTGATAGATTCTTATAGGGAATAATTAATATAGTTTTCTATTGTAATGTGTTGACCGGCGTCAATTAGATTTAGCATTATATTTTTATCTAATGTGTACACAACGAATTTTTTATTTACTCAATAAATATTCAGAGTTCACGATTTTGTCTTTTGAGTGTTTTGGGTGCACTAGCTTTGCAATTACTTTAAGATTATGAATTCTACCTTACCACCTCTATAGATATTTATATATTTGGCACATTAATCATACAACTAATGTTTATTCACTCTCTCTTCCGACGCAGACAGTCATTCCCGTTGATAGTATAGCTCTCATGGCCCGGCGGAAGACGGGCTTATTCGCTAGTATAAGATAAAAACAATAATAATTTTAATTTAATCCTCTGAATTTTTGTAGTCGAATTTGTTTGAAGGACAAATTTTTGTGTCACATTATTGAAACATTTGCAAAATATGTATGTACTTCAGAAAGAATACATTGGTTTCACGATTTTTTTAACAGTATTTTGACAGCGATAAAAAGTAAATTTCTTCAAAAACCCTGCATTTTCGTGTGACTGCTGCCTTCTCACGTAGATTTTCGTATTTTTGTGGGTGTGTCAGCACTGGAAATCCAAACCCTGGGAAGAACAGAGCTCAAAATACTCTATGTTATTTTGACAAAGTATTTTGTCTCCCCCCCTTTTAACTTGTATTGAATAATGGCCAGATCTTTGGTCAGTTTTTTGTAATTTCATGCCTAAGTTTTTGTCGACAGTGCATAGATGTAATTTTATCGTATCCTATATAACGGAAAATTATCTAGTTAATAATTTGTGCATATTTTTTTATTTCCTAAATAAATACATTTTGCGACGCTAAAAGTAAACAAGAAATTATAAACAAGAAATTATAAACAAGAAATTATAAACAAGAAATTGTAAACAAAGTAAATATGTTGACAATACACATGTAATTAATTTACATGGAATTAAAAAATACTTCTCTCAGAAATTCAACTTTTTCTAATTTCACAAGAAATTCAAAAATACTGTTTTTTTTGGAAGTTTATGCAAAAGACTATCAAGATTACTTCGAAAAAATTTAGACGTCAAAATTGGTTATTTTGCTGGAACCAAGCTATCATCTCTACTCTTCAACTTTAAAGACAAAAAAGAAAAAGTCAACTGCGGAATATACAAAATAAAATGCAAACGATGTGCAGATGTATATATTGGAGAATCTGGACGAGACATTTTAACAAGACTTGAAGAACATGAAGCACACGTAAGAAGAAATCGAGTCCAAGCTTCAGCAGTAGCCCTTCATATGGCGGAGAATCCGGGTGAGGAGATTGATAAGGCCTCTTTCATGTTAGTTGAAAGAGAAACCCGATATTTTCATCGAAAAATTAAAGAAGCTTTGTACATCAAGAAATCCATCCATTCAATGAACACCAATAATGGAATGAAAATTAATTCCATATGGACACCAACAATTTTACCATTTATAAAAAATCCGTAAATTTCCAAGAGGATTAATGTAATTTACCAAGTTATAGAAATTGTGAGAGTGATTAATTGTAAAATAATTATATTATCTACGTTGACCCTGAAGAAGGCAATATTTATTTGTCGAAAGCTTGGCGAAGCAAAATAAAACTGTAAAGTTTACAAAATAGTCCTCCTAGACCGTTTCACAACATTTTTTGCGAACTTGCGGCGCCCATAACGTGCTGAAATTTGCGCATCTGCCCAAGTGCCGAACCAAATGTTGTTTGTAAAGACTTGCTCTTTCAAACTAACATGGTCAAAAAATTATCTGGGCTGAACATGGTTTGCGCCTCCATTGTGAGTCCCGAAACCGGTGGCCAAAGCCATCATATCAATTTCTGTTCCCGGTTTACTCCTTTGTGGGTGGGTGCTTCCACTGTTTGTTGTTTTTTCTAATTTCAGGGTCATAACAATGAACCTAGGTTCATTACCCAGTGACTAAATGCAAAAAGAAGTACATGTTTCCGTTTTGAAGTTCTAAATCTACGTAAAAAACCTTGGCTAAATTTTATCGGTTTTGTCCGTTTCGCTGTTTTTGATCACATGAGTCGATCTCCTCGACTCAGCCGTGACCGTGAATTTTTAAGCTATGAGATCTGAGATACATATGAGTTTATCTTACACTCCAACAAGAAAAGTGGGGCAAAATGACTCTCCTTCTAGGCGAGGCCGACTAATTTTCTACCTCCCCTCGTATATGTTTTACATATTTTTTGCTTAAAGTCTAAAATTCTTTGATAAATATTATTTATTAAGTAATTACACTTTGTGACACTAACGTCAAAATTGACACGTGCCTTTCTTCATCACATATTTACATATATAATTTCGTGGCGTAAATTTTATTGGTATATACATTTTTCACATATTATTATTTTTTGAATGAACTAAAGTATTTCGAATAATTTCTAAGTTTTTAAATAAAATTCAGATTCCAGGTAAGAATTTGCGGGGGAAAAGTAAATAAATATTCTTGAATTTCTGGGGGTAAGACTTCACAAAAGTGTCGTTATTTCCAACATATTTATTTATTGCTTGTTTTTAACGTCGTAAAATTTATTTTTAAATAAATCATTAGACCCAAACAATTTACTAGATATTGCTGTGCCAGTAAACCGTTATGCCTTATTGCCTTGCGACGTGATGTACTCAATCATTTTCTCTAATGATGCATTTTTTTGGGAAACAATTAGAAACTAATTGAACAAAAGTATTTACTATGTTTTTGAATGCATATAGGTATAGCATATTTATCATGAAATTGGAATTTGACGCATTTTCATGGCAGTATTAAGAAAGGAGAGCAATTTAAAGTTCATATTTCGTAAAATATTCACAAATTCGTTTCCATCTGCATTTTGACGGCATCCTCGTCATATTCAATCAGTGGCCGCGGAGGCCATAGGGCAGATGGTGTGGACATCGAATAAGCCTGGGACATTGTCCCCTGTCTCCACCCTTCCGCGGAAACTGCATCCCATATGTGTGCTATGTGGGAAGGATAAGGAGCAAACTAACGCCACCACCTCCATCATTTTAGCGGATCAACCCTCATTAGAGGTCAGTAATTATGGTTACAGTCATAAAAAAATAGTCGTAAAGTCAAGAGTAAAAAATTAGGGAAATTTGTATTAAAAAACTGTTGTAAAAATATTACTTTTTTACGTTTTCCAACCAAATTATTTTCCATTTGTAAAAAAAATCATTTTCCTTCTGAGTTCTTTGACTGGGGAAAAGTTTTTATTATATTTAAAAAAATAACCAAAAATATTACATATTTTTTTCAAATAATGGCCCAAATATTTTCAAATATTGAAAAATGAAAATGAAAAATATTTGGGAATTGTTAATGACAAACCAACACAATCTTTGAGCACTTTTCACTCTAAGAAATATTCCTAAATATAAAAAACGACGTTAAATGATTACATTTTAATTTTTCCAAGCTAAGAAATACTTTATGATTTCGAGCTTTTTTTATACAAGGTTCTCTTTTTTCTGTTAACACGGTCAAAATATTGACGAAAACTGTATTAAAAAATCGCAGAAATGACATTCATAATCGCAGAAAACAAGTGATTATACACATTTTATTAAAGTCAGTACTATTTTTGATTTGTAAAAAAATTGGGAAACATATCAATTTAATATTTGTGAAAAAACCGTGAAAATATATATGAATTAAACGACATGAAAAATGACCTATTTTTCCCACAATGGCTGAAATAATTCCGAAATATTGTGAAATGAGGATGAAGAATATTTAGAAATTTTTGGCAAAGTCGAAAACCTAAATTACCGCACAGAACATTCTACAGATCTTTGACCAGTTTTGCCATATTAAATATTCCTAAACATAAAAAATGGAGTTAACTGATTACACTTAATTTTCCCAAGTTCAGAAATATTCCTAGATTAGGATTGTGGAAATCTGTATTAGGAAATAAGAATGAAAAATATTTAAAAGTTTTTCGAAAAGTCGAAAACCCAAATTACCGCTGCACCAGTTCCGGAAGTTCGAGAGATCTTTGACCAGTTTTACTACATTAAATATTCTTATTAAAAGTATTCCTATTAAAAGTATTAAGCATTTTCCGTATGAAATATTTGACTACCAAAATTTGACAATAAAAAAAATTAACCAATATATTATTTTTATAACCTGCTTTTAAAATAATAGCTGAAATATTTACAAAATATTGATACATATTAACGAAAAGTAAATATATTTTTTTAAGTAAATATTTTCGAAAAGAGTAGGAAACCCGAATAAGCGCGTGCCATAAAATGAAACTGTTTCAATAAATCTTTGGTAAGTCTGGCGATAATGAATATTCCTAAACATGAAAAATGAATTTGCTTAATTACATTTAATTTTCCCAAGTTAGGAAATACTTTTTAACTTAATTTGAATTTCTGGTGTTTTGAAATTTTACTAATTTCCAAAAATTTATAAAACTGACAAGAGTGAGAGTGAAACTTTGTTAAAGAAATTTAACTTATCGAGTACAAATTTTTGGTCCAGAATTTTAAATAAATACTCAACGGGGAAAAATAATTAAAAACGGGTTGATCTTGACGATTTTGGTGATAAATTGTCGTGTCCTATGTTAAGTAAGAATTTGCTGTCGCATATCGATAAACATAAGTTTAAAAAATCTTCAAATAGTTTTGAGATAATAAATATTCATAAAAATGTAAAATGGCGTTCTTGATTTCCAGAATTTTTAATATTTAGAAATTTTACTGATTTACAAACCTAGGGAACAAATCTCCCTTTTCTTTCTAAATTGCGAAGATATTGATGAAACAATATTTAGGAAAATACGATTAAACTATTTCCAATTCCATGTTTTTCAAATAATGGCAGAAATATTGACATTTAGCAATTTTTTGTATTAAATTTGTACAAGTTTATAAACGCCTCATGATTTCGAGATTTTTTTATTTGCTTTAACCAATTAACAAATGGTTATTGATTTCAAGAATTTTTAATGTATTGAAATTTTACTGATTTAACCAGGGAACAAACAAGGGATCAAACCACCCTCGGAGAAATATCGTTTATAAATTGGTTTCAAAGTGCATAAAAAAATTATACGTTTCACTTTCTATCAGGAAAGGAATAAACCTTTAAATACATTTTTTTAACCCTTTCCTTCGTAACGATGGATATATCCGTCCCCGGATTTCGAACGTTGCTGCGGAACAATGGAAATATCCGTCGTCATAAACTTGGCGTTGTGACGGAACAGAGGATATTTCCATCCTAATTTTTAAGGCGTTGCGACGGAGCAACGGATTTATCCGTTGTCTCAAAATTCGGCATAGACACGGAAAGAAGGAAATATCCTTTATTTTGGTCTGTGACTTTATTGCGTAGTGAAGGATATTTCCTCTCATTGAAAAAATATTTTTTCCATGGATTTACACATCTTGAAAAAAATTCGGTTTTTAGCCCGAGTCAGGGGTTGTGTACCTGCTTTGTCCGGTGTGTCTCTGCCTGTCTGGTTATCAATAACTCTCATAAATCTATCCTATCGACTTTAAATTTTATACTATTACTTTGTCATTTTTAATTTTCCGAAATTTGAAGTTGATAGAATAAGTTTCAAGTAAGTCAAGACGCAAGACGGACGGATGGACAACACGGGTACATAAGTCCGAGTCTACGAAAAAGGAGCCGGCGAAAAAGGAGCCGGCGAAGAAGGAGCGTGGAAGAAGGGGCCGGGCGAAGAAGGAGCCGTGCGAAAAAGGAGCCGGGCGAAAAAGGGGCCGGGCGAAGAAGGAGCCGTACGAAAAAGGAGCCGCAGTAAACACATGTTTATTTTTATGGTTAGCATTATAATTAGGTCAATATTTATTCTTAGGTGAGGCAAATCAATTTGCGTTCTTATAACATACATATAAAAATCTATCAAATATCAAATCAGGTATGGTATATCGACGAAAAAGACCTCAAATAAACAGGTCTGATTTAATTAAATTTACTTCCATGCAATACAATGACAAATTCCGCGGATGTTTATGTTACAAAAAATTGAATATTAATGACTTTCGATTGGTGATTCTTATTCTTTGAAAAAAAAATCAAGAGTGTTTCAACTTTCCATGTTGTCTTGGGATGATCTATTTTCTAATAACCAATAAAAGTATTATCCTTCCATATGAAATTGGATATTCCATCCTGCTAATATGCTTCATTCAAAAACTTGTCAATCTTTTGATGCTTTGCAAAAATTCCAAGCGTACTAAAAACATAAATACAAATAAATGAAACTTTCTGTATTTAGAAGGTGAGTGACATTGTTTAGAAGTGGGTGCAGCTATTCAGATGTAATATATAAGTTGTGAAATTGTTATAACATGTTTAAATATCACTATTTTGGAAACTTGTTTCTCCATAATTTATATCCTGACTATTCCTGACTGATTGATTTTGATGATGTCCTTCAAATAATATTGATAATCATATCGGTAATGTCAATCCATGTAAATTAATTATAAAACTGATAGCATGTTCCTCCACCTAAACGTAGAAAAATTGAAAAGCATGACCATTGTTAAATTCTAGTGTGCAAAACGAGGCTATTCGAAACTTGTTTGTATCACTACTAATTGTAACACTATATAATAACAATAACTACTACAGGTATGTATGCAAAGAGTTGACAGCTTGCTGGCGTACCAGAAAATTAATTAATTAAACTTTAGTACCTTATCATCCTTTAGTTAAGAAAGATGGGGAGGTTAAATGAATATGAATTGCTCAGTCCGTGTCAGATATATAAAACATTTACTATTAACAAGAAGGTTTGCTAAAATTCTAATAATTAATGCATTTAGATTTTATTTAAGAAAGACACGAGTTTTTTAGATAGGGTAATTTAGGAATAATGAGAAAACAATTATTTGTGCCGTCCAATGTTCCAACATTATCGACTAATAAATAAATATTAAATAAATAAAGTTCAGTTTCAATATCATTTTCCCATAACGGTCAACGGTGGTTTTGAGGCGATCCCGTTGATCCTTAACTGATTTTGGTGTTTTTTCGAAAATATATATTTTATGTTATATATTTTGTTGAATTTGATATACCATACTTGATTTGATATTTGATAGATTTTTATGTGTATGTTATAAGAACGCAAACTGATTTGCCTCGCCTAAGAATAAATATTGACCTAATTATAATGCTAACCATAAAAATAAACATGTGTTTACTGCGGCTCCTTTTTCGTACGGCTCCTTCTTCGCCCGGCCCCTTTTTCGCCCGGCTCCTTTTTCGCACGGCTCCTTCTTCGCCCGGCCCCTTCTTCGCCGGCTCCTTTTTCGCCGGCTCCTTTTTCCCCTACCCCATAAGTCCTGGGTCGGGCTAAAATGTCTCCATGATTACGTCATTTTTGAAGTAAAATGCCTCCACAGAAAGTTGAATAATTTTGGAAATATATCCATGGAACGTATCACTGAAATTTTCATTTGCTCCGTGATAAAGTTTGGTAATTCAAAAATTGCTACGCCACAAGCTATGGTTGTGAGGCGTTGCTATTCCGCAGCAACGGGATATTTTTGAGAATTCTCTTACGAAGGAAAAGGTTAATAACAAATATTTATAAAGATGAAAAGTGTCGCTTATTAGTTACATGAAAATTTTCTCGAGTTTAGAAATACTTTCTGATTTCGAGATTTTCTAATAGTTGAACCTTTGTCTTTCTAAATCGTAAATATATTGACGAAACAATCTTTTTTTAATTGTAAACGTATATCCATGCATTTCAAAGAATGGTAGAAAGATTGTCATTTCGAAATTTTTTAATTTAATTTTCACCAAGTAACGAATCGCTTTTGATTTCAAGAAATTGGACAAAGAAACTTTGGACTACTTTTTGCAATGATAAATATTCTTAAAAATACAAAATGGCATTTTTCCATGTTCAGAAATACTCCTTGATTTCGAAGTTTTTTTTTGTAGTTGAACCTTTTCTCTTTAAAAAAGTAAAAAAACAATGTTTTTGAAAAAATACCATCTTTTTCAAATAATGGCAGAATTATTAACACTATAATATCAAGATTGTCTGTATTCAAACGTATATTTCAGTTTTCGAATTTTCGCCTAGGTGGCGATTTTGGCCTTCAAACTAGTTTTTGGCGAAAAATTCTTGTGGGCGTCAAAAAAAATCGTACACGGACCAACCAAAGCCAGTATTCTTCAAAATGCATGCCGCATCCAGTAAAAAATATTGCAAAGTTAAAAAAATTATCCACGAAGGTTTTTTTTTGATTCCTCAAATTTTTTTAGAAAAATAATCCTGACCTTTTACCTATCTGCGACATTAAAAATCGGCGACGAGGAAATTGTCGTCAGGTAGTTTTGACATTTTTGTACGGAGTTTCAAAGTTGAAACATTACGGCATCATGTCAAGGTACAAAATTTGTAATCGTAGCTATACTTTTGTTACATACTTTACTTTACATATGTAACTATTGTTCGGAAGTAAAAATTTTAGTTTCCTGTACCATATGGGTTTTGTTAATTTGTAAACCTTTTTTTATTTATGGACGTATGGAGTTAATTGTCTACGTAAGAATTACGTAAGTAAAATAACAAATCTCAGTTGAACTTTTGATATAATTTTATTCCCATATGAGATAGTATTACGATCAAAATTATTTTAATTAATTACAGCTTACATTCTAAGCATGTTTTGGTCAAACACAAAACTCAATGAACTTTGTAGCTTATTTAGCGAGCATAACGTAATATTTACTTTTTCATGTAATTAAGAAAATGAGAATCCAACATTTCATTACTATGCGAAACTTTACACCATTTTTTCCTTTAACTGGGACCTAAACTCTGCCAATTTATTAATTGGCAAACTAAAATACTCAAAATATTTATCCTCTCTCTTATATCTTCTGAACAACGAAATATCGTACTGATACCGCTTCAAACCACCGGAATCGCACTGAACACGATAACACGATTCACATCGCGTAACCTTATAAAACCCATCGTAACAGTGATTTTCACAGTATCCCCTAAACAAGCCATTTTCTACGTATGACAATCTAAAGGTAATCGTGGCATCGCGATATTTTTCCAGAGTGGGTTGCAAACGTTCAATTTGAGACAGGATTTGATTTCTTTTTTCAGGCCAGAGTTTCCATCCCAATGTTGCAACGCCAGAATATAGAGCGGCGAACGTGACTAGTGAAGGTGTCGATCCTAAGACACTTCCACCCTTAAAGAGAGGACCCCACTCGGTGGCGTATTTGTCCAGGATTTCCTCACACTTGTCCCACGCAATGGAGAGAGGAACACTGCAGGATGAGTTCTGTATGATAAAGCACAAAAACTTACAAGCCGTAATGATTAATGTTCCAAAATACCATGGCGTATTACGATACTACACTCAAAATAAGGTAGTAATGAATCATTACCATGCGGAATTACTATGTGGCTCTACCACGTCGGTTACGATTTGTCGTAGAAATGGTAATAATAAGTTCAGGGAAATTCAAATTTAATACATAATGATATTAACTTCCTTAATATTTGGTAATGAGTTTGAATTTCCCTGAAATTATTATTACCATTTCTACGACAAATCGTAACCGACGTGGTAGAGCTACATAGTCATTCCGCATGGTAATGATTCATTACTACCTTATTTTGAGTGTACCTCCGAAAACCCTATTTGTTTATACATACACTTATGGGAGAATTTTACGTTATTGTTACGCTTTGTTATAATTTCATAATAATTAGTTAATAAAAATTGAAATAATAATTACTTAATAATAATTCGTATAATTTCGTTTTATAATTTCGTAGGTTCGTAATGCTACGTTTTTGTACGTTATTTTGACTGTACCTGTTCCATATACATCTCCATTTCCTTTAACCTGTTCTCAACCGTGTAAACCTTGGATTTAATATCTGCAATTGTTGCAATGGCGAGATGCCTCTCGATGAATTTAGAGAATGCGTCCTCTTTTCCAGATATGATTTCTCGTAGAGTGTTGCATCCCCTTAAAATTGGGCCTATAAACGTTCCAACCCCCGGTATGATGCCAGATACGGTCGCAATTAATCAATTAAATTGAGATATTGTGTTTGCTGAACTTTGAGCAATAGCGAAATCGTCAACGCCTAAGAATACCAATTCTGGATGGGGATATTCATTCCAATCGGTTTTTCTAGTGCAGGAACAACAATGTGCGAAAGAAACCAAAAACGAAAGGAAAATCGGTACAAATATCTGTTTATTCATTGTGCCGACTGAACAACTTGATGTGTCGTCGTGCCATGCAAATAATTTATTTATGTGTGTACAGCTAAGGTAAGCTGTAAACAGTTGGTTGTATTCTACGAAATGCGTGACCATGAAATGATATCATTTTCTTGGTAAGGGTCAATCTTTATGTCAATTTGTTGTGGGTGTCTTATGGAATCAACTATCTTATCTCTCTAACTCTGAAAACAGTTATATACAGTCGATGCTTAATCTAGGAAGGCCAAAATCCATACACAAATCTACACTCAAATGCAGAAATTCAGATATTAAATTTTAAGTTTTTATTTCACTAATTATCATTGCATTACACAAATTACACATCAGAAAAGCTGACTAACAAAGGAGTCGTACATTAAAAATCCCTAACCTGAATAAAAATCGTAGAAATCATAAAAGAGACAAAATAAGTTAAAAAAATACATTAAAAATCATACACCTCTTCTAATTCTAATTCAGATCAGGCATGTATTCTTGGTCGGGCAGAGCCATGCTGAGTCTATGCAAGCTTATGGCTCTGCCCGACCAAGAATACATGCCTGATTCAGATATTATATTATATCCATTTGTAATGTACTGACTATGCGATGACGCCAACGGTCTAGCTCCGATTTTGATGAAACCACGATAATTATGTAGCCTTACATAAATAATTGAACACATATTTCGGGATTTTTCGTAATGCTCGGTTTAGACAAAGTTATGATGGTAAACGTGGCCGAAAATTTGCATTTTTCTCCCTCAAAAACAAAAAAAGAAAAACTTCACGAGAGTTAGTTTTATAAAATATACGTATAATAAATCACAGCGAGGATATTTACTTACGAAAGATGACAAGAATGCTATTTTTAACTTATGCCGAAATTAATTACACCACGGAATGCTTTACAAACATGAATAAATAAATAAATGTAAAGTTATTTTGCATTAATTATTTGTTTTAAAATACGTTTTGCGACGTTAAAAGTACACCTAAACTCGTTAAAAAAATAAATATGTTGGGAATAACGACGATTTTGTGAGCACTGCTGTCCGGAAGGTTTTCCATTTTGTCTCGCAATGTTGCCCAGTTTGGAACGCGTGGGTAATAATACGACACCACGAAGGTGATCACTTGACCATTTTCTGCCACCCCGGAGGCAAACGCCATGCCGAAATGGGTCGTCGCTTTCCACATGATTTGCTCGAAATCGTCTGGTAAAAATGGAAACTTTTGAATAAAGGTTAAAAAACTCTAATTGTAAATAAAAGTACTCCATGCAAAAGCCGTAATTTGCCATGAAAAGGTTAGGATTCAATAAAAAAAAACTTTTTCCATCAAAAGCTTTTCATGAAAAAGTAAGTTTTTCATGATAAATGTGAAAGCTTTTCATGGAAAATTCCGTTTACTAAGAAAACGTAATTTTCTGTGAAAAAGTCAAAGTTTTCCTTGAAAAAGCTAACGATTCTCATGAAAAATTTTGGATGCAAGTATTTTTGCGTTTTTTTAACAAATTTTGAATTACTTGTCTGCGCTGTTCTACTCTTGTTCGAGTTGGGTCTCCTGTTTTCAAAGTCGTAAAAGTTGTGCTGTTCGTACCAGAGGGTGACCACGCTTTCCGGATTGACGAATCCGTCACCCACCAGGTAAATAATGTTTTCACCGAATTCTGCCTTCTCCGTGGCTGCGATATTCTTAAACCCGTGGCGACCTTCGATTGTCCATTTCGAGTTGAAATCTCGTACACCTTTTGCCACCAGGAATTCAGCCCAGGCTTGCGCGAGTCCGGATAACTGCGTGAACAGAGAAAAAAGGCAACGATTTATGTATTTAATGAATTATTGTGCTAAAATTTAAGAATTTGGAACCTTAGGACTTTCTGTGAGGAGGGGAAAGTCGTGATGAGCTCGGTACTCGTTGTGCTTGTTGAGAGCTTGGTCAATCCAGGCTTGAGGAGTGGTAATGTCAACCTAAAATATACGAAAACTTGAAAAAAGAGAAAAATGGAAAGGTTTGAGTAAGGACAAAAAAGAGGTGAATATTATTCTTCACGTGTAAAATTCTGCGGAACGAAGCACGTTTTTCAAGAAACAACTTTTACATTTTCATGCAAAACATTCCATTTTTTATTGGACGATTTCGAAACAAATCATGACGGAAATTGACTACCAATTTAAAAAAACATGATCCGTACTTGTGTGCAGAGTCGTTAAATGATCATATTTTTTCTTTAAATAGATGGTGCAGAATTCTTGAAAATGTAAGGAATTGTAAAAAAAAACATTTCTGTAGAAAATTGACAGCTTGATTTTGCACGTCTCCGGTAACTTTGCATAATCCCTTTTCCATAACGGTTGACGGATATATTGCAGAATTTTTAGTCCATAAAAGTCACATGGTATAAGCAACCACTTTCCATGATACATTTTCTCATAAATTGTAAAACAGGAATAATTTCTGATTAGTGGGAACTAAAGTCGTGTAATACGAAATTGTTCGTATTGCAACGTATTGAACGTAATATATACATATATTTCAGCAATATTTTGCATTCGGCCAGGAAATTAGCATGGTATAGAAACTCACCAGAGATAACTCCCAGAACTGTATCTTGTCCTGAATGACCTTATCGACGTCCTCAATTTCATTTTCTGTGTCACTAACCGGGCTGGAATGACATGGAAAACATTTTTAAAAAACGGTCAAAATATGAGCAAAATATGTCAGATACTCACGGCACTACGTTTTTGAGGTACAGCTTTTGTGGGAAGTCTGGCCTATAAAGGACGTTTCCGGCGGGGTAGTAATTTGCCACGATAAAGGTGACGAGTTGTCCGTTGGGGAGTTGTCCGGTGGCGAAAGCGGTCCCCATGTCCGTCGAACTTTTCCACACGAGCTGGGTGAAATGTCCTGTGGAAATAAAGGGCTTTTTTTTATTTTTTGGAGACAAATTTAAAAAGACTTTTTTTATGCATTTTCTTTCAGAAATTTAGGTGAAAAAATGGTATTCCTCAACAAGTATTTATTTTTGAATTTCTACCCGAAAAACAACTATAAAAAAAATATTTTCCAATTTAAAATCGCAAAATTCTTTTATAAATAAGTAATTACACAAATAATTTCGGTTCTTTGTGACGCTAACGTCAAAATTGACACGTGCCTTTCTTCATCACATATTTACATACATAATTTTGTGACGCAATATTATTTTTTTCGCGCTTTCCTTTAAAATTAAACCAAAAAGATTATATATGTTTTTCAAATAAGGGCCCAAATATTTTCAAAAGATTTAGAAATGAAAATAAAAAATATTTGGAAATTTTTGAATGAAAAACGAAAGCAATCTTTAACTACGTTTGACTTTCCTAAATATAGAAAACGACGTTGAATAATTACATTTTAATTTTCCCAGGTTAAGAAATACTTTTTGATTTCGAGCTTTTTTAATACAAGGTTTACATTTTTTCTGTCAAAATATTGAAGAAAAATGGGTTTAAAAAAGCTTAGAAATGGCATTCATAATCGCAGAAGGTCAGGAATTGTGCGTATTTTATTAAAGTCGTTATTATTTTGGATTCATATAAAATTAGGAAATATGGATCTAATTAAGATTTGTGAAAAAATGTGAAAATACGAAGTAAAGGACATGTTAAATTACATTTTTTCAAACAATAGCTGAATTATTTACAAAATATTGAGAAATGAGAATTAAAAATACTTGCAAAACTTTTAATCTTTGACTAGTTTTTGAAATATAAAATATTTCTTAATAGCAAAAACGACGTTAAATAATTACATTTTAATTTTTGCAAATTAGGAAACGCTTTTTGATTTCTAGCTTTTTTTAGATAAGGTTCACCTTTTTTCTGTCAAAATATTGATGACAAATGTGTTTAAAAAATTGCAGAAATTGCATTCATAATCGCGGAAAATTGGTAAATATTTTATCATAGTTATTACTATTTTGGATCTATAAAACATGGCGTATCCATTTAATATTTGTGTAAAAAACGAGAAAATATGAATTGAAAAATGTGAAATGCGAAATTGCCTATTTTTCAGACAATTTATTTACAAAATATTGAGAAATGAAGGGAGAAATTTTTGGAAAAGTCTAAAACTTAAATTTCCGCTGCCCAATCAACTAAAATTCTATAAATCTTTGAACAATTTTGCCATAATAAATATTCCTAAACATTAAAAATGGTGTTAAATAATTACGTTTTAGTTTTCCCAATGTAAGAAATATTCCTTGATTAGGACAAAATAATTAGGGAAATGTGTATTTAATATTTGTGAAGAAAACTGTAAGAATATGAATTTTTTCGTTTTTCTATCAAATTATTTCCGATTTTTTGTTTAAAAACATTTTCCGTGTGAAATCTTTGACTACAAAAATTTTACAACAAAAAAAAATTAACCAACATATTATTATTATCACCTGCTTTTAAAATAATAGCTGAAATATTTACAAAATATTGATACATATTTAGGATAACGTAAATATATTGAAAAAAATATACAAATTTTCGAAAAAATTAGAAAACCCGCATTACTGCAAGCCGTAAACTGACAACAATTCCACGAATCTTTGTTAAGTTTTGCGATAATAAATATTCCTAAAATGTAAAATGACGTTGCATATTTATATTTAAATTTTCTAATGTTAACAAATAATTTTTAGATTTCTGGTGTTTTGCAATTTTATTGCTTTACAAAAATTTATAAAACTGAAAAGTATAAATACTAATATTTGGTCCAAAATTTTGAATTAATTCCCAGGGACGAAAAATGATTAAAAACGTATTAATTTTTACGATTTTGGTGGTAAATAATCGTGCCCTGTGTTATTAAGTAGGAATTTGCTGTCGTATAACCATAAAGAGCAGTTTAAGAAATCTTCAAGTAGTTTTGGGATAGTAAATATATATTCATAAACCTGAAAAATGGCGTTATTTTTTTCGAGAATTTTTAATGTTTTGAAACTTTACTAATCTACGAAAGCTAGGGAACAAACCACCTTCAGAGCAATATTGTTTACAAATTTATTTCCAAATCCATAAAAAAGAATGCTTTTTCCCAGCCGAATATCTAAACTTTGACTTCTACTTAAAATATCAAATATTTATAAAGATGAAAAATGACGTTTAATAGTTACATTTAAATTTTCTCAAGTTTAGAAATACTTTTTGATTACGAGATTATCAAATATTTGAACGTTTTTTCTTTCATCGTGAAAATATTGACGAAACAATGTTTTGAAAAAATGGTAAAAATATTTCCATGTTTTTAAAATATTGGCCAAAATATTGACGTTTAGGAATTTTTCCATTTGGTTTTTGCCATTAACGAATGGTTCATGATCTCAAGAATTTTCTGGAGTTCATAAATACATACTCCTTGATTTCTAATTTTTTTAGTTCAATATTTTTTTCTTTTAAAATATTTTAATCAAAATTTTAGTCAAAATATTGACGAAACGATATTTTTGATAAAAATGGTAAAAATATTTCCATATTTTTTCAAATAATGGCAGAAATATTGATATTTGGGAATTTTTGCATTATATTTGTACATAGTAATAAATAAACCGTTACAACGCATGTAACCAAGGGGTGAAAGTAGTGTGTCATACGTCAAAGTGAATATCAAATGCTTGGAAAATTTGTTAAGACTGATACTTCTGACGTGTTTTCAATGTTTGTGTCTTATTTGTGTCAAATTTAACAGTTGATAACCCTTTTTGTGACCTTTATATGACCTCTGAGGTCAAAATGGAGGTCACCATTGAATTCGGGGTTAAATTTCAGTTCAAATTGACATAGATATGTCCTATGACCTTTACATAACCTCTGAGGTCAAAATGGAGGTCACCATTGAATTCGACGTTGAAAAATAGTTAAAAATGATGTGTCACATGTAAAAACTGACACGTGACACTTTTTCGTCAATTTTCGTCACTATGACGACGTCATCGTCACAGGTGACGATGTCACAGTGTCCATCTTCGAACTCGTCCTGTCCCTTGACGTTAGGAGTTTACGTTAAAAATTTCAAGTCTCTTTGTCTTTCCGTTCAAAAGTTATCCGAGCTACGGACAGACAGACAGACGGACATAACGATCTTATAAAGGGCTTTCACCCCTTAAGAATTGGCTATATTTCATGTTAAACAAATCCTTATCCATCACATAGTGGCGAAACTGATGAACTCGGTGGGGTAAAAAGTTCACGAGTTTCGGTGGGAATTTTGAATTATTTGCAAAAAAACTGCAAAACTCATCTTGAGTTGTTTACATTTTTAGTGGTTTCCAGTGGGAAGAGTGTGTGGTGGTGGCTTCCCGCCACACATACTCTATGACGAGTTGAGACTAATCTCAAAAAGTAGTACAATTTTTACATCATTTTTCACTTTGCGGGTTTCAATGTACACGCATAAGTTTGAAATTTTCAGAATATAGCTGTCAATAGTTTTGCAACAAATTACCATTCATCGATAAGCAATTGTGATTGTAGTTTTATTTATATTAATCAATATTTGTGCAAATTTCGGTAATATTGAGATTATTGATTAATATAGATAAATCTACAATCACAATTGCTTATCGATGAATGGTAATTTGTTGCAAAACTATTAATAATTATATTGTGAAAATTTCAAATTTTTGCGTGCACTTTGAAACTCTCAAAGTGAAAAATACGGTCAGAGTTCTGGACTCATGCGTAGTATAGAGAGGAAATGCAGAGCGAGAGCTTTTCTCGCTCAATAGAGCGAGGAGATAAAATATCACGCAGGCTTAATAAATGCTTCATGATTTTGAGAATGTTTTCCATTTGATTTTAGCCAATTAATGAATGGTTCTTCATTTCGAGAATTTTTAATGTTTTGAAAGTTTGCTGATGTACAAAAACACGATAAAAATTCCTAAAAATACAAAATGATACTGAAGAATAACATTTTTTCAGTTCAAAACACTTCTTGATTTCGAATATTTTCTTTTAAAATAGTCAACATATTGGAAAAATAATGTTTTTGGAATAAAGGCACAAATATTTCCATGTTTTTCGATTAATTTCATAAATATTGACTTAACGAATGGCTTCGAATATTAAAAGCTCCAACAAGCAAATCTTAACTACGTTTTGCCATGATGGATTTTCCTAAAAATACAGGAAAAAATGGGAGGAGGAACTCACTTTCGTAGAGTTGGTGTCCAAATTGTAGGCCGGGTGTGGTTGGGGGAGGTTAAATTGCCAACGTTTCGAACTCTTGTTCTTTTTCAAGGCGGCGGAGGGGAAGAATTTTGAGAAGTTGTGACTTCACGTGCCGAATTGTGAGTGAGGAAGGAAGGGTAAAAAAGGGTAAAGGAAGACCGTTAACGCGTGCGTAACGGTCTTCCTTTACCCTTTTTTACCCTTCCTTCCTCACTCACAATTCGGCACGTGAAGTCACAACTTCTCAAAATTCTTCCCCTCCGCCGCCTTGAAAAAGAACAAGAGTTCGAAACGTTGGCAATTTAACCTCCCCCAACCACACCCGGCCTACAATTTGGACACCAACTCTACGAAAGTGAGTTCCTCCTCCCATTTTTTCCTATTATTTACTCACTATGCACATTCTACCAAATATTTAACCCAATTTTTTGTGCACTCCTTTTGAAAAATTAATAATTATGGCCCAATCCTTTTTCTACAACAAATTCCTTTCCTCAATTAATTGTTATTCTCCTCCTATCGTAGAACTTGCTAAGAACTATTTTAGTTTCATTTTAAAGAAGTGTCGCTTATCATCTCATTGTCTTTTTTTAAATGCCTGTCTACGTAAAAAGATAATCCCACCTGGTTTCATTTTGAAATTCCATCCCGGCTTCATTCCCAACTCCAGGGATAAGGTTGTCATTAACAAACACCTTCATAATGCTTCTTTGAATTTAATCCGTACTTCATTCCAACATTTTTCTAGTGAAAAGGACATTATTTCATCCAAAATACTCTCCAGTAGAAACGTTTTAAGAAATAATTCGGATCCTAATACTTTCGGCCATATCCTAGATTTAGCCCGGCATTACAACAGTCAATTTTACTCTTCCTTGCGTAACATTAAGAATCATAAATTCCGTAAAAGTCAATCGTCACAATCCGGCCATAATTCTGCCTCCACACCACACTCTTCCGCCACAATTCCCTGTCACCCCCAAATTAACCAAGTTGTTTTAATCCCTCCCGACATTGTTCTGTCTCCAGACGAAACGTCACTTTTATGCCGTGGTCTAACCTTTTCTCCGACCCCTGATAAATCTAACCTTTTCGAATTGCACCAAGACCATGAACATTTTTACCGACGACTACGTTTATTGGGCCATTTTGGTCCTCATTCTGGTTCCTCATCCCCTCCCTCCATTACACAGTTTTCCGAATCCATAATAGACAAGGTTATTCCTAAAAAAAGCTCGTGGACACCCCCTCCAAACCAATTCCCTGATCTGGAATACTTCATAAATTCCTCCCGCAAAGCCCTCCCATCCAGCGGATATAGTTTCCAATCGCATAAATCTAATCTGTCTTCTCAAGAACTGTCTACCATTAAATCTTTGTCCAACCGTACTGACATTGTCATCCGCAAGGCTGACAAAGGTGGGTCAGTAGTAGTTTGGTCCCGTGACCTATATATATCTGAGGCTAATTCCCAACTTAATAATACGAATTTTTATTGCAAATTAGATTCTGATCCGACTTCATCTTATCAGAAACAAGTTTCTAAAACGATTGGGAATTTTATCTCCAGTGGGGATTTACCTGTTTTTGCCCAGCGTTTGATTGAAAAGAACCCACGTTGCTCAGTTTTCTATCTTAACCCTAAAATTCACAAGTATGGCAACCCTGGTCGACCTATAGTGTCAACTGTTTGTTGCCCCACCTCCCTCATTTCCGCCTTTGTCGATTCGGTCTTACAACCCCTGGTCGCAAATACTCCCACGTATTTGAAAGACACGACCCATATGTTACAACTTTTAGAGAATTTTATATTCCCCGTCGACCCTGCTTCTTGTCCTACTTTCTTAGTTACCTGTGATGTTGCCCAGCTATATACGGTCATTCCTCACGCAGGTGGTCTGACCGCAGCGAAAGTCCTTTTTGAATCTAGATCCGTTCTTGATCCCCCGACTCATGTTCTAATCCGGCTTTTAGAATTGGTTTTGACATTAAACGCGTTCGAATTTAATTCTGAATTTTTTTCCCAAATCTCTGGTGTCGCAATGGGCACGAAAGTAGGCCCCAGCTACGCTTGTTTTTTAGCACACCAGGAATTTTTATTCTTTGCACGTTACTCTGGTCCCATGCCCGTTCTCTATAAGCGTTTTATCGACGAAATTTTTATGATTTTTCAATCCCCGGATACCGATGTCACCATCTTTTTAGACGCGATGTCCACAATGCACCCATCGTTGAAATTCGAAACCACAATTTCTAGCTCTTCAATTTGCTTCCTCGATTTGAAGATCTCTATTCGTGATCATAAAATCCTCACCTCAATCTATTACAAACCTACGGACTCACATTCCTATCTTCCATACGATTCGTGTCACCCAAAACACGTTTTGGATAGCATCCCTTACTCTCAATTCCTACGACTCAGACGCATCTGTAGTGATGACGATGATTTCCTAACCCAAAGCTTTACCATGTCACAATTTTTCTCCCACCGTGGTTACCCAAGTCACCTTATCAGGAGAACGCTTGAGGCAGTCAAGGCTGTTTCTCGTAGCTCGCTCCTTGTCCCTCATGATAAGTCCACGAAGGACATTGTCCCATTAGTCGTCGGCTACTCCCCTAACGTGACAACAGTGGTACAAAAAACCAAATCCCTCTTCAATTCAATTCTCTCACATAATCCCAACTTTTCATCTAAACCAATCGTCGCATACAGACGAGCCCCAAATTTGCAACAGCTTTTAGTCCGTTCCAAATTGAAACCGATTGGTGACTCTATTCTACAAGATTCAACAACTTTCGGTACCTTTCCTTGTAATAGACCACGCTGCAAAACTTGTAAATCAGTTTTGCAACAACCTCATCTCAAAATCAACAATTTCACCTTCAAAATCAAATCTTCTTTTTCCTGTATTAGTTCGTCCCTAATTTATGCAATCTCATGTAAAAGATGCCCGGACGTGGTATACATAGGGCAAACCTCTCGTAAATTAGCTGATCGTTTCCGTGAACATTTAAAATCTATTAGCAATAATCTTGGTACTACGGTCTGCAACCACTTCATCCGCAATCACGATATTGATGATATCATCATCACTGCCCTCTGCAACGCTCCTTCTGATGAAAGAAAGCGTTTAACACTTGAAAATAAAATCATCTTTCTTTTCCAGTCCAACAAGCCCCCTGGCTTGAACGTTAACTTCAGTTTCCTTCTAAAATAGTTTTTTGGCAAGTTCTACATACCCTCAGGGCGGTTTGCATTGCCGACGGGTGTTTGGGCGACCCCGAGGTACCTGAGCCTGGACCGTTACGCACGCGTTAACGGTCTTCCTTTACCCTTTTTTACCCTTCCTTCCTCACTCACAATTCGGCACGTGAAGTCACAACTTCTCAAAATTCTTCCCCTCCGCCGCCTTGAAAAAGAACAAGAGTTCGAAACGTTGGCAATTTAACCTCCCCCAACCACACCCGGCCTACAATTTGGACACCAACTCTACGAAAGTGAGTTCCTCCTCCCATTTTTTCCTATTATTTACTCACTATGCACATTCTACCAAATATTTCCTAAAAATACACAATGACGTTGAAGATTTTACATTTTTTAAGTTCAAAATACTCCTTGATTTCGATTTTTTTTCTCCTTTAAAATGGTCAAAATATTGGGAAAACAGGGATTTTAGAAAAAATTGTAAACATATTTCCGTGTTTTTTAAATAATGACAGAAATATTGACATTTATGAATTATTACATTCAATTTTCACCAATTAACAATTGGCTCTTGCTTTCGTGAAATTGGATAAACAAACCTCTTACAACTTTTTGCCATGATAAACATTCTGACGTCGAAAAATTACATTATCTCAAGTCTCAAGTTCATAAATACTCGTAGATTTCTAATTTTTTTATATCCAATCTTTCGTTTCTTTTAAGATAGTCAAAATATTGATCAAAACAATGTTTTTGATAAAAACTGGAAAAAAAATTGTAAACCTATATTTTTTTCAAATAAGAGTAGAAATATTGACATTTAGTAATTTTTACCAAATTAACGAATAGCTTTTTATTTCAAGAATATTACAATTACAAGCTTCCTTGAACAAACCTTTTACTACTTTTTGCCGTGATGAATATTCTTAACCCTTTAGCATGTATGATTAACGACAAGAAAATGCATTAAATCGGGGACACTATAAGAATGTTGTGGTCATGGCGCGGGAGGAGAAATTCAGGAGTTTTTAATAAAACTCGGAAAACTGAAAAATCAAAAATTTAACATTGAGTTGTATAGGGAAATATCCAAATTTTTGGGAAGAAAATCTTCAAATTTAGCATTGTGTTGGCATAGGAGAAATCCCTCAAAATTGCAACAAACTTTAGGTCGCGGAGAGAAAATGGTGAAAATCAATGACCTCCTAGAAACGACAATTGTCGTCCTTCCGCGCCATGACCCCGATTTTTCAGGACGACTTGTGTCGTACTCCCGAATTAAACCATTTCTTATAAAACGACTATTGTCGTCGTTACAGCTTAAAAGGGTTAAAAACACAAAGTGACGTCGAAAGATTACATTTTCTCAAGTAAAGTTTTTTTTACTCTGGACGTTTTTTATATTTTTAAGTCGGGAAAATATTGACGAAACAAGGTTTTTGTTAAAAAAGGAAAAATATTTCCACCTTTTCAAATACAGAGAGAAATATTGACATTTAGAAGTTTTTTACATTCAATCCTTACAAATTAATAAATGCTTCTTTATTTAGAGAATTTTTGAAGCTTTAAAATTTTACTGATTTACAAAAATTATGGAATAGAGCACACTCGAAGCAATTTTTTTAACTAATTGGTTAGCTAATTTATTTCGAATGTTCCAAGACCTTTGAGTCAAAGGTCTTGGAATGAATATTTCTTATTAAGAAAAGTAGTCAAAGCCTTTGACTTAATAAGAAATATTCGTAAAAATACAAAACGATGTTAAATAATTACTTTTATTTTTCACAAGTTCAGAAATACTTTATGATTTCGAAATTTTTTTATAGTTTAACTATAAAAAAGATAAGATATTGAATACACTACGTTTTTTAAAAAATTGTACAAATAATGATGCATCTTTAAAAAAAACAGAATTATAGACATTGGAAAATAACTTTGAAAAACTGGTATTTATGAAGTTATGTAAATATATTGTAAATATGTGGTGAAGAAAGACACTACATACATTCATACCTGTTCACATTTATTCATTTGACTGATTATGATAATGAATTATAGTGAATGAAAATGAATTTCTTGTCATGTGAATGAAAATGACTGAACTGACTGAAGGATTCCGTCATTTCAGATGAATGACTATGTGAATCATGTGAATGTGGATTTTTCACTATCTTCATTTTTCACCCTAAGCTTAATACTAATACATGGGGTGAAGTAGGAAATGAAGTCCGATGAAGTGAAATGAAGTTGAGCGAAAATGACCGAATGTGAAGGAAAATCTTCAGTCAGAAATTGGGATGACTGACTTTTGAATTAAAACTTAATTTTTGAACAGGTACATATGCATACATTTTTTTAAAGTATCAATTTTTGTTTACATATTTTTCCACAGAAATTCTAAATTACCATTTTAAACTTCTTCCAGCCGTCCCTTAAAAAAATCATTCAAAACGTTAATTTTGACGATTTTGGTAATAAATTATCTTGTCAATTTTTATACATACCTGTTCAAAAATTCAGTTTTCATTCATAAGTCATTCATTCTGATTTCTGGCTGAAGATTTGTCTTCACATTCAGTCATTTTCCTTCAAATTTATTTGATTTCACTTCATCCGACTTCATTTCTTACTGGGCACAAGGTGAAAAATGAACGGAATGAAAAATCCTTTCACTCACAGTCATTCATCTGAAATGATGGAATCCTTCACTCATTTTTATTCACTATCAATCTCTATCGTAATCAGTAGAATGAATGAATAAAAGTGAACAGGTATGCTTATCCCCCTCCCCCTAAAAGAATAATTCAAAAACGTAATATTTACTCACCTATTAAACTTTCTGCTCGTGAGGTGACCTTGACCCGGGCGAATTGGAAGTCGTAGTCCTTAATCTCATTGTACCACAGCGTCACTGCAATCGTCCCGTTGACTTGAACGCCTCTCGAGTGCGTGGAAAAGTAGAGATTTTCCCCGATGAAGTACTTCTGATTCGTGGCGTGGTTGTGGTCAAAGAAAAAATTGTCCTTCGCGACGTTCCCATTGCTTCGAATATTTTCCAAGGAACGAGCCAATAAATGGTTCGCCCAGGCTTGACTGATTTCGCAGAGCTGTACAGAAACAGAGGACGGATATGTAATTACGAAAAAAATTTTTAAAATGTGGATTTAATATTTGTGCGAAAAATGTACAAAATAAGTATGAAATAAGTATGAAAAAATGATATAAAAATAAGAATTTTTGCAAAATCTGTACTTTTGAATTTAATGCTCTGAATTTTTTGTGGTTGAATTTCCTTAGAACAAAATTTAGTTCGCATCGTTGAAACATTTATAGAATATACGTATAATCAATCACGGAGCGGATATATATTTACGAAAAATAACTGAAATACTTAAGTATTGAACATTTATGAAAAAAACTCTAAAATATTGACGAAGTGAAATATGTTCGAATAAAAAAACCATAAAAATTTGAATTTTTGACAAATGTGTGCTTTTAATCGTCTAGATTTTTTGTGGTTGAATTTCTTTAAGCACAAAAATTCCATGTCAAATATTTTCGTTCAGATATTTGCACAATATACGTATTTTAGAAAAATAAAGATTAAAGAATATGTAAAATGTTTCCGTATTTTTGAAATAATAGCCAAAGTTTATATATCTGAAAAGCTAGTAATTTGTAAAAAAAATATTTTGAAACTTTTGTGTTCTATAAAAGTTTGGCAGAGCATGGAAAATGTTTGGTCATCATAGCATGAAAAGTTGAAAAGAGATAAATACATATCCGCCCTATGGTAAATTTGTGAGAGAAAGTTAGTTAGTAGAAGATTAGGGAATTTGGAATTCGAATAAGTTTGTGAATACCGTCGTATTTAGCGTTAATGGTTGAGCGTTGTGGAGTGATCGGAGATAATTATGGCGATTTAGAGAGGCTGAGATCCAACTGGAATCGGTCGTTAGTTTCGCCTGAAATTGAGGAAAAAAGAATAATTTGAATAACAATTTTTCCGAATTTTCAAAAACTCACGCAATTTTTGCAAAACATTTAAAAATGCGTTTAATTTAAATGTCTAAATATATGTAAGTAGTAAAGATTTGTGATTTAGTAATAAATAATTCGGATATAATTTTTTATTTGAAAACAAAGTTTTGGAAATTTTGACTTCCTAAAATAATTTTAATGTTAGATATCTCTACAATTTAGGGAAATTGTCACAAATTCAGGGAAATTTTGACTTTCTTAAATATATAAAATATAATTTGGAAATTTATGGAATTTTCCTCACAAATTCAGACAATTCTCATTTTCTAAAAACTGCACGTAATTTTTGCAAAGTTGGACTTCAGCAAGATTTGGACCAAGGTCTTTTTACTTTGGATTTGGACAAATTCTGAATCTAATAAATAATTTGTAAATTATTCTTTATTTGAAAATAAATTTTTTTAACGTTAAAAATATACAAGACGTCGTAATTTTTGCAAATTTCGACTTACTTAAATAATTTGAAAGTTAAATATCTATACAATTATTGCAAATTGTCACAAATTCTGGAAAATTAAATTTTGTTAGATATATAATTCGGAATTTGGAGATTTATGCACAGTAATTAATTTACACAAATTCTGTGAAATTTTGACCTTCTTAAATATATACATGATTCGAAATTTAGGTATTTATCCGAAATTTTGACTTTCTAAAATAGATAATTTAGAAATTTGTGTCCTTCTCTCTCACAAAATTACTCTGAGGGTGAAGTGTTCCCTAGTTTTTGTAATTCGGAAAAATTTCAAAACAAAAAAATATCGAAATCAAGAAGTGTTCCTTAGCTTAATAAAATTATTCAAATGTAATTATTTAACGTCGTTTTTCATGTTTAGGATTATACCCTGATTGCGATCATTATGGGCTCTCCGGGTGGAGCCTAATAGGCAGAAACCAGCCACGTTCCTCAGTTTGCTGAAAAGAATGAGGGGAAGAGCGCTGGTTTCTGCCTATTAGGCTCCACCCGGAGAGCCCATAACGATCGTAATCAGGGTATAGTAAGAATTGAACTGGTAAAATATTTCTTATGTTAACGGGTCTGATTCTCATGATATTTAAATATGCAACGGCAAATTTTGACTCAATGTACTAAAACTTCATGATGTTTCATGAAAATTTTCAAAATCAGCACATTTTTAATCATTTCTCGCCTCTGGGAATTTATTCTAAAATTCTGCGCGACAAATTTGCCGTCAGTGAGTTGATTAATGGAATGACCGTAAATTTGTAGGCCAGTTTCGATGAGTTCCAATTTTTCTGGAGGCTCCCTAAACTTGAGATCTTTTTCAAAAAGGTTCAAAATTTCTAAAAAAAAACATTGGGAACTCCCCCTATACAAATTTGTTGTTCAGAATTTTAAAATAAATTCCCAGAGCCGAAAAATGATTGTTGATTTTGGCTTAATAATTTTAATACTTGTCTTTAAAAGTAAACAAAAAAAATTCGTAATTTTTGTAAATTTCGATTTAAATAAGTAAATAAATAAATCCAAACTTATGTATTATACATTCTTGCAAATTTTAGCTTTCTTATAATTCTAAATTTAGAGGTTACTGTAATTCTCGGAAATTTTGACTTGGGTACTTTCTTAAATTCCTGTAAATTTTGATATTGATGAAGTTCGCACAAATTCTTGCAAATTTTGACTTTGTTAAACGTATAAATCGAAAATTGAATGTAATTATTTAAAATCGTTTTTATGTTTAGAATAATATTTGTTATCGCAAAATATTTCAAATATTTCTCAAATTACTGGAATTTTCGTATACTTATCAAAATTGTGACTTTAACATGCCCAAATCTATGCGTTGATAAAGTACCTTTCTTAATACGACTGGCGATGGGGTGACCACTTTCACTGCGTTACTCGTCTTCTTCACATTTGATAAGTCGGAACAGTGTAATCCTTGCAAAATTAGTAGATTAAAGATGATCACAACGAGGCTGGACAAATGTGAGAGTGAAGATGCGTAAAAATTGGGAGGGATGAGATACATGACTATTTTATTAAGAGGACACAAATATTTTTGAAAATATTAATGACTCTGAATGTTTTTGAGAAAATGAGTCAACTAACAAAATTTGAAACAATTAGAAACTAAAATTGTTTTTCGATGAGTCAAACCATTTGACTTGAGAACAAATGAAGTGAAACGACATTAAGAAATACATGACCAATTCATAATACACGAATATGTAAATAAGCATGTGACCAAAGTCTGCTTGGTGGAGTAAGATACATGTTTATGTAAATATTTCCATTCATGGATTCCATATACTGACCGGAAGTAGATATTTACTGATAAGTTTCCATTCCCATATTATCAGGACAGAAAGAAAGAAGTGACAAAAAATGTGGTGGTGGTGGTTTGTACTCGTAAATATGTGGTGAAGGAGGACACACATGTGCCAATTTTTAAGTCGTATTTATGCATAGAGTATATGTAATTTGCAGTGCAAATTTTGCACAATTTCATGGAAATGTGTGCCAGAGATTTTTGCCTGATTTATTTTGTGGTGGAAATTCCAACCACGAATAATGCGACCCGAATTTTGACATATTAATTTTACGAATTTTCATTCAAAAAACAGGGAAAACTTAGTTAAACCATTCTTTAATTTTTCTTTATTGCGAAAAAATGTGGTGCAAAATATAGTGCGAAAATAAATAAATATCTACATATGTAACGCACAATAATGCGGAAGGGATTAATAAATATTGCACTAATTTGTTTTCTTTGCGAATATATTTCCTCATCGTCAGGCACCTCGCATTCCATGCTTTTTCCTGTTTATGTTTGATTTGTGATGGATAGCATATGCAAACTTTTTCATGTGCCAGGTTCAGAATGGGATTTGCATATGTATTTGCTACTGTGGGCTTGCAAAATATTGGCACGTTATCATATATAGTTAAACTCGACTTGGTAACAATAATAATAATAATTTGATAAACAATTGGATTGATTAGGTACTTATTTGTGGGGATGAGTCATTTTATTAAAATGTGTTGACCGTGTTTTAATTATGGTATGGATTGTTGCTGATAAGGTGGACATGGATGCAAAATTTGGGGTACATATATTGCTGGCTGGCTTATTTTCTTAGTTCATGTTTGTTAATAATAGCTATCAATTAATTGATAAAGCGTATATTCATATGATATAAAAAAACGTGAACCAAGTGCAAGTGCAGTTTTACCTGTAAATAAGTATCTAAAATAGGCTTGAATTTGTATGTATCATGTCCAAAATGGAGAACATTTGGTTTCATGTCGTGCAAAATTAGGACAAGGCATAAGAATTCGAGACTTGCAATAAATGCACACTTGAGGTTCCGAATGTTGTTGTATTTATGTATTTTAATTGCTACTTTAATGAAATGAAATGAGTAATGTGACATAAAATTTATTGATCAAATGTACATATGTACATACAGAATCCCGATATTATTTACTGCACTGCATTGTGTATGCATTTTGAGCTGGATGACATTCTTAGTTGGACTGTCAGACAAACACAGCATGGTGAATTGAGCGAGACAATAATTAAGTAATCCAATCCAGACGGGAATTACATACTTTCTGCTATTGAAATCTGGTCAGGTTTGTTGCTAATTTTATTTGAGTTTAATCCTCTTTGATTTACAATGGGTCGGATACAGTCAGAGCTATTTGGGTAGATTGGATTAGATGGAAATTAAGGGGTAATAAAAATATAAATTGGTGTGGTGGGATATGCCGCAGTTTGGTGAAATGAGTACTGTGTAATTGACTTGGCATAAAGGTCAAATATGTAAATATGTAGGTTGACAAAGTCTAATGTGGTGGGGTGGTGTCGATTTCCATGATTTAGCAAATAAACATGTACATATGTGAGTTTGCGTTTGGAAAATCACATCACAGTGGGTATTTTTGTGAAATACATATGTGACTTATGGGATTTTTGTAAAATATGTGAGTTGTGAGATTTCAGTTGGTATATAACGTGGCAAAATGGAGGAAGTTTCTTTAATGCGCATTTTAGATTAAAATTAGCTTTATGTTTGGAAATCTGACCATTTATTCTGACCATTTTCATACGCGTTTTTGACCAAGTTTCGTCTTTAAATATAAATCTAATGGAAAATGTAACTTAATTGGCTCAAGTTGGGTAGAAAAATGCTCAGAATTTCGGGATGCATCGAAAAATTAAGTTGGTTTTGTCCTAGAATGTATTTTGTTTCACAGAAATCACAGTGTGTGAAAGTCACAGAAGTCGCACCTAAATCAGTGTGATTATTCCAATTTGAACCCTGACTTGAACCCTCGTTAAAATACAGCACAACAAATAAAGAATTGACTCTTTTTCGTACCAAATTTAGCACAATGTTTTTATTTTTCAGTTTGCGTGACCGGAACTGTAATTTTATTAGAATGGCTGCGAACCAGTCAATAATCAAGCATGTGAATGGTATCGATCCGCCACTGCTCTTTTGGTCACCACGCACCACACCACACGACACAGCCGAAATTGGCAACCCAGTCCAGTTGAGCCGTTATTTGCATCTGGTGTTAGTGAATTGGCTCAATAAAAGACATTGCAAAAATGTGTATCAAATGTGTATCAGTCCGGCTAAAATAAAAACTAGTCCACAACTTAATTTCATCATTGTTAGTGAAATGACCAATCGTAGTGGTAGTACCGGTCAGAGAAAGGTGCCATCATCTTTTGACCCACAGTTTTCTATAGGGAGCATTTTTGTATAGTTGTTTTGTAACTTTGTAACCGTGTTTTGTTTGTAACTTTACTTTTTGTAATTAGTTTCCAGTTAGTTGTGGTCAGATTGTAACCATTTTTTAAGAAGGATTGTTCATCTGCTGGGTTGCTTATTTGCTTCCAAGGTAGGCTTATCTGCGCGGTGATAATTGCGTTAATTACTTGCTTTGTTACTTTAAATTCCAGTTATGGTCAGATTTGATTTTAACGAGGAAAATAATACAGCATTTTTAAGAAGGATTATTTATCGGATTACTTAATTATTTGGTTATCTGCGAGGTGATGATGTGATAACTGGGTTAATTGCATACTTGCCTTGATACAGGCGACGAAAATATACGTTACGTCATTTTATACCATTAATCAAATCACTGGGTAAATAAAGTTTGACCGAACGACGGACACAGTGTAATAAATACATAAAGATTATTTTGCAAACATATTTAGCACAGATAGGTTTGCACATACATATGCCAATTTATGTATTTCGTTGATATCACCTCATCTCACGGACATGTAGTAAAACTTGCAATAAAAAAATATGCGATAAGTAAAGGACAAGATCAATCAATATATTTGCACATATTGCGAATATCCTGGCTATAATAATTTGCATATATGTACATTTGTAAGAAAATATTCCAAGTATGCGGATTTATTAGGCTGATTTTTTTTTGCACAGAGTGACAGCGTTATTGCAATACTAATTTGAATATCAGTTTAATTTTATCGCCAATTTGTAGGGATTAAATTCAGGTAAAATCAATCATGCTAATCTCTCTCGCCTCAAATTTGATTTCATGGTCGCCTCGTCGTAGATAAACAATAAAACGGGAGATTTTTATTACAGCTTTTTTATCACCTGGCTGTGTATCGTCGCGTAGTCATTCAAGTGCCACGTATTCGACTGGACAGCAGATTTTGGGAATAATTTTTGGTTTCGAAATAATTTCAGGAAAATAATGGCGGACAAGGGGGACAAGAAGATCGTGTCGACGAATACAAAAACCGACACGAAAGTGGAGACGAAAGAAGATGTAAGTTTTTTTATGAAGCTCTGATATGCATATTTTTTTCAAAAATACATACATTTTTTAAATTTTTGAACGATGTGAGACGAATTTTTTTTCTGAAAGAAGGTTCGACCACAAAAATTCCAAAGAATAAAATAAAATACAAAGATGAAATACATATTTTGCAAAAATTTGCAAAATGATCCAAATAATCCGTGCATGGGCACGGGCATTACCGTTTAGTAATGTTGTGGAAATGACAAATTTACCACTCAGAAACAAACTACTACCAATCCGGTAGAAAATTGTTACCAAATCAATACTAGTACGGAGTATATAAATATGTGACTCTACACTCTTAGAAAACTGGTATTAAATCATTACCGATCGGAGTACATACATTTACGACTCTACCGGCACTGGTAATAACGGGCTTTTCTGTTTAGTAATGAAAAATTTACAGCTCAGAAACAAACTACTACCAATCCGGTAGAAAGTTATTACCAAATCAATACCAGGCTAGGCTGGGGTTTGTTTATCAAACACGTTGATATTATATATATATCTGTATTCTACATTTTCTAAATACAATAAAGTTAGATTTCGTGAGCGACGTGAAACTTGCTCAAAATCGGATTTTTGTTTAAAATCTACTGATTAAAAATTGAGATTTATAAAATTCTTACTTTTTATGTTCTTTTAATAAATATTTTGGTGTTTTTTTTAATGCTAAAGCTTATACATATATCTCAGCGATTTTTCATAAATCCAAGTTATTTCATTAATCTATCTATTTTAATAAATTAAAAAAACTAGTTATTTTTATAAAATAATTTCATACGGCGTCGCACACTCTCATGATTTTTGTGGTTAATGAGATCTCAAAAGTTGCTTGAAGATTTTGTTTAAACATGTTAAATTTCGAACTATTGATACAAAATCTATTTATTTGCTGATTCATCACAGTAGATATTAACAGTAGATATAACAGAGTTTTTTTTGTAATTGTGTCCAATTTTTGTAGGGCGTGGTGGTGAAAACGATCACAACGACGACGGTGGATAAGTACGATGATGGCTCCTCGTCGACCAAGACGCAGGTGCAAACGATCACGGAAGGGGCGCAGATGCAGCATATCGGTGAGTTAATTGGATAATATTAAAAATATGGAGAAATGATAGGTAGACGCCGACCAATTATGAGGCGGCGGCGCCAATTTTTTTGCCGGCGTCGAGCGCGGCGCGGCGCTACGTCGCAATGTTAAAGGAACACTCTTAGAAATGGGGTTACGATTATAACCAAAAAGTAAACGTATGTGAGTCTACCGCCATGGTTATGAATTTGTCACTAACTGCTTATAAATTTATTACCTCGGGTGACAATTTAATACCAAGTTGGTGAAACTTTATAATTATTCGGTGACAATTGTAACCACTCGATGACAAATTTATAACCACGGCGGTAGAGTCATATACATAAGTTTACTTTTTGTTATAATCGTAACCCCATTTCTAAGAGTGAATAGAAAGTCAGGCGTCGACCTCTGATATAATTATGTTAATTCTAATAATTAGGATATTTGTGCTTGCTTAGATCCCAAAACTGGAAAGCCAAGCGGTAAAACTTACACGATTAGTGAAGCTAAAGCTGCAGCCCCACGGGTTAGTAAATTGCATAAAACTGAAGTCATGTGACAATTATTACATGCTTTTTCTGTAGGAGAAAGTGACCACGGAGCGCCCCTGGTTGGAACAGGCGGTCCGAGCGCATAACTTTTACCGGAAAAAACATGGCGTTTCTAAACTCTCGTTGAACGACGATGTAAGAAAATGGCGAAAAAAAATCGCACTGTTTTTTATACATTAATTTCAGCACTTTGTAAACATGTATTTTGAGCTCTGTTCTTCCCAGGATTTGAATTTGCGGGGCTGTTACACCCACAAAAAGACGAAAATCTGAAAGGGAACAGTTCTCTACGAAAGTACTGGTTTTGTGAAGGAATTAACTTTGTATCGCTGTCAAAATACTGCATTAAATAAATACTTTTTTGACATCGATAAAAAGTTAATTTCTTACAAACTCAGTACTTTCATAAAACTGCTGTCTTTCCGATGCAGATTTTCGTCGTTTTGTGGGACTAACAGCCCCCGGAAATCCAAACCCGCTGGGGAAGCACGGAGTTCAAAATACTGTATTTTTTTACAAAATACTGTATTTTTATTACAAAATATTTTTTATTTTGTCTGTATTTTTGACACTTGCTGAAATACTGTATAAAAAATAGTGCGATTTTTTTTCTCCAGCTCAAAAAGCTGGAGCAATCAAAACGCTCAAAACACCGAGTTTTGACAAATTTTGCTTAATTTGTCAGCTTTGCAAAGTGGCGCAAGCGTGGGCGAACAAATGCGCGGCGGATGAGAAGATGCAGCATTCGCAGAACGGTTTCGGGGAGAATATTCACTGGTGCAGTGGGGACGTGGAGAACGGAAAGAGCCCCGTCCGCCATTGGTACTCGGAAGTGAAGGAGTACGACTACAAAAAGGACGCCGACTTCCAAAAGGGCACTGGACACTTTACCCAAGTCGTGTGGAAGGATACGAAAGAGTTGGGAATCGCGAAGGCGAAAGGTGTCAAGGAAGGGGGCACTTACGTCGTCGCGATTTATAATCCGGCCGGGTAAAAATTTGAGAAATTTGAAATTGTGAAATTTCCGTGTATTTTTTGTAAAGAGGGTTGTATGTGCAAGTTCGAAATTTTGAAAAAAACAGATTAATTAAAATTGTAATCTGCTGGAATTTTACAGCTGAATTTTGATTCACCTTCTTCCTTGACAGTAGAACAAAAGAATCATCAAAATTTGACAAGGTTACTTTTTTTGGAAATTTTGAACTAGGAGATCGAGGAACCCTGATGGGAATGAAATTATGAAATTTATATATATCTATTTTTCCTGGTAGTTTCTTTTGTAGAGAAGGGTATGCAAATTAGAAATTTTGAAAAATCGAGCAATTAAAATGTTAATCTGCGGGAATTTTACGGGTAAATTTTAATTCACCTTCTTCCTTGACAAAAACGTTTCTGTAGGAGAATCATCAAAATTCCTGTAGATAAAGTTTTGATTGGGCTGATTTTTTTGAAATTTCGAATTTGGACTGGAACCCTGATGCGAATGAAATTGTGAAATTGCTATGAATTTATTTACTTATTTTTTCTGTACAGGAATTTGATGGGAAAGCTGAAAGATAACGTGATGAAACGGCCAGGAAATCCGGAAAAGTATTCGGAGACGGATTCGGATTAGGAAAAAATATAAGAAAATATTATGAGAGAACGTGATACATACAAGTATTCCATTATTTCAAGAGAGGAGAAAGTTGTTGCAAATTTATTTATGTAAATGATGCATGGACATTTGTAGACATAATTACTTAAAGCAAATTTAAGGCATATTTACAACTTAATAAGTCATTCTGGTCAAAATCATATCGTATACTTTTAGAGAGAGAAAAAGCTATATAAATATTTATTTTTGTCGTTAATAATAAAACTGCTTCCGTAATAAAACACGTGTAAAATTAAATCATGTGCGGAAAAGTTGCTACATTATTTCGCCGATTATAAGTAAAAAATTTTTAGGATTGTTGAATTGCAATTAAAAGTAAATACGCTGAAAATGATGAGACTAGCAAATTTAACAATTTATTTAGGAGATAGACGTCAAAATTCTTCACAATTTTTGGAATGTTACAAAGTAAACTAGACGCCAATGTTTATGAAATTTAAGAAAATTTTCAAATTTTGGGGTAAAAAACGATTCGACAAATTTTGGCAAGCTTTTACTCCAGTAAATTACATTTTTTGTTCAGTATGACGCCAACCAATAGCAAAATAGGAGATTATTAATTTTATATAAAATTTTATTTTATTTTATCATGAATTTCAAAAATTTTTGCACAAAAAAGTTACTTGGATACTAAAAAAATTAAGAAATTGTGGATATAAATATGGGAAAATTTCTGAATTTTGCAACTAATTTATTCACATATCAAAATTTGTAGGGCTATATTTGTGCGAAAATTAATTACTTTGCGGTGGTCAAAATTCTATGTATGTGGTGGACATGAATAAAGTAAAGACGGGAACGAAGCTTCGCACCGAGACGAAAACGGTGTCGGAAAATGTATGCAAATTATTGGCATTGAAAATTGGCATTAAATTTGCAAGGGGCTAATTTTGTATCTGTTTTATTTAGGGCGTAACGGAAACAATCGTGACGCGAATAATTACGGACGAGTTTTCCGACGGGTCGACCTAAGTTCGGACGGAGACACAGACGACGCGAGAAGAGGAAATCGTCCCGGGGGCGGCGTTGCCCAGATTGAGCAATGGGAATCCCCCGTTGCAATTGACCTATGTCGCGACACCGACGGCACAAGTGACGCCGCAAACGACGCCACAAACGACGCCACAAGGGGGACAAAGACAATCTCTGGGGGTTGCGGATGGTCAAAATAAGGTGCGTAACTTGTACTTACAATGGAGGTCCCCCAGTCCAGCTTTGAGCAAATTAATGTCAATCGATCACAAATCTAATTAGTATGAAATTTGCAAACGACACGATCTCCCCAAATGGGCACGTTTGGCGAAGATGTCTGCACCCAAAGAGGAGAAAATTCCTAGTAAATTTGGAAACTGTGAAATTTGAACGTCAGAAAAAAATGTAGAACTTATTAGATTTTGTTAAACACGATCAGATATGGTTCCAGTAAGTTTGTAAAGTGTAAAATTTGTCGCCTTTACTGCGCGTTTTCTCCTCTTGGGATGCACATATCTCTTCCCATTGGGAGATCGCGTCTCTCTCAAATTTCATCCTAATTAAATTTACGATCAATTGACACTAATTTGCTTAAAATCGGAGAGCATACCTCAATCTTGGGATGGAGGAAATTTATTATTTATTCCCGTCGTTATATTCCCGTCGTAATTTTTTAGGTGGACAGCCGAACTGACGACGTCTTTGTGGAGGAAGCTCTCCGCTGTCATAATAAGTATCGAGCCAAGCATAACGTCCCTCCGATGACGGTGTCGAAAGATGTATGACCTTTTGACCTGTACCCCTTTCTCTAATTTTAATTAGCTACATACATATGTTTCCATTTATTAAAAAACTTTGCAGTTGTGCAGCGCCGCACAGAGTTGGGCGGACCAACTGACGGCGAAAGGAAACATGGAGAACAGTCATTTTGGTTACGGTGAAAACATTTACTGGTCAAGCGGGCCGGGCCACGCGATGAAGGGGGACGTCCCCGTCGAGTTCTGGTATCATGAAGAGTCTCATTTTAACGGATAAAATGGACTTTCAAAAGGCGACAGGTTACCAAAATTTAAATTTTAATAATCTTAACTTGTAGGACTCACTTACTCAACGTCAAAATCATCACATTTTTAATCATTTCTCGCCTCTGGGAACTTATTTTAAAATTCTGGACGACAAATTTGTGGAGCAGGGAGTTGACTTTAAAAAAATATACGCTCCAGATTTTTACACTTTTTGAAAGAAGAGATCTCGGGTTTAAGAAACCTTCAGAAAAATTGAAACTGGTCGAAACTGGCTCCAAAAACTCAACGTTGTTTTAACTCACGGTCGGCACATTTGTCGTCCAGAATTTTAAAATAAATTCCGAGAGGAGAGACATGATGATTAGAAATGTGTTGATGTTGACGATTTTAGCGATCAGTTCAGTCATCGAATGCGATTTTTTGCAGGCTCATTTACACAAATTGTATGGACGGAATCGAAACAGTTTGGCATAGCGAAGGCGTCCGGACCGAAGGGAACCTTCGTCGTGGCGTTTTACCTCACCCGGAAACGTGTTGGGGAAATTTCATGAAAATGTCCTCCGTCATTGAGAATTTTAAATTTACGACCCCCAAATTGTGACCACTTTAAAGCAAGTAACCAACGCTACTTTTGTACAATGTGACGCTATTTTGTTTATCGAACGAATAATAAATTCTCGTGGGAAAATGGTATCTCTTTTTTTACGACAAGTTCCGGTTTGGTATTTAGCATCTGATAGTTCATCTCTTTCTTTGTAATATTAGTGGCATAATGACCCCAATTAAGAATTCAATTAAGAAATATCGTTGCGAATAAATGGATGGACTAAAGGGTGACGCGGATCAGTGGATAGAAGGTAAATATTTGCAAATTTAAATTTGCGCAAAGTGCTAAAATTGTGGCGTTACATTTTGAACTTTAGCGTGGATAGAAGATATCACCCCAATAATTTTATGGACCATATTTATCTTCCTGCTCGTCTGTATAACCCTCCCCTTGATGTTCTGCCTCGAGTATTTCTGCTGCAATGGTAAGAATCTGGTCGTTTTTTGTCGTCGTTGTCACTAAATTTGACCCTATTTTTCCGGGTGTAGACATGTACAAAGTCTACCCCGAACAAGAAGACGCCGACGAAGACTACACATCCGAAGAGGCCACGCCCGACGAAGCCTCCACAATCCAGTCCAAGACAGAATTCGTCCTTTACGTCACCACCTCCGGAACTTTAGTCGACACGGAACCCGTCGATCTCGATGACGATGCGGAATCCCTCGCGTCCTCAATTTCCAAAGCTTCCACCATCCAAGAAACGGAAGAAGTGAACGTAAAAGACGTCATAATTCAGACCGATCCTGCCGCGCCACGTGCGCGCCGGAAGTGCACCGCAAAACGGGAGGAAGCCGATGCTCAAACGGATTCTAATGGGACGAGAAAAGTTAAGCGTGACGAAACTGGGGGAGAAACGACGGAGGGTGAAGAAGAAGAATGTGACGATGAGGAAGAGGACGAGTGGTTCAAGAGGAAAAGAGAAGAATGCGGCTGTCCTGAGGACAATGGCGACGAGAACAATTCGAAGAACACGCAAACTGAGGGGACGAGAAGAAGAAGGAGGGGGTCGTCTTCTTGTACTTGTCCGTGCGGTGGGGATGAGACGAAGAGTCATTTGTGCACGTGTAATAGTAACAGTGAGAAAGCGGAAGTTGACACGCAGACGATGACGAAGACGATGTCACAAAGTGACGAAAAGAAGGAGGAAAAGACGACGGCGTCGATACAGAGTGACGAAAAGAAGACGATTTCGACACCAGGTGACGAAAAGAAGAAGGAAATTGTAGATCTGACGAAGAGGAAGGCGACGGAGACGAGTCAGATAAGCAAGTTTCTCCAGTGGGACTGGGACAACCCGTGTTCTTGTCCGGAGGAGTTTGTCGGGAGGAGGTTGAAGCAGTTGACGTGGACGCAGATGATACAATACGCGCAGGCGGATGGGGGCGAGTGGAGTGTCGATGGTGGGACAAGTGTGACATCGGGGGGATTAAATCGAGGGGGTGAAGTGGTTGTTGTCCAAGAAGATGACGTGTTTTTTGAGCCGGAAGAAATTCCAGAGGTGAAGGAGGAGGATGAAAAGGGGGAAAAGTGATGATGATGTTGATGTGATGATGATGACATTTCGTGTGAATTAAAATGAAGTGATTTTATATTACGAGAAAAATAATAGTGATAATGAGAAGTGGGGAATGTACTTTGTGAAAATTTGAAAATGGAAAGGATTTTGGGCCTAGTTTTTAACAGTGTTTGGATTTCTGGGGGTGGTACACCCACGAAAAGACGAGAATTTACGTGGAGAAGGGAACAATCAGTCGAAGATGCTGGTTTTGAACAGAAATTAACATTTTATCGTCGTCACAATTTTTTTTAAAGTATTTTGACAGCGACAAAAAGTTATTTCTTCACAAAAACCTGGATTTTCGACTGATTCTTCTCTTCTTCACGTAAATTTTGGACTTTTTTTGTGTGTAACACCCCCCGAAATCCAAACCCTGGCAAGAACGAGGATCAAAAACTGTACATTTTGACAAAGTATTACTCCCACCTTCAATCTGATTACTAATAATAATGGAAAATTGGAAACGAATTTAACTTAACCGTAATGTTTTATTTTCTTGTTTTTTTCTCTTTCTTAGGAGATACATAATATTCCGGGATTTCTAGAATTTCCGGTTCAATATATGAATTCCGCTTTTTAGAAGACTTTGATTTTTTTGAGGGTGGTGGTGCTTCTTCTAGAACTTCCGGTTGAGCGAATTCCTCTGGTTCGATATATGATTTCCTCTTTTTTAATTTTTTCGAGGGTGGTTCTACTTCTACTTCCGGTTCAGGTATTACTTGAGGAATGGAAACTGACGACTTTCGTACCCTTTTGGTCTTGGAGAAAGTCAATTTTTCGATAAAGTCGTCCTCAAGGTTTGTTTTGGTTGGGGAAGGAGCGTAAAAGGTGGACCGAGTTTTTGTCACTTTGTCTCCTGACAGGGCTTCGGAAAAGTCCACGCCGTAAATGGGGTGTCGTTGTTTGATGCCACGTGGTAATTTGCGGGTTTTCTTTCGTGGGATGAGGACTTCGGGAGGGTACACTTCTTCAAGGTGGGTTCTGACCGTGATGCAGCCGTGAAGCGGGATGGAAGCTAAGGATGATAAGGAAGAAAGATTTATATTAATTTTGTTTGAGAGAAGTAATTTCGGGTTGGTACAGTTCCGTTTGTTATAAGAGTTCCAATCGATCCATGATTAGCCGAATAAGCGTAAGGTGTTCTAAATTAAATATTTACTAAACTTTTGTTACTGGAATTTGAGAAATTGAATAATTTTCACGTCAAAATAAAATAAATTGCGGGTAAAAATTTAGAACACCTTGCGCTTATTCAGCTCATGTGATCGTGGATCGATTGCAACTTGTAAAGCAAACTAGTTTCGTTAAAATGCGTTATTTTGAGCATAGTTCTTCCCAGGTTTTGGAATTCTGGGGCTGACACCCGCAAAAGGACGACAATTTACGTGGAGAAGGTAGTAAAAAATATAGGTTTCGTGAAGAAATTGACTTTTTATCGCTGTCAAAATGCATTGTTTTCGCGATTTAAAAAAAATTGTATTTTGATAGTGATAAAAATTGATTTCTTCACAAAATATGTATTTTGGACTGACTTTTGCCTTCTCCACCTAAATTTTCGTCTTTTTGTGGGTGCAACAGCCCCGGATATATAAACCCTGGGAAGAATGGAGCTCAAAATACGATTTTTTGTCCCATTTCATAAAATTTTAGAAATATTATTACCCATTTTGAAATGTCGTTCCCCATCGGGTAAAATTATTAAGGCATTTTGATCAATTTGTTGCCTCCCGTCGGACGTTTGCTTTGATGTGATGGCTTCAAACGTGTCTCCTGAACCGAGTTCTTCTTCTTGATGAGATGACGACAAAATTGACGACGCTCCATCTTTCAAGCTGAGCTTTTTCCCCTCCAGAATTTCCTTTAGGTTTACCTAATTATTAATAATTAGAGATTACTTTAGGTTATTTCAATATATATATTTAAAATTGCAAATTAAATGATAATCCCTACATTTCGAGGACAATTTGCATATTATTTAGGTCATTTAAATATATTTAAAATTGAAAATTAAATGATAATCCCTACATTTCGAGGACACTGAATAATCCATCCTTCCACGTCTTCATGGTTGATTTCATCTTCCGTCAAGGAGAAATATTTTGGTGGTGTCGCTTGCACCATATTTTTGAACAAATGGGGTGGAACCTTTTTTTAAAAAAAAATGATAATCATATGAGTATCGAATATTGGCATCTGTCTGCCACTAATATTTACTAATTATATGTTAAAAATTCCGTAATTATGTATCAATTACCTGCGATAAGTCGACTTCTCTTCTTTTATTGGCTCCAAAACTAGTATTATAATTGTAATTATTGGTTTCCCAATCTTGGGCCGAATCCTGCTGCCGTCTTTCTTTATTCTTCTTCTTGGACTGTTTTATACAGCAAAAATAGTACAATGAGTAATACTCATTAAGTATCAAATATTGAGACTTATCAGTAATAATTATTTATAAATTACCGAAGATAAGTCGACTCTTCTGCTCTTATCCGCTCCAAAACTAGAATTATTGTGGCTATTATTGGTTTCCCACTCATCCTCCTGGTGCTGCAGCCGTTTTTCTTTATTCTTCTTCTTGGGCTGGTTTATATAGCAAACATAATGCAATAAGTATCAAAAATTGAGATTTATCTAGTAATAATTATTCATAAATTACCGGAGATAAGTCGACTCTGCTTCGCTTATCCGTTCCAAAACTTGTATTTTTATTGTAACTGGTTTCTTCCCATTCATCCTCCTCTTGCTGCTGCTGCCGTATTTCTTTGTTCTTCTTGGACTGTTTATTTAACAAAAGTACAGTACAATGAGTATTCAATATTGAGACTTATCGAGCAATAATTATTTATAAGTTACCGGAGATAAGTCGACATTTCTTCTCTTATTCGCTCCAAAATTAATATTATTATTGGTACTTATTTCTCCCCACTCATCCTCCTCCGGCTCCTGGCGTATTTCTCTGCTCTTCTTGGACTGTTTATGTAGAAAAATACAATAAGCATAAAATATTGGGGCTTATCTGATAATAATTATTTATAAATTACCGGAGATAAGCCGATTTGTCTTCTTTTATCCGCTCCAAAACCGTTGTTATAATTATTACTGGTTTCCCACTCGTCCTCATCCTGCTGTCGTATTTCTCTGCTCTTCTTGGACTGTTTATGTGGCAAAAAATGCAATGAGTATCAAATAATGAGACTTATCTAGTAATAATTATGTGTAAATTACCGGAGATAAGCCTCTTCTCTTATCCGCTCCAAACGTAGAATTATTATTATTACTTGTTTCCCACTCGTCCTCCTCCTGTATTTTCTTGTTCTTCTTGGACTGTTTGTGCCACAAAAATACAATGAGTACCAAATACCGAGACTTATCTACTACTAATTATTTATAAATTACCGAAGATAAGTCGGCTCTACTGCTCTTATCCGCTCCAAAAGTAGAATAATTATTGGTACTGATTTCTCCCCACTCATCCTCCTGCCTCACTTCTTTATTCTTCTTCAACTTTTTATGTGGCTTATCACGTCCTGACGGCGGCATGGGGGTGGACATGGACGATTTTGATAGCTTATCCGCATTCTCGTCAAATCGTTCATAATCCATGAGCAAGTCTTCATCGTCGATTTCTTCTACGATATTTTTTGCAAATGGGTTATCCGAAAAGCGCCTGCTTACTCGGGAGGAGGAGGATTTCGTCTTCATTATTTTAAAAGTCAGGTTTAATTTAATTATAGTTTTTTAAAAATATTTAATTTTTTGGAAACGAAAAACGGGAAACTTGTGGAATTTCCAAAACCTCGTGTGCAGCTTGAGTTTGAGTCGCGCCGAGCCATCGAGTGAACGTGAAATCAAAGTCAAAATAAGGGCAGGGTTGTGTTTATTATGCAGAATTCTTCCAGTCAAAAAATCAGTTAATTATTGTAACAGTTAGTTAACTACGGTTTGGATTTTAAATTAAGGAAGCAATATAATTAGTAATAATTATTCAAGAGGGAAGATTTAATTTAATTGTTGGCTTATCGTGCAGTTCGAAGAGCTCAAATCGCTCCCGTTTTGGGCTGACTTTTGAGGAACAATTTTAATTAAAAAACAACTATCAGTTTGTTGATAAGTAATTATTTTAGAGTAGTAAAATAAAATGTCAGAGTATTGGCTAATCTCGATTCCGGGCGATAAGACTCCGGCCCAAGCGTTTGAAACGTTGAATAACGCTACGTCGAAGCAGAACACGTTGTCGACGAATTATAAGTTGCCAATTCCAGATTTGAAGGTGTGTTTGGTTTGATAATTAAGTACTGATTAGTTAATTATTAATTAAATTGGGGGGTGGGAGTAACAAGTGGGTGGGTAATTAATTAATAACGTGTTTAAATTCAGGTTGGCACCCTCGATCAACTTGTCGGCTTGTCGGACGATTTACAAAAATTGGACCAGTACGTGGAAGGCGTTACCCGAAAGGTAAATAAATATGTCAAGAAGCTTGCTAAAAAATGTGCTAAAAATTATTTCTATTTGCGAAAAGGTTGCCAATTATTTGAAGGATGTCTTGGAAGACCAGAGAGATAAGCTGGCGGAGAATTTGTTGGCTAATAATGGTATGCATGCGCAGATTGATTGGATTATAAATTAATTGGCAATTAATTAATTGGGTATTTATTTTTAAAATATAGTTGACCTCGCCCACTACGTAACTCATTATCAATGGGACGCGGCAAAATACCCGTTAAAGTTATCTCTGCGAAATCTGAGTGAAATCATTGCCAAACAGGCTGGACAAATTGATGCAGATCTGAAAGTGAAATCAAGTCATTACAATAATTTGAAGGGGTCGCTTCAAAATTTGGAGAAGAAACAGACGTACGTAATTGCATTAATTATTAACCTAATCAGCCTGTTAATTAATGCTTAATGGTTTCATGACATAATTTTTAGGGGGAGCTTGATAACCAGAAATTTGGCCGATATCGTGAAGAAAGAACATTTCGTGCTAGATTCCGAATATCTCGTGACCCTTGTCGTCGTTGTACCAAAGTGAGTATGAAAATGTGATTTTGATGGAATTATTTAACGTAGGAATTGTTTAATCATCACCAAAATTGTCAAAATTAGCACATTTTTAATCATTCTCGGCTCTGGATTGTGGGGATTTATTTTAAAATTCTGGACTACAAATTTGTGGAGCAGGTCGTGGCCAACTTTTTAAAAATATACACCCCAGATTTTGACACTTTTTGAACGAGATTTGAGTTTAATAAGTCTTCGTTAAGAACTCATCGGAACTGGCGATAAAACTCAGCACCATTCCATTAATCAATTTACTGACTACAAATTTGTCGTCCAGAATTTTAAAATCAATTCCCAAAGCAGAGAAATGATTGAAAATGTGCTGATTTTGGCGAAGAGTTATCGAGTCCTACTTTAAATACGGTTTGTTTAATTACATTTTGTTTTGCGCAGAGCTAACTTTCACGATTGGGAAGGTAAATATGAGAAGCTGACGGACATGGTGGTGCCACGATCGGGTCGTCTCATTTTCCAAGATCAGGATCATGGACTCTTCACGGTCACTTTATTTCGAAAAGTTGCCGACGAGTTTAAACATCATGTGAGTGATATTACAAAAATAAAATTTGTTTCAGAAATCAAGGGTTGAGATTTTAATGATTGTTTTGTTTAATTACAGTGTCGAGAAAATCGGTAATTATTTTATTACAAGTTTCCGTCCTCACAAAATCATAAAATTGTTACTCATTTTTTAAGTTCGGTGAATTTCCGTATTTTAATTTGTTTTTATTTTTGTGCAGATTTGTAGTTCGAGAGTTTACCTACAACGAGGAGGAATTGGCTGCTGGTAAAAATGAAATCACGAAATTGGCAACTGATAAAAAGAAGCAGTTTGGTCCCCTCGTGCGTTGGTTGAAGGTCAACTTTAGCGAATGTTTCACCGCCTGGATGCATGTGAAAGCACTCCGTGTATTCGTCGAGTCCGTGTTGAGGTAGGTTTTGATAAATGATTGATATGTATCGGTTATCGAAACTTGGCAAAATTTAAATACCCAAATGTCTATCTAGATACGGCCTCCCCGTCAATTTCCAAGCTGTCCTCATGTTTCCAAACAAGAAATCTATAAAACGATTGCGAGAAGTTTTGAATAATTTGTACCAGCATTTAGATTCCAGTGTCGGGTCTGGATCCAAATATTCCGATGTATGTCAAAATAAGAATTAGGTCTTTATTAATGTATGAATAGATGACTCTCATCACCAAAATCGTTAAAATTAACAAATTTTTTATCATTTCTCTTCTCTCGGAATTCATTTTAAAATTCTGGACAACAAATTGTAGAGCAGGAAGTTGCCAATTTTTTAAAAATATATACATACACTCCAGATTTTTACACTTTTTGAAGGAGGAGATCTCAAGGTTAAGAAGCCTTCAGAAAAATTGGAACTCGTCGAAACTGACTCAAAAAACCAACCGCCATTCGATTAATCAATTTAATGATTATAAATTTGTGGTCCAGAATTTTAAAATAAATTCCCGTAGCCCAGAATTGATTAGAAATTTGCTGACTGATTTTGATGATGAGTCATTGAGTCCTACATTAATTAATTAACTATTCTATTAATTAACTTATTTTTATTCCTTCCAGATGGATATGCCAGGTCTTGTGTTCGGTCAGAGTGAATATTTCCCATACGTTTATTACAAAGTGGATATCGACATGGTGGAACAAGCAAAACTTTAAAATCAAGAATCTTTCCAATCCAAACTGGTCCTAATTTGTTCTTGTCGTCTTTATCGTCGTATAATAAGTGAAGAAATAAGAAATTATTATAATTACTCTTTTAAAACAAGTCAAACTTATTTTAGTCAAAGTTTTTCCTTCCCTTTAAATGAAAATGAGAAAAAAGGTGTGCTTTTTGCTCATATCCAATCCAGATAAGCACCTTTTACATAACTCTTCTGGTGCGATAAATATGTATTCCAAAATGTGTAATGAAACGCAGGAGAAAAATACTACTAAAAAATTCAATCCAATACAAATTTGTGATAGAGAAAAAAATATATTGTAGAATTGATCGTGTAAATTATTACACGATATAAATTAAATTAAATATGTACGTAGCTATCGTGCTCTAGTCGTTGATCGATCTATGTAAAATGATATCTTGTTTGATTGGTTAAATTAGATTGTTAAAATGGAGATTAATTTGTGGCAAGAATTGAAACATTTTTACGCTAAAAACCTAACTAAACTACTCAAGAAAAGAAAACGGTACATTCCAGTTTATGATTTCTCTCGCGTCTCTGAATCTGATGGGAAGAAGACTTTTTACTTTTTAGGATTCTATAAATACCTTGCGAAAAAACAATTAGATCTTTTTAGCGTTCATAAAATAGTGGAAAAAGTAGTATTTTTGATGTCATTTTGTAGTGATATTCAGCAAGTAGTAGTGGTTCAACTTTGTTTAAAAAATATGTACGTGTATGCAACTGGATGATGCACCTCAATATGTTAATTAATTAATATACACAAGAAGGGTACAATACAATACCAAGGAAAATGGTTATTTAACAACAACAAAAACAACTATGTAAAAGCGCAGTCAAATCATGTAGTAGCTGAATAAAAGTAATATTTTGTTCGTATATTTCCGGAATTGTTTGTTATTTTGTAAACATTAACATCATAATAATTAGGTGTGTATATATTTCGTATTTGCATATGGTTAGTATTTCGGAAGAATGGAGGAGGTTGATTGTTTGTGGGCTAAATTTGCATGCATCAAGTAAGAACACGTCTTACATAGTGAGCAGGTAAAAAAATCTGGAGTGCAACCTTATTTAAATAGCCCGAGTCAGAGTGTTACTAAAAATTGAGGTGGGTATAAAACGATTAAGGGAACATTTTCCAATTTTGAACATATTTTGCACATATTTTGCTCGTCTTTCAACATATTTCCTAATTTTGCATGTTCCACATGTGTCTAAAGTTTCAAGGAGATTTGATAACTTTTACAGGTGTAACCGATAGATAGACAGACAGATAACCATGACGCGTACATAAGCCCTGGGTTATCTATTTTTTCACACATGTTTTTCATCTTCCAATAATTTTGCATGTTGCACGTGTGCCCAAAATTTCTAAGCGATTGGATAATTAAGTTTTGCCAGCGTCATCGATACACAGACAGACGGACAATCATTCATTTCATGCCGGGTACATAAGCCTTGACTGAAATTGTTTAGAAGACCGTGTTGTCACATGACGTAGGAAAAAATTGGCGAAAGAAAATCCGTACTTTTTTACAAGTTACCAGAACAACTTTGTTGTTATCTTTGGTGAAAGTGTATCTCTTCGCGAGGATGAAGAAGCGTGTATGTAAATCGTATAATAAAAACTGGTAAGTGCTTATCATCATTTAGGGCGGAATTATGTCGATAACTTCATCCCCAATTTTTGTGTCCAGGGTTGTTTAAGGGGATAAAATCAAGATAAATATGGCAGCGGAAAATGGGGACGCGGCAGAAATCAGGGTAAACATGGGGGCAGAAAATGCGGGGACAGGTACGGGGGACGCATCCGCATCTGCCACGGGGGATGGGTCGTCGTCCACCTCCCCCAAAATCGGGGCCCCCTGGACATCTTCGACCGATCACTGGATCGAACTTTGGGAAGATCTCACAGAAAACGCCCCAATTCAAAACGTGGTTTCTTCTGAGGTGGATATCTCCCCAGGGAATGCGAAATATCCGGAATTGGACAACTTGTTCAAACTGCACGAGACGATAGGACACGGTGGCTTCTCGAAGGTCAAAGTCGCCACGGATTTATTCACCGGGGGGAAAGTCGCGATTAAAATTGTGAACAAGGAAAAAGTCGGGGTGAGAAAAAAATAGAGAAAAAACTAACCGTTTAAAAATATTAACTCAGAAATTTTGGGGCGCAAACCAGATTATTTTTAGATTAGCTACGCAAAATTCTGCGAACTTGTGGCGCCGCAAGTTCGCGAAAACGCTCGGTTTTCTCGAGGAATAAATGCGAGAAAAGGCTGAGCTGCTGTTGCAAGGCACAGATTCCGCTTGAAAACCAAACGTTTTCGCGAATTTGCGACAAGATCGCTGAATTTTGCACAAGTTGAACTTTTCGTCACCTTATCATTGTTCATTTTTGTCAAATAATTTCTTTTCCTGTAGTCAGAGTTGCATCGAATCGATTTGGAGATGGAGACCCATCAGCCTCTCAGACATCCCCACATTTGCAAACTTTATAGCGTTTTCGTCTCTAAAATTAACATCTTTATGATCATGGAGTACTGCCCGACCGACCTGTACGAACATATCGGTAAAAAAAATTGAGAATTTTCTGAAAACTTGTCAAGAAAAACGGGTACACAATTTCCTCGGAAAACTTACAATAATTTTTCAGTGAAACAAGACGACATTTTGCCGTTGGATGAATCGCGTCGAATCTTTATCCAACTCATCGCCGCCGTCGCGTACCTCCACTCGAACGGGATTGTACATCGAGATTTGAAACCGGTAATTCAATAATTTTGAGGCTAACAGAATTTGCAGATACAAAATTTGTAAATACAAAATTTGCAAATACAAAATTTACAAATTATTAAAATGACACCAATTTTTTTTTTAGGAGAATGTCCTCCTGGATGGAAAAATGGACGTGAAATTGGCCGACTTTGGGCTGTGTGCGGTCCCCGGTAAAACCGGGATTAATAAGGCAACCTTATCAACTTTATGTGGTATTTGATCATTTACATATAATTTTCGCGTCAGAGGTCGACGCCGATCAATTTTTGGCACAAAGTTAGATATAAATACAGCAAAAATAGGTGATTCTTAGGACGTCTCTGATTTATTGACGCGTTAGAAAAAAATACTGGCGCCGACCTCTGCGTTACATTCTGGTCAAGGGACGCAGATTTACATAATATTACATAAGTTTACATAATATTTCCAGGAAGTCCGGCCTACTGTGCCCCAGAATTATTAAGAGAGCCACCCTACATCGGAAGCAAGGTGGACGTTTGGTCTCTTGGCATCATGCTTTTCGTCCTGGTGGCCAAGGAGCTCCCATTTTACTCCAAAAACGTGAAGACTCTCTACCAAAAGATCAAAGTGAGGAGAATAATTTACCATAAAAAAATGTACACTGACTGACGATGGAAGTCTCCCAGCGGATGTTCTCCGATTTTGAGGAAACTCGTGTCAATGTGTCAGAAATTTAATTAGTATAAATTTTTTTTAAAGTTAGTATAAAATTAGTATTAGTATAAAATTTGCGAAAGATACGATCTCCCAATGGGCACGTTTGGTCGAGATATTTGCATCCGAAGAGGAGAAAACGCGCAGTAAATTTGCAAAGTGTAAAATCTGTCGACTTTTAGGTGCGTTTTCTCCTCTTCAGATGCAAATATCTCTGCCAAACGTGCCATTGGGAGATCATGGCTTTCCCAAATTTCATCCTAATCAAATTTGCCATCGATTCACACTAATTTGCTCAAAAATCGAATCGCATACGCTGGGAAACCTCCATTATGATTCACAATTTTATGTTTTTTGGTGTGTGTAGGAGGGCACCTACAAAACTCCGGATTGGGTATCGGAAAATGCCAAAGATTTGATTGATCTCATGCTGCAGCCAAATGTCAGCTTGCGACCTTCTCTCCATGCTTTGTGGTCCCATCCCTGGGTTCAAGAAGGCCATCTCGACCCATTCAGCGAACAAATCCGACAAAGTGAGATGGAAGAGGAGGAATCAAAACCGTTGTTATTCTCAAAAGAGAAGAGTATGGACGATGATGACGAAGGTGACGTAATGAGGACCCCGTCCCCTCAAAATGGGGAAGAGCAGGAGAACGTCGTAGCTTATGTAGAAACTTATCCCCCGGGAGACGACGGTGATAAGATGAAGTTTGGAGACAATGCGGGGAAAGAAGTGAGTAAAAATATGGCTGGGCTAGAAATACTTATAAATTCTACGTTCAGATGTATTTTGGACTACAACTGCATGACTGCTCGTCAAAATCAGCGCATTTTAAATCATTTCTCCCGTCTGGGAATTTATTTTAAAATTCTGGACGACAAATTTACCTACCTTCGGTGAGTTGATTAATGGAATAGCGTTGAGTTTTTTTCGCCAGTTTCGACGAGTTCCAATTTTTCTGAAGGCTTCCTAAACTTGAGATGTCCTCCTTCAAAAAGTGGAAAAATCTGGGGTGTATTTTTTTTAATTTACAACGACCAATTAGTCGTCCAGAATTTTAAAATAAATTCCCAGAGGCGAGATTAAAAATGTACTGATTTTAACGATGAGTCACGTTAATGATGCATTTGTAAAATGATTTTTTTTGGAAGACGGGGAGAAAAAGCCTGAGAAATGTGTTCACTTGGATTCATCACGCATTTATCAAGACGACAGATACCGTGAGGAAATGCATGCCATCGCTTCGATGCGGAAATCGGACCGATGTTGGGACAATGGACAAACCTAAATTTGATGGATCTTCTACAGAAAAGGTATGTACATAAATTGCATATTTTTCAAAATAAGTATGGTCTTGATGGTGCATGAATTTGTGCAGAGGAATAACGGGCTGGAGGAGACATCCGTAGAAAACTGGGATGACGGTGCCGGAGAGAAAGTACAACCTGGAGGAGGAGAAAGCAAGTGAGCAATGGTAAGGCGAGGAGAAATGTGGCAAATTTATTCCGTTCGGGTCATTTCAACCCGCAATTTGATTACGGATGAAATAGACATGTTTTTACGTAAGCTGGTTTGTGGTCGTGGTGGGATTCGCACGGTTTGTGTACAGTGGCGGCGGAAACTGTGGGATATCTGGGGACGTTAAAATTGTAGGATATGGGAGGGAAGGGTTTATATAACATGGACAGACGACGAACAACCGTGGGGAAATTGTCCACTCCAGCTTCCTCGGCCATTGTTTATTTATGCATGATTTATTAGTGATGAAGTAAACCCAGAAATAAACAGCGTCCAGTTCGAGGGGCATAAATTCGCTGATATACATAACTAAATTTGCAGTATTTCTTTGTTCTCCTCAGTCGAACGAACCGTCTCAATTTTTAAAGTTGCTGTCTCTCCGTTTTGTTTCAGGTCTGATGTATGTAAATCTGAAAAAATGAGGTGACCTGTCCAGTCCTCCCCAAAAAGTGGACGTTTGAATGAAATCCCTTCTCATCCTCGTGTCAAAAATGTGTCCAACGCGTCAGTCATCTCATCTCATCTGCAAAATAATGCATGTCGAGCTTTCTTTCCTCTACATTTCATAGAAAATCCGAAAATGTTGAGACGATGGGAAGCAACGCAACACAGAGACAAATCTGGAACGCAAGTACAGTAAATCCCAGCAGAAAGCAAACAAATGTAAATTGTGCGAGCTAAATTTGTTGTAACAAAATAAACGTGGTGGTGTTTTCATGCTATGCAATTCAGGAGAGAGATTCGCAAATCATTCAAAATTCATGAGTCGTGAATTGTTTGTGAGACTTGTCTAATTTACACGTGCCTGTTTTTGGCAAGATTTAAGACCTTTGGTCTCTCTTTAGGATGTGGTTGAGGAGACGGAGGAGAAGGAGGCAAATTGAGATTGAGATCTGGTTCTCAGGGTTGTGAATATGTGCATAGTGTGTTTTTTTTGCGTTAAGGTGCTATAGGACGAGGATTTTATGTGGGATAGATTTTAAATCTCAATTTCTTCAATGTTTTTAAATGGAAATTGCTAAAGGATATAAATTTTGAAAACTTTGAGACAAATTTTCAACTTTTCATATGATATTTTGTAGAGTTAATTTTTGCTACTACAAAACTATGGATTTGAGAAAAATTCATTTGCAATTTTTCCGCAATAAATTTTCTGAATGAGATAAGTTTGTTCGAAACGATAGTTTTGTACTATAAATAATTAGTTTTATATTAAAATGTGAAAAGTTACATTGATCTGAAAACTCATGAACTTGATGCCATTTTAGAAATTTGCATTTAAAGAGATTGAACAGGGGCAAAAAAGCGAGACTAAAAATGTATACACATCAATTTTTAGCCCGAGTCAGGGCTTATGGAACCGTCATGTCCGTCCGTCTGTCTGTCTGTCTGTCCGTCTGTCTGTCCGGCACGATAGAGCCAAAACGGCTGAACCGATTGACTTGAAATTTTTACCATATGCATATTGGACAAAGTTAGGAAACGAGTTCGAAGATGGGCCAAATCGGTCCAGTGGTTGACCGGTGGGGGTCATCGGAGTGGGTGGGGTCTTATGCACCAAAATTTCAAAATTGTTGTAGAGAGCTGAAATTTGGTACAGAGGTTGCTAATGGCTCCTAATAGAAAAAAATAACTTCAGGTTGGAAAAATTTTCATCATGAGTGACCCTATGGGGTGACCCATACCGATTTTTAGAAATTGTTTTAAAAAGATGAAATCCGGCACAATGATACTTAATGACTGCTAATTAAAGAATATGAAGTTAAAAGTGAACAAAGTGCAACCAGACCAAAGTGACCAGAGTGCAATCAGTATGGGGTGACCCATACTGATTTTTAAAAATCGTTATATCGAGCTGAAATTTGATTTGGAGGCTGAATAGCACATACATACAGCTTAGAACTTCAGGTTGTTAAAGAAGCCACTGGTCATGGTGGTCAAGGCACATGATTTGTAACTAATTCAAAAATTTGGTACCAAATAATAGAAACTATCTAACAAACTTTTAACCATCCACAACACGGAAGTTGGTGATATTATGTCGGTCAGTTCGGAAAAGAATTTAGAAGCGGGCTCTGACTTATTGAGTCAGGGACTATGTCCCTGACTCGGGCTATAGGGAGTCTGCACTGTAGGTTTTTATGTTAAAAATTGCGAAAATTTTAATTCTTGATATTCCCTTGATAATTTTTTATACTACAAAACTACCGATTTGAAAAAATTGCTACTTCATTTGCCATTTTTTCGGAATAAATTTTCGTAATATAATAAAATGAATTAAACTTAAGCATTTTTTTCGAATTAATAGTTTGACATTACCAAAAATGAAGAAATTTGAATGGAAAGTTACATTAATCTGAAAACTCGAGATATTGATGCCATTTTAGAAATTTGCATTTAAAGAGATTAAACAAAGGTAGAGTGAAATTAAAAATGTATGCACATCAAACCGATGACATGTTAAAAACAATTTGTAATTCCGATTGTACACCCAATTTACCTATACAACTTGTAAAAAAGTATTGCACGACTTTACAAAAACTATTCTGTGGCAGCAAAGTTTACCAAAATGTTGCACTTTTTATTTTATTCTAAAATATTTATGAAATTACAAGTTCAAGTTAATTTTTGATACTACAAAACTATCGATTTGAAAAAAATTGTTACTTGATTTGACATTTGTTCGCAATAAATTTTCTCAAAAATGAGTTTAGTATTTTTTTCAAATTGATAGTTTATAATATACAAAACTTAGTTTACATATTATCTAAATTAAGTATGAAACATTTCATTTACCTCAAAACTTGCGAAATTGATGCTATTTTATAAATTTGTATTTAAAGAGATTTAATCGGGGTAGAATGAGATTAAAAATCTGTGACGCACCAACACGTCATCATATAGCACCTTAAAGTAGTATTTCTTAAGTATTGTTTCAGTACTATGTTTGTTAATTTTCTTACTTGTGTAACGTTTTAGTTTCACCTTGAATTACGTAAACTGGCTATTTTTTTAGCGTATAATTGTACAATATCGTGCTCCCCGTAATTTCAGTGATTTGTAACTTGTTCATAAATTTTATGCTTAATTATACGGCTCAATTTTGGTCTAAAAAATGGTTACGTTTAGCCAAAATACAAATGTATGTTACATAAGATTAATATTGTTTTTCTGGCCGAGAGGAGAAAGATAAGCGAGAATTGTGATAACAAAGAGGGAAAGTAAATAAAATCCAGCCCGTCAGCAAAAGTGGGATTATTCTTCTGCCCAGTAATCAATAAAATTGGACTGCATTCGTACATATTATTCTGATTACGAGTGTGTGGACTCGACCCAAAAATGGTGCAGTTATGCCGTGCAAAAAAATGGAAATGGAGATTTCGTGATTGCTTTTTCGCCAACTTTCTCTCTCCGTCTGGAGGGCGAGAAATTACTCACAAAATGTATTTACAATGGAGGTGTTCCAGTGTATGCTCTCGGATTTTGAGGAAATTCGTGCCAATCGATGACAAATTTAATTAAGGCGAAATTTGCGAAAGACACGATCTTCCAATGGGCACGTTTGGCCGAAATATTTGCATCCAAAGAGGAGAAAAACACACAAATTTTTAACTTTCCAAGTTTAAATCCAAGCGACGACAATATCTGGTCATGTTTCATCAACTTTATTTGTTTTCAATATTTTTTTCTGACATTAAAATATAACAATTTTACACTTTCCAAATTTGAAATATGAATAAAAAGAACTTGAATGGAGGTCTCCCAGCGGATGCTCTCCGATTTTGAGAAAATTAGTGTGAATCGATCACAAATTTAATTAGTACGAATATGCGAAAGACATGATTCCCCGATGGACACGTTTGGCGCAGATATTTGCATGCAAAGAGGAGAAAACGCCTAGTAAATTTGGAAAGTGCAAAATGTACACTCTAAATAAAGTTGAGTAAAATTTGCGACGACACAACTGATTGTGCAAAATTTACTCAACAAAAGAAAAATTTACTCAAGGTTGTGCGAAATTTCTACAACGTTGGATCAATTTTAACTTTGATTTGGTAAATTTTACACAAACAGTTATGTCATCGCAAATTTTACTCAACCTTGAGTAAATTTTAATCAAATTTATTTAACGTGTGTCAACTTTAGAACTCGTTTTTTCCTCTTCGTATGCAAGTATCCCTACCAAACGTGCCCATTGGGAGATCGTATCTTTCGCAAATTTCATCCTAATTAAATTTTTTGACACTCATTTGCTCATAATCCGAGAACATGCGCTGGGTGGGAGACTTCCACTCTAAGTTCTTTTTATTCATATTTCATATTTGGAAAGTGTAAAATTGTAATATTTCAATGTCAGAAAAAAATATTGAAAACAAATAAAGTTAATAAAACATGATTAGATGTCCTATTCCTTGGATCTCCCATGGTAAACTTGGAAGTTAAACATTTGTGAACTTTTCTCTTCTTCGGATGCAAATATCTCTGCCAAACGTGTCCATTAGGAGGTCGCGTCTTTGCCACCAAAGTAAAATTGACACCAGAGTAAAATTGCCACCAAAGGAACTATTGAGTAAAATTTACCCTGACAAAGGTAAAATTTACTCAAGGTTGAGCAAAAATCTTTCAACCTTGAGGAAATTTTACCTTTCTCAGGGTAAATTTTACTCAATAGTTGCTTTAGTGGCAATTTTACTCAAAATTGAGTAAATTTTAATCAAATTTATTTAGAGTGCACGAATTAAATTAGCCCTCAATTGATACTAGTTTGCCAAAAATTGGAGAGCATCCGCTGGTCGACGTCCCTTATTAGGTTTTTACCTTGAGAGTGGAAAGTTTACGGTTTATTCCTTCTTACCATGTGTGACATTCACACTTTTAATTACTAAAAATTAACGAAATGATTTTTCTAAAAATAGTCGTGCCTTGCATACATAAAGTGTGCCTCGTTTCCGGCCTTGGTAATAGGAAAGATGCAATCTTGTAACTTTCACCACTGCGGAAAATTCGCACGAGACGAACACGCGGAATTTTGACGGCAATGCTACACCACGAATGCTAGAGAAAGTTTGATTTTTTGGAAGGGTTGCAAAATTACGGGATGAGAAAGTGTGTATTTTTGGGAAGAAATTTTGGAATTTTTGAAAAAAATTGTAGTATTTTTGAGAACATATTTTTTGTAATTGAGGGGAATATAATTTTGTAAATTTCTGTATGTCTGAATGTTCGGGTTACACAATTACGGAAAGAGAAAGTTGTGGGGAAATTTCTGAAATTTTTGTGAAGGAATTATTGAATTTTTTTTAATTGAGGGGAATATAAGTTTTGTAAATTTCTGAATTGATGAATGTTCCCGGTATGAATGAGTGGGGAATTTTCTCTCCGAAAAATCGGAGCCAAACCCGGATCCTTCAGTCTAGTCTTGGTGTGTACGACGTGCAGTTGTAGTTTTGTGTACGTGGGGGAAAGCTGATTTGGGTGAAAGTGTGCATAAAATCGAATTGTATACTCATCGAACGGCTGGAGAAAGTTGTTTGGAAAATACCAATAATCCGCTAATTTGTATAATAATTATCATTTAAGCGAAATGAGAAGAGTTCATTCTTATTATTTATGAAACTTATTGAGATTTTTACGTTTTCCGCAGCTAGGGAAAGTTGATTTGGGTGAAAGTGCAGAGTTTACTGGAGAAAGTTGACTCTAAAATAGTAATAATCGGCTAATTTGCATAATACGTATAATTACACTTAAGTGAAATTATGTAGAAGAGTTTATTAAAGGAAACTTGCTGAGATTTATGGATATTAAGGAGTTTTTACTGCAGTAATTAGGCTTTTAGTCCGGACGACCTCGACTGACAATTAATGTTAAACGCTTCTGCTAAATATCAATATTCTGATACTCTTCCAGCACTGCTATTAATTTAATGAGAATAATTGCAATTAATTTATGCAAATATGAGTGATTAATTGGCATGTGTCAATGTGGAGGTGGACGAAAAGGTCATATTTCTCGAGTCACTAGGTCATGACGTTACATGTAAAACGGTGAAAGGGTTAAATTAATTTTGGGAATTTTGGGAAGATTTGGGGAACTTTGGGGAATTTTGCATATGTAGAATTTTGCATTGTTTCTCGATCAAATCATTGGATTTAATATGTAATGAGTCCATTAATTTAGGCTACATTTCACTGCTGATAACTGAGCAAATATAAAATCTATGAGGCCTTAAAGTATACAAAACTTTGGGGTCAAAGGGTCAAAAATTAGGTCTTCACACGTGTATACTGAGCAGGAAATTAGTGAGAGATTAATTAATTAAATAAAAAATATGAATGTAAAAAAGTGTAACTTTTGTTGCGGGGATGGGGCCGCCATTCGGAGTAAATTTCGTACCGTGGTGCTATGGCTGATGGTTCTTTTTCTTACGGTAAGAAAAATTTTTTGAAATTTTGAAATTTTGAGATAAGAAAAAAACACGGATGCAAAATTACAAAATTAGATATTACTGCACTATTTGCTATAAAATTTCCAATGGATCGAGTACCTGAATTATTCTGAGTTACATTAACACCAGTTTATTTTTATTTTGGCGTAAAAATCACTCAATCATGTGTCGAAATTTTTACCCAAAAATTGCATAATTACGAAATTTATAAAATAATCAATAAAATTACGTTTGATACTTATGTACGTTTGATGAATTATGAAATTTGTATGCAAAAATTGCATAATTACGAAATTTATAAATTAATACATAAAATTACGTTTGATACTTACGTACGTTTGATGAATTACGCAATTACGAAATTTTTATGCAAATTTTTGCTTAACATTCGGCAAATGTAATTGCGCATCATTTGGATAACAAACTGAGCAGTACAAGGTTTATAAAGCTACATATTTACATATTACAAATTTGCATATTGATTTCTATATAGACGCTGTTCACCCTTCTGTTTATCATGTGTTTTATCCACTTTCTAAAAAATAACCACTCTCCACCCATCGTGCCCAATGATTTGCAAGATTACAGCACGACGGTAAGTAGATAATTATGAAGTCTCCCAGCGTATGCGATCCGATTTTGAGCAAAGTCAATCGATCACTACTTTAATTAGTACGGAATTTTGAAAAGACACGATCTTCAAATGAGATATTTGCATCCCGAGAGGAGAAAACACGTCCCAAAGTTGACAATTTTTACACCTTTCAAATTAAATTTACTGCGCGTTTTGTCCTCCTTTTGGATGTAAATATCTCTGTTAAACGTGCCCATTCGCGTTTTTTGTAAATTCCATACTAATTAAAGTAGTGATCGATCGACACTAAATTGCTCAAAATCGGAGAGCGTACGCTGTGAGACATCCATTGTGAGTTATATTTATAAATAAAATTTATATATAATAAATATAAATCGGAGATTATAATTTAATCACGTGGTATCAAAATTATGAAATTTTTTCTCCCAGAAATCGATCTACTTTCTCTTATCCTTCTATTTCCTCCTTTGGACCGTGGTCTACTTCGGGTGCACCATTTCCACCGTGATTCCTCGGGTATTATATGCAAAAATAATTGCGAACTTTATGCAAAATTTAATTCCTTAAGTATCTACATTATGCATAATACTTAATGTGCAAAAATAATTGCGAAACTTACACAAAGTTTGCCACTTTTTTTCATTTTAGCGAGCCGAACACCTCCATCCACACCCGCACCCACACCCCTCCTCCTCCGATAAGCCCGGAAAAGCCTTGCTTATCGTGCTCCTCATCCTCCTCGCCATCATAACGATGCTGCTCTGTACGATCGACCGGGTGTACTCTCCTTGGATTGTCAACTTCCTGAACGGGAAAATCTTCTCGTATTGCGTCCAAGTTTCCGCCCTGGTCACGCTCACCGTCGCGATCTGCTACATTTTCGCCATCGCGACCAGGACACTTTGCTCATCCAAGAAGGCCGGAGGGGTGACCACCATCATTTCCGGTGGACAGCAGACGAGTCACCACGTGACCATCCGAAGTGATGACATGAATAATAAAAGTTCCTTTGCGAATCCCTGTTACAATGTGGAGTTCTCGATTTCGGAGGGGATTGAGCTACTGGGAGGAGGGGGAGGGGGAGGGGAGGGGTTACGACCCGGGTGTAAATGTGAATTGACTGAGGTGGAAATATACTCGGGAGGGGGATTTTTTAGTGGGGGGATGGGGTTAGTTTAATTATTGACTGATGGGTTTGGTGGAAATGTGTGTATACTCTGTTTTTTTTGGGGGGGATTTTTGTGGGGGGTTAGTTTTAGTTTATTTACAAGTAGAAGTATTAATTGTCTCTGTCAGTATTGTAATTTTTTGAGGGTAAAATATGTATGTATGTATGTACTTTGCATAAATTATGTATGCGAGGTGTGTGGAATTGATGTAAATGAGTAAATTATGTATGTAATAAATAGGAAAAGGATGAGATTACACATAAATGGATGTCATATTAAGCGAAATTTTAAAAGAACTGTGTCCCTTGGAGAATGCAGAAATCATTATTATGCAGTAATTTACAAAAGCATATCGTAAATATTTTATATAATTGCTTTTTTTGCATAATCATGCCGAAATTTTCTGTGTTATATTCTTCAGAACCGTATGCGAATAATTCTGCACAACTAGCTAAAAAAAATTTTGCAAAAATTGAGCCAAATTTCTGCAAGAATGCTGTTCCAATTTTTACCATGTATCGTACTAGATTTTTTGTAGGTGAAAGGTCACGGTGTCGACACAATGCAAACTTTCTCTTCAGGTGCGTCACTCTGAGAGTGACGTTAATTCGAGCGGAAATACAAGTGTCGTTGGTTCGTGCCAATTTTTTCGTGTGACATCTCCTCTGCAGGCAGGGTCAGCCACGTGGAGTAAATAAAGTTTGTCTACTTGGCTGTCTCGTCAGGTTCTGCATATTTGGCAGAGACCAGTCGTGTGGAATTTTATCACGGAGATTGCGATCACCAGAAGTGCCTGGCTGGCTGGCTGCTGGGTTTTGGGGAAAGTGAGCTTTCTCCGAAATAATGGAGCATGATAAATAATCTGCACCAAGAGCCAAGAGAAAGTTTGGTCCGTTGGAAATGTTGGTGCACAAATTGTGTGAATATTTCTGAAGGAAATTTTGAATTTTTGAAGTGAAAGTTTGAGGTTAAAATAAAAATGAGAAATTTATTGACTTAAAATGTGAAATATTCACACGTTTTATCTTGAAATGATGTATAAATTAAGGGTTTTTACGGAAATTTGAGTATTTTTAAATTTTTTTGGGCGTGAGCCTGAGTTTGAAATAAAATTTGACTCGATGAGAAATATTCGCACATTTTTTTGGCAAATTTGCAAATATTTTGATATATGTAAACCATCCCAAAATGGAATGTTTTCCTGCGATCCAATGCAGCTGGAAGATTGAAGATGAGCAACTTTCTCCCGACTTTCTCTCACTCTAATTTTGCATCTTGTGTAATATAGACGCTTTTTCTTTAAGCAGGACCAGTCCCTCCATAAATAAATCAGCGACAATCAGCGAAAACTTGCAGTTTTTTTCTGCGACTAAAGAAAGTCTGAAAATGTTGTCAACTTTGTAACAAGGCCGAAGAGTGGTAATTTAGTTAAGTTTTTTTAAATAAGAAGAAATGTGTGGCTGTTTTGATATTTTTGATTTCGTGTGTTTCTTCACGTTCTTCGTTACGGTAAGGTTTTTGGGAATTTATTAATTACACTCAAAATAAGGTAGTAATGAATCATTACCATGCGGAATGACTATGTGGCTCTACCACGTTGGTTACGATTTGTCGTAGAAATGGTAACAATAAGTTCAGGGAAATTCAAATTCATTACCAAATATTAAGGAAGTGAATCCCATTATGTATTAAATTTGAATTTCCCTGAACTTATTATTACCATTTCTAGGACAAATCGTAACCGACGTGGTAGAGTCACATAGTCATTCCGCATGGTAATGATTCATTACTACCTTATTTTGAGTGTATCTGAACAATTAATTAGTACATTTTTCTTTCAGGCTATCGTTGCTCTACTCTTTGTCCAATACTTTTTTGTATACTTGGATTTCGAAAGTGATGAGAAAACTGTGAGTTGAATGAACAAAATTTTTTTAAAAAAACTTAATTTTATTGGAAACTTGTGAATTTTTGTGAATTTTTAGAGAACGATACATTTTGGAAGATGCGTATATTTTCTGATCCTGACTTTTCTTGGATGCCTCGTTTTTGCGGGGGTGCAACGGGTAGGAAAATATAATGTAAATGGCGGATATGTATTTATGAAAAATATTTACGAAATATGTAAAAAAAATAATAATCTTCGAAAAATTTGTACAATCTGTAAAATTTTTTGAGTTTAATACTTTGGAATTTTTTGCTACAATTAACGAACCAAATTTCGCTTTATGACGTTGAATATTTACAAAATATATGTATGGATTTTGAAAAAAGGTGTGAATGATTTCCGTAATTTTGAAATACCTAATATCGGAAATTTTTAACTTTCTGAAAATTTAGAAATATGTTGCAACATGTGAAAATATAAATATTTTGAAATTTGTGTTACCCTTGTAAGTTACCGACGAAGTTTGACAGTCTGTCGTCCTCAAAAATGAAAAAGTTGATCATAAATACATATCCGCCTTCTGAAAATATGGAAATTTCGAAATAAATTTCTGAAATATGTTCCCTGCGCAGAGATCCATCTGCCTGTTGAAGTGGCCGAGTCGATTTCTCGTGTCCCTGATCACGCTGGGATTAATGTTCCTGACCAGCTTTCTCTGGATCCTGGACCGTCTTCATAAACAAAGTGTTCGAGATTTGGAACTGAAAACGGTGAAGTTGGGTCTCGTCATCGTCCTCGTGCTGGTTTACCTCGCGGGGGTCGAGAAGCTCATCAATCTGATCGAAAATTCTGAAAATAATGCCAATTTTGTCCACGATCCGCCCCCAAATTCCAGTTTGGTGGAGGCGTATCGTTCGGAAAAGCTCAAGACTGCAGGTGCTGCTGGTGGGGCGGATAAGCGACAATTTAACGCGGATAAGAACGGGGTCAATTATTATAAGTTGTTGTTAGAGGGGTCAACAAATGGGGGGAAAAGTAGTAGTAAAAATGGTAGTTTGTACAGTTTAGCGAGTTGTGCTAGGAGTGATGGGACGATTTCGGAGGTTTGAAAAGTTGGAAAATTTGAAAATATTTCGGGTAGGTTTTGAACATAAAAATTTCCAAAATCAGTACGAAATGATGCTGGGTTTTACATATAACATCTTCGAAAAGTGGTAAATGCGATGGAATAATTTAGCAGGTCTGAAATTGAAAATTTGGGTATAGATTTCGTCCATAAAAAAGTTTCCAAAATGGCTTTTACCTCAATCTTGAAAATTTTACAACTCGACAGCATCATTCTAAGAACGGAGGTGTCCCACCGTATGCTCTCTGATTTTGACGAAATTAGTATCAATCGATCAGAACTTTAATTGGTATGAAATTAGCAGAAAAACACGATCTCCGAATGGGCACATTTGGCCGAGATATTTGCATCCGAATAGGAAAAAAACTCGTCCTAAAGTCAACAAATTTTACACTTTCTTCATTTACTGGGCGTTTTCTCCTCTTTGGATGCAAATATCTCGGCCAAACGTGGCCATTGGGAGGTCGTGTCTTTCGCAAATTTCATCCTAACTAAATTTGTGCCCGATTGACACTAATTTGCCCAAAATCGGAGAGCATGCACTGAGACACCTCTATTATAAGCTGCTGAAAAATGCGAAAGTTTAACAATCCATTTGAAGAATTTAAAAATTTCGAGATTCGGATTTCGTCCATCAAAATTTCATGGTGCTCTGGCTTTTTACCTCATCCTTGGAACATTGTCGCTTAAAAAAATTACCAAAAAATGTACTAACCTGATTTTAGTCGTGTTCAAAAATTGTATGAAATACTTAAGTAATTATGAAACAATATGCGCTTTTCCAATTGCCAATGTACAAAGAAGATTTTTGCAAAATGCTGATCGCAATTTGTATCTAAAATATATAAAAAAATGCTTAAAAATTGTGCAGTGTCCAAGAAGAAATTATTGGACCATGCTATGACGAAAATTTGTTGCGAAATATATTTGGCAACTTTCTGTCGCATTTTTTAACGTTCTGTTCAGATGAATAAAAAAATTAATGCAAAATCCGAGAAAATTGTGGAAGTTTAGCGACGATTGAGTTTATTTTGACATGATTTGTACATTATTCAATCTAAAAGATGTTCATTGTCGGCACTTTAAGTTTTTGTAATGTTTCACTTTTGGCCATCTAAATTTAGTGAAAATTTATGCAAAAACTTACGAAAATTTATGCAAAAATAGGTAATTAAGCATTTAAAAAATATTGCGAAATGCAAAATCTGATGTGGAGGTTTGCCAATGATTTACATTAGTTTGGCATAATTAGTCTCTAAAAAAGATAATTATGTTCGGGTGATGTAAGTTTTTACACTGTTTGATCACACTCAGGGGGCAAAATTTTATGAAATTTTTTGCGAAATGTGTTTGGAAGCATTTAATATATAATTGCGAAATGCAAAATCTGAGAAATTGTGGAGGTTTTGTGACGGTTGAGTTTATTTTGATTGTGCAGTACATTATTTAATTTAAAAGATAATCGCCTGTTGTGTTAAAGTTTTTGCATTCTTGACTTTGGTTGAAAATCGGTTGAAAATGCAAAATCTGAGAAAGATATAGGAGTTTTGTGACAATTGAGTTTATTTTGAGATGATTGTGTGTGCACGTCATTTAATTAAAAAGATGAATTATTTTCAGAGGAAAAGAGTGGTTAACACGTGCAGGCATTCAAGTTTTTTTGAAAATTGTTGCAAAATATTTTGCAACGATAAATAAAGTAAGCATTTAATATTACAAAATGCAAAATCTAAGAAAATGCAAAGTTTGCAGCCGGTTGAGCTTATTTTGGTATGATTTAGTACATTATTTAATTTAAAGATGAATTATTCTCAACTGGCAAAAGTGTTTGTAATCTTTGACAACACTCAGGACATCAAAATTTCTGCGGAAATTTTTGCCCAAGTTTTTGCAAAGATTAGTAAGTAAGCATTTTATGAATACTGTGAAATGATCTTATTTTGATATAATTAATTATTAATTATTTAATTAAATAGATAATTGGGGGATACTATTTTATGCACTCTTTAGCCACACGCAGATATAAAAATTTTTATGGTAATTTCGCCAAAGTTTTTGCAATAGTTTTTGCAAAGATAAGTAATTGAACACTAAATAAATATGGTTGAATTCAAAATCTGAGAAATTGTGGAGGTTTGGTGACGATAGAATTATTTTGATATGATGAGTACGTTATTTGTTTAAATAGATAATTATTGTTCCACATATAAAGTTTTTATAATCTTTGACTAACTATCAAAATTTTATGAAAAGTTTTGCCAAAATTTTTACAAAGATAAGTTTGTAAGGATTCAATAAATATTGCGAATCGCAAAATTTGAGAATATTGAAGTGTAGTGACGATTAAGATTATTTTGAAATTATTATATAGATTGTTTGATTAAAAAGATGAATTATTTTCAGAGGAGAAAAGTTTTTTGCAATTTTATTTTTGATCACGCACAGGCATCAAAGTAGTTTTTTGAAAATTTTTGCAAAATTTTTGCAAAATTAAGTAAGTAAGTAAGCGTTAAATTGCGAATTGCAAAATCTGAGAGAAAATGTTGAAGCTTGGCGACGATTTAGCTTATTTTATATGGTTGTCTACTTTAATTAATTAAAAAGGTTGAATTGTTATCAGCTACTAAAAAAAATTTTTGTAATTTTTGACCACACTCATTTTAATTAAAATTAAAATTTTAATTAAAATTCACAAAATTAAAATTTTGTAAAGATTTTTGCAAAATTTTATGTGCCGAAGAAATACAAAATAATTTAGACGGCCCTTCATATTTATAATACACTCTTTCCCTCTTTCAGTTCTCCAAACTTTATTAAGTAGCTTCAGCTACTTTATGTGAAGACTTTGTCTGTCTGTCTGTCTGTCTGTCCGTCTGTCTGTCAGCAGGATATCAGGAGAACGGATCGAGATAATCGAAATCGGTTTTCGCCATCATACATAGGACCCCAGGGGGAGGATCCTATCAACTTTTGGGGGCAACCGGACCACACCCCCTTTGGCGACAGGGGGTGTGGTCGGGGCAAAATGAGATTTTTAGTGCAATTTAATCTATAGGTGAAATAGAGTAAAATTATGTGTTCCGGAGTTGTGCCACACCCCCTCGGCGCCAGGGGGTGTGGTTGGGGCAAAATGAGATTTTTAGTGCAATTTAATCTATGGGTAAAATTAGGTGAAATTAAGTGAAATTAAGTGAAATTGAGTGTTTCCCCGATTTTGCCGCACCCCTTCGGCGCCAGCGGGTGTGGTTGGGGCAAAATGAGATTTTTAGTGCAATTTAATCTATAGGTGAAATAGAGTAAAATTATGTGTTCCGGAGTTGTGCCACTCCCCCTAGGCGCCAGGGGTGTGGTTGGGGCAAAATGAGATTTTTATAAAAAATTAATCTATAGATGAAATAGAGTGAAATTAAGTGTTCCCGAGTTGTTCCACACCCCCTCGTCGCCAGGGGGTGTGGTCGGGGCAAAATGAGATTTTTACAAAAAATTAATCTATAGGTGAAATAGAGTGAAATTAAGTGTTCCCGAGTTGTGGTGGGACCGTTTGGGGTGAAGTACGTCTGAAGCTACTTCCGTATGCGCGTTTGCGACGGTTTATTTTAGTTTATAGGATGTTTTCACAATATTCATACCACCTATCAGATTCTGGTATACAAATCCATAAATCAAGTCATGATGAGGCTAATTATGCATTAAAAGTATCTAAAATTGTTAAGATAAACTTGAAAATTAGTAACGAGATGGATCCAATGGGAGTAGTCAAGGTGTCCAAACCCTCCCAATGTATTTGTAGGTTTAGATGGATTGAGGGTTTTGGACAGCAGTGGCTGTTTTTTTGTGGGTGCAGGTTTTGCAGTTTTGTCATACCGCGAACAAATTTTTGTGTAAACTTGCCAGTGAAAAATATTTAAAGTTTCTGAATTAAATTTTTGGAAAAGTTTTCAAAGAAATTTATTACATCGTTACATTTTGAATTTTGCAATGAAACCATCGACCGCAGCGGACGAAATGTTTCCGGACGGTGTTGGTGGCTATATGGACGAGGATGTGAGTGGGTTTGGAAGATTTGCAAAAATTTTGATTTTGATTTTGACTTTGAGAAGCGATTTTAAAATTAAAAGTTAAATATTTTAATTGATATTTAGTGTTCTGGAGGTGGAATGATGGTGGACGTTACGAGAGAAGGGGTCCATATGGATTTTCACAATGGTAAGTTTTAAGTGGATAAGAAGGGAAACAATTAATTTAAATGAGTTTAATGTAGGATTTGATGCCTCAATAGTCAAAATTTTTAATTATTTCTCGCCTCTGGGAATTTATTATAAAATTCTGGAAGAACTAATTTGTAGAGGAGGGAGTTGCCAACTTTTAAGAAATGTACACTCCAGATTTTGACACTTTTTGAAGTGAGGAGATCCCAAGTTTAAGAAGCCTTCAGAAAAATTGGAAGTCATTGAAACTGGATGAAAAAACTCAACAAAATCAGCACATATTTAATCATTTCTCTCCTCTGAGAACTTATTTTAAAATTCTGGACGACTAATTTGTACTCAGTGAATTGATTGATGAATAGAAAAGCGGTGAGTTTTTTTAACGCCAGTTTAGACGAGTTCCAATTTTTCTGAAAGTTTCTTAAACTTGTGATCTCCTGCTTTAAAAAGTGTAAAAATCTGGAGTGTATATTTTTAAAAAATTAGCAACTCCCTGGTCTAGGAATTTGTTCTTCCAGAATTTTAAAATTAATTCCCAGAGGCGAAAGAGAAATGATTAAAAATGTGTTAATTTTGGCGATTAATCATCGAGTCCTGTGTTAAATTTAATTTAAATAATTAACATTATGTACACGGAAGTGTTACATTAGGAAATATTAGAATTAATTGAGAATCAACTATTTATGTTTTTATTTTTATTGCAGATTTTGGTGATTTGTTCGACGACGAGGATCTCATGTAGGAAATAAATGACGGATTAAGATCAACAGTTTCTTCTGTAAATCACTTACCTTTTTCTACTTTAAATTGAGAATGTATAGTTTTAAAATTATTAATTGGATTCACATTTAGCTTAATTCTCTGCCTTTTACACGTATTATTTATTTAAAAGAAGCAATAATGTACATCGAAATTGGATAGTTTTTGCGGAGTTTTAAATAAATTGAGATCATCTCAAAAGTAAAAAGAAGTTAAAAAATCTTGTAATAAATGTGTAATTAATCATTATTTATTTATTTATTGAGCGATACAATGATATCAAATTGATATTTGATTTTGCTATCATTAAACCAATCACCTACTTTTTTAAAAATAAATCTGGGTCTCTCCTTTTAAATAAGAATAATCTCTGGAAATTGAATTTAAGAAATTTGTATTGCTACTACTGAACTGACAATGTCAATGTCATTGCTATGCGTGTACAATATGTGCATTCAATTTAAATCGCATCCTCATCCTTTTAACATTGTAAAAATAATCAGGGTTTGGAAAATGACATGAAAGTGGTTAAAATCATGTGTGATTTCTGTAAAATCTGCGATTTGTGCGAATTATGTGAAATTTGCAAACTCTTGGATTTCTGTGAGTTCTGTGATAATATAGTAAAGCTGGGACAACTTTACGAATTTAAGATTAAGATTCTCGAATTCAGTACGAAATTCTGACCATTTTCATGCATCCGCGTTTCTTTTGACAAACTTTCATCAAACTTTAATAAGATACAAATCAAATGAAAAATGCAGTCGTGTCCAAATCGGTCGGATATAAAAATTCTCAGAATTTCATGCTGAATCCATCCAAATATCTAATTGGGTTTGTCCAGGATTGCATTTTAACCAAGTTGTCTCACTTTTCCCTCAGTAATAATATCACAAAAATCACAATTGGCTAAGAAATCACAGGATGTGAAAATCACACCTAAATCACAAAGTGTGATTATTACGTTTTATCAAACCCTGAAAAAAATACTTATACTTGTATTTTGACTCATTGAATTTTGAAGACGACGATGATGACTTGCACTTTGTAATCATGAAAAGATGCATCAAATCAAACTTTTGTATGCTTCTACTTACTTACCACTGGCATTAATTTTCTTTTAATCTCATCTCCTCCTCCTTGCCTGTAACTTTTCAAGTGTCAATGTGTCAAAGTCGGTAGCAAGTATTTAAGTACTTAAATAGCTCGCATTAAACAAAACAAAGTAAAGAAGAAAAAAACACATGAAAATTGCCAAGCGAAAGTTTATTGATTAAATCAACAACTCTGCTAAAAAAGTAGAGTGTGGCAAATAAATAAAAATAAAACCGAATCACCAAAAATTTTGCCCATATTTAGCAAAGAGTTTGTTTTTCTGTTTTCTTTCACGGATGGTGGCAGTTTAGGTCAATAATCAATTACTTACAGAGTTAGGAGGCCGCGGAAGCGTTGGTGGGGATAGGGGGACAATGTCCCCACGGTTATTCGATGTCCCCATCATTTTTATATAAACCTGTCCCTCCCCCTATCCTACAATGTCAATGTCCCCACAACTTCCGCGGCCACTGAAAGAGTGAGGTGGTCATTAACAAATAAAAAAGGCAGTAATTAGACCTCTTCTTAAGAGGAGGAAAAGATTTGATTTATTAATAAGAAAAGTGACGACTAATGATTATGGATGGATGGCTTGGTTGTATTTAGCCCGATTTAGGCCTTACATAGCCGGCATGGTTCTCCGTTTGTCTGTCCATCAATTAAGCTCGTAAAACTTATTTTGCATCTGCAAAATTTAAAGGAAACAATTTTTAGGTATTGATAACAAAATTTGAAAAGAAAAAAAATTGTAAGATGAAGACGTCAAAATGTATTTTTTTGTTTGCTTATAACTTCATAAAATCAATTAGATCATATAGAATTCATAGATAGAATTCATATAGAATTGTAGAAATTTAGACAAAAAAATGCATTTTATAACTAAAGCTTAGAAGAAATTAAAATCAATTTTTCAAAATTTGTAATAAATATGCATATTAGCCCTAGGAAAATTACAATTTTTGTTTATACATATTCAATTTGGCTAAAAATGTTTAAATATTTTTAGTCCGAGTCAAAGCTTATGTACCGGTTATGGTTGTCTGTCTGTCTATCGATTATGCTCGTAAAACTTATCGTAAATTTTGCAGATGCAAAATTACGAAACAATTTTTAGATATCGATAAAAAAATCGCAAGAACAAAAAACTTGTAAAATGAAGACGTTGAAATGTATTTTTTGTTTGTTTATAACTACATAAAATCAATAATATAATGTAGTATTCTTGTAGAAATTTGGGCAAAAAAATGCATTGTTTAACTAAAGCTTTGAAGAAATCAATTTTTCAAAATTTTTCATAAATGTGCATATATATTCGCCTTAGGAAAATTACAATTTAATGACAACCTGACTCGGGCTTAAAACTTCTGGTTTTTTTGAGCAATGATGCTCATCCGAATAAAAATACATCTATGTGTCTGGTCTGTCCTTAATCTGACAAATTCGCTTTGTACTTTGTACAGTAAAAATTGAATGGTTAAAAATTCGGCAAAGTTTGTAATCACGATTTATAAATTCCTCAGGTACAAATCATATTGTGCATGAACCAAATATAGCTGAATGACCAGTCCACACATCGCATCAAACGTCCACTCAAGCAGACGAGTTGACGAGGCGTCGTCATTTTTCATACAAATTCATTCTGATCCGATATAAATAGTGGGACAATGTCGGGGATGAATTTACAGTTTGATTCGGTACCTTGCTTCGGAAAGTGTCCTGTTTTTTTAAAATTTTGACATATTTTTGAGGGAAGATTTCCTAAAATATAATGTTGAAATGGGAACGTTACAATTTTTTAGTAATTTTGACACTGACGTTAAATTGTTATTTTTCCGGTGTGAATTGTGACGTGAGTGTGACCGGAACGGAGTCATGGGGGGCGAGAAGTCTTGATTCGGGCGTTATGCAGACAGAACCGGAAGTGACGACGCCGTACGGAGGAGGAAATTATTATAACAGTTTTTCCAATAATTATAATAATAATTATGACGAGACGGGATTGATGGGTGGGACGCAACCGAGGTCCTCGTACGGGTACGACATGTTCCCCCCGTACCAGAAGAAGGGGGGGAGAAGATGCACTTATACGAGGGGAAAGATCAAATGTTTGAATAGGAGGGATTCTTCGTATGGAGTTGGGGGAGGAGGAGGAGGAGGTGGGGGTGGGGGTGGTGTAGGTAAGAAAAAGGAGGTTAAGGTTAACAAAATTGGGGTTTATTAAGGTGGAATTGGTTCGATTTTTAATCTCACACTCTTCACGTCGTTACATGTAAATTTGTAAAAATAGCATGCATTTCATGAGTTTTGAGATGTATAAATGCACTTTGGACGTTAATGGAAAGTTAATTTTTTTAATTTTAAATTTTAAATTATTTCAATTTTTTTAGTACAATTAACTATCGATTTGAAAAAATAGCCAAGTCATTTAACATATTTTAAGAATAAATTTCCTGAAAAATTAATTCGCGAATTTCTTTCAAATCGGTAGTTTTGTACTGGCAAAAATTAACTTTAAAATATGAAAACTTACATTTATCTGAAAACTCGTGAAATTAATGCCCATTTTAGAAATTACATGGAAAGAGGTTGCATTAGGGTAGAATATGAGATTATAAAAATCTATGACATAATTAAAATCGTCATCCGATGACATCTTAAAGAAAGGGAAAAATGAGACAATTTTGTATTTTCTCTAAAGGTTTGGACTCTTACGCCGCTGCAGCCGTGATTGGTGGGGCTGGGGGAGGTGGATATGGTGGGGGCGGGGGTGGTGGAGGTGGGTGGGGCAAGGGGGGTGGTTCTTCTAAGGGCAAAGGAGGCTATGGCGGAGGGGGTGGGGGCTGGGGGGAAGAAGAAGAGGAAGACGAAGACGGCGGACTTGAAGCCCTCCTCCCGTACATCGGACTCCTCGGGCTGAAAGGACTTAAAGGTCTAAAGGGTGCGAAAAGCGCGTTGGCCTTGTTACCATTGCTCCTCCCACTTTTACCGATACTTTTACCACTCCTGCTACCCCTCCTGTTGCCCCTCCTCCTCCCCCTGCTGCTGCCCCTTTTGCTCCTCGCAATTCTATTCTTGTTCATTCCGATCCCTGTAATTACTGGGAGGACCATGGCGCGCGGAGGCGCGCAGTTTGAACTGCTGGACGCGAATATGACGAGGACCGTACTGCTGGAGAGATTTGTTGGCTTGAATGATTTGGTAAATGAGGTCGTGACCAGTCCCGAGTGCGTGGAAAGGATGGCGTGCGAAATTGCGAGAGTTGGCAGAAAGTTCGGGATTCAGGAGGGTTTCATGGAAAAGTAAATTAAATTTGGATTTATTGAAATTTTGAATTGAAACTTTGGAATTTTGAAATTGAAATTTTGATATTTTTTATCGATTTTTGGAATTTGTTAAATTGAAATGCTGAAAATGAAATTTTGATCTTTTTTTAATGATTTTTGAAATTTTTTAAATTGAAATGCTGAAACTGAAATTTTGATCTTTTTTATTGATTTTTGAAATTTGTTAAATCGAAATGCTGAAACTGAAATTTTGATCTTTTTTATTGAGTTTTGAAATTTGTTAAATCGAAATTTTTAACTTTTGTATTAATTAACGTTTGTAGCTGTAATTATTGAAATTTTAGGATTGAAATTCTCAACGTTGTTATTAATTAATTTTTCCAATTATTGAAGTTTTGAAATGAAAATTTAAATCATTTATTTATTTTGAACTAGAATTGTCAACCAATTACCGAAGGATGGTAAGACTGGAGGATTAAAAATCGGGATCAAACGTGGCATCAAGTTTTATGATGACGCAAAAGGAAACGAGACATGTTTGAAATTAGCTTGTAAACCGTTAACGAAATGGGAAAAGGGAACAAATGTTTAAGTAAAATTTTATGTAGTAGAAAATTTTGTGTATTTATGACTGACAAAAAATTATGAAGTACGTTATGAAAATTTACATATGAAATTACGAATTACGTTACTAAATTTACGAAAAACTTGATCAAGAAGACATTTGTGACGAATTTGTGACGAAGTGACGATGACGATGACGACGTGACGAAAATAATTTGGACAAATAAGTACCTGACAAATTTACAATTATTGGTCTCACTCTTTCACGGACTGACCTAAAAAATACTCGATCTACTTTTTTTAACTTGGACTTTGGTGAAGAAAGAAATGTGTACAATGTTCCCGAATTTCTGTTCAACTTCCGGTTTCAATTTCATATTTTTTTCTATTTAAGAAACTACGTAATTTATTTTTAACTTATTATTTGACGAAGTTGTAATAAAATTGAGAAATATGCTCTTGATAAGACTTGATGTTCCTGCTTCAAATCAAAGTAAAACATTAATTAATCCAAACATTTAATTAATTCCATTCAATCTGAATTTGATTAATTTTGTTAAACCTGATTATTAGAAAAATTAATTTTCGGCGATGTAAATACGCATTTTAATTATTTATTTACATATTTTTTTGTTATTTTATCAATGTCCCGCATTCCATTCTCGGTCAAGATCAATGCTAATAAAAAGAAAATAATTCATTTTGAATTCATTTTATTTTCAAGTGCTTTCATTCATTGCGAGGCGTGCATGGTGGTCGCATCACATTGTCATTTATTTAGTCATCCGGAGTGGATAGAGGAATTCTGTTAAAGAGACACTTTACATTTGTACGTATGCATTGGATTCACATAATTCCGTCGCGATCAGAGAGCGGATATGTATTTATATAGGTAAAATATAGGTAAAATATATATTTAATGTTTATGAAAAAAATGTCAAATGTCAAAATTCTGTCCAAATCACCGAGTCTGTACGAAAAAAACAACATAAAAATAAGAATTCTAGCAAAATTCATACTTTGGATTTTTTGTGGTCCAATTTCTTTGACCAGAAAAATTTCGTCTCACATTATTGAAATATTAAAAAAATATGTAAAAGATTTACGAATTTTTTAAATCATAGCGGAAATATTAATGTCCGAAAACCTAGAAATGTGTGACAATACTGTGTGGAATGCGGGACATCGTTAAAATAACAAATAAATAAATAAATAAATAAATAAATAGTCAAAATGCGTATGTACACCGCCGAAAAGTGATTTTTTTTACTAATAGGTTTATTAAACTACGTAACTTCAGGTATAAATTAATTGTTAAGCAATATGTGAAAAAACAAAGAATTGAAATTTGGGTCTCTATAAAAGTTAATGAACGCAACACACTTACAAAATTTGATCATCGTCGGCATCGAATGTAAAGGTTTGAAATAAATATAAATCTTATTTAATTATTGTTTCATGCGTGTTCCTTAATATTAATAATTTCCGATTTTGGCGTACAAATTTACCAATTTTTGCATTTTCCTGTCATGAAAAATATTTGTCACAAAAATTTCAAATTTATTATTTAATCGTTAATCTTTAATTTCTAATCTTTAATCTTTCTCTTAACAACATTGTCCCAAAATGCTTACCAAAATAAATACATATCCGCCCTCTGCGTACTCATAAAGAAGGGTAAGTAACAAGAAAGAATAATAAATATTAAACTGCGTATCATTCGATGATGTGACCAGTCCACTAATATTTTAATTGTAAACTATGCAAAATCATCTATCCCACGCATATCGATAAATAAATAAGTTATCATTTCGACGACCTCATTTCGAAACACAAGGAAAAAAATCTTGATATAAAATGGTAAAATGTTTACTGATCGGATTTCAGTTTCTTTTTCGACTCCCATGAAAAGTTGTAAAAATGCGTGTCTCATCAAAAATGCGAATTTTATATTTCTTCCTCATTTTTGCCTACATTACCGCCTCGCAATCAGTAACGGTAACAAGTGGGGGGTCAACAGGTCGTCAGGTTCAGCAGGGCTTTGCATATGGACAACCGGCTCAGGAAGAAGGGAACGTGGTGGTGGGTGTGGATAATCCACCAGTGATGGGCAACCCCACCATGTTCCATTACCAAACGTATCCTCAACAACAATACAATTATCCTGTTATCAAGTCGAAAAAGAGGTGTATCATGACGGACAAGGGGAAAATGAAGTGCAAATATCGCAGGGATGGTGAGTAAGCAGAAAAAAGAATGGAAAAATTGCAAAATTTTCAGTGATCGCTAAAATGCTTTAGTATTTTGAGCTAAATTCTTCCCAGGGTTTGGATTTCTTGGGCTGTTACACCCACAAAAAAAGACGAAAATCTACGTGAAGATGACAACAGTCAGACGAAAATACTGGTTTAGGATCAAATGAACTTTTTATCTGTCAAAATGCATTGTTTCACGATTTTCTAAAAAGTGTTTCGACAAGGATAAAAAGTTAATTTATTCAGAAAACCTGCATTTTCGACTGACTGTTGTCTTCTCCATGTGGATTATTGTTTTTTTTTGTGGGTGTAACAGCCCAAGAAATCCAAACCCTGGGAAGAACGGGGCTTAAAATACTATATTTCGAAAAAGTATTCGTCTCATTTTTGTCTCATTTTTCTCAAAAATGTCGGATTTTATCCCTGCAATGCAAATTGCAAAAACTTATTTGACCCTGTACATTTTTTTAGGTAATGCCGACTCGTACGGAGTTCCTATGACATCTGGTGGGGGGTGGGGTTCTAGTGATGATGGTGACGACAAAGGTGGTGGTGGTGATGGGAGCGGTATTGCGGGTCTCTTAGGTCTGGTGGGGTTGAAGGGGTTGAAGGGCGTGGCGGGTGCGAAGGGGTTGGTCACCTTGCTCCCCTTCCTGCCCCTCCTGGGCCCCATCCTGTTCCCCATCGTGGTCATTCCCTTCACCTTGATCGGCCTGAAACTGATCCTGCTCGGGGTGGCGTTTCTCTTGAAGCCGATTTTAATCCCGGGACGATCCGCGATCACGATGATCGACCTGAATTTTTTGAGGAATGCGACATTTTCGAGCGTTTCCAGGATGGTGCGTGACGTGCTGGAAAGTGAGGAGTGTGTGGAGCGGATCGTTTGCAGGGTGGCGAGATCTGGGAGAGAGTATGACGGGATTAGGGGCGTGGGGTGGATGTGGGTGGAAAGGTGAGAGAATAATTATTTTTAGAATTTGCGAAATTGACGTGGTAAAAATTTGGGAAATTTATCTGTGCAAATTTTACGTATAAAGTTTTATGCAACGAACTTGTGTTGGGAACACATTTTTCTTTGACGACGTCCAGCACTTGTTTAGTTATACTCGTGTTGATTAAATGTGTTCGGATCCGCCATTTGATGACTCTGACTGGATATCATCCGCTTGTTCCGAAAGAAAAATTAATTATGGTAATTACGCATAATTTAACGAGAAATAGATTCATGTCACAATATGCATACCACGTTAAAGGCTTCCATCGTGGTATGGATATTGTGAAATGAATTTATTTCTCGTAAAATTATGCGTAATTAATTACCGCAATTAATTTTAATTAATAATTAATTGATAATTAATATTAATATTAATTAATAATTAATTGATAATTAATATTAATATTAATTAATATTAATTCAATATTATATATTATCAATATTAATTAATTAATAGTTAACGTTCAACACGAGTCTAAACAAGTGCTGGACGTCGTCAAAGAAAAATGTGTTCCCAACACAAGTTTTAGCTTTGTCGTTGCATGGGATTTTAATCCTTTCTTTATGAGAAGTTTTATGAGAAAATGTAGATAAAGGATTTGCAGAATTTTATCTGTAATGCTACAGTTTTTCAAATTTTGAAAATTTGTAAATCATTTTTTATGCAGAATTTATGTGTATGAAGTTTTATGATGATTAAAATAATTAGCAGGGTTTCAAAATCTTTTGTGGTTATTTATAATGCCACAGATTTTACAAAATCTACTGAAAATTTGTCAAATTTTTCTGCAGAACGAGAAGCACAGAAAATTTTGTACAATTTTTATGTATAAACTTTTATGGAGATTTTAAAAGTGGCAGGGTTTGTACGATTACAGATTTATTTTTTTTTAAAGAAATACGTAATGTTTGGGGGGTGATTGGTATTTGCTAACTTTTGATTGAATTCTTTTGTAAAATTATTTCAGGTTGGCCAACAGCTTGCCGGAGGAGGGTCGTTATTTTGAGAAAATTAGGAGAGGTCTCAAATTAAGGAAGGAAGAGGACTTTACTAAAAATCATGAAAAATCGTCTTCCTCCGAAGATGTATGCATGAAATTTGTATGCACGCCAGAATCAGTTTTCGGTGGGGGAGGAAAGAGTAGAAAAATTGAGGAAAAAGTTCACTAATTTTGTTAAATACTCAAATTATTATAATCTCTTAAATTATTTATGATATTAGAAACGTGCACATTTTTAGAAGAATTTTGAAGCCATAAATATTTTGTAATTATTATTCCGCATCGACTTTAGACTTCGAGACAGAAAACCAGGCCATTAATAAATACGAATTAAAAAAGGTGGGCAAAATGCTTTGTGAGTCAAATATTTTGAGCTCGGTTCTTCCCAGGGTTTTCGATTTCCGGTGCTGCGTTACACCAATAAATAGACGAAAATCTACTTTAAGAAGGCAATAGCCCGTCGAAAATACGGGTTTTGTAAAGAAATTATCTTTTTATCGTTGGAAAAATGCATTGTTTTCACGATTTTCTAAAAATAAATAATTTTTCCAGCGATGAAAACAAAATTTTTTTCAAAAAACCTGTATTTCCGGCTGATTTCTGTCTTCTCTACGTAGATTTTTATCTTTTTGTGGATGAAACAGTCGCATGAAAATGTAGGGGTTGTCGGTAATTAATTTTATACCGTTGTTAAAATACTTTATTTCTAAAAAAAAATTGTGAAAACACAGCGATAAAAAATTAATTTCTTCAGAAAACCCGTATTTTTGACTGACTGTTGCCTTCTCCACGTAGATTTTCGTCTTTTTGTGGGTGTAACAGCCCCGCCGGAAATCCAAACCCTGGGAAGAACCGGGCTCAAAATACTGCATTTTAACAAAGTATTTTACCCACCCTTACAAATTAAGTAGACTGACTGACACGATGACTTACTTAAAATCGACGCAAGCTATTTATTTAAATATGTACGTGTAAAGACCAATAGTGATGACATGACATTATTAACGACACTTGACTTGTATGTGATGACTGACATGCTTCAGTTTTTTTACACACCTTGGACAAACAAAGATGATGACAGGGGTGCAATTATGGGTGTATTATAATAATAAATATTTATTGTAATCAAACGTCAAATTGTACGCATTCTTTTTTCATACGTATGCATTTACATGCTTGTGTACGCCAACCATAGAGTTATAATATAAGCCAACTGACAAATCAGCTCGTCACTTTTTTTTAAACCACTCGTATTATTTTTCAAAATCAAATTTCATGTATGATTTTACTCCAATTTATGACCCGATGAAGGTACCGAACGAAAGCTTGTCAAGATTAAATTCAATTTCAAAAACATGTCCTTCAATATCTAATTATATAAATACATCCAATTAATAAATACTGGTGCATATTTAGATCCGAATTCCAATCCTGACATGTATTTAATTAAGACCTCATCTTGAATCTAGTATTAAATTATATTGAATTCCGTGGCGGAGAATTACTAATGTGATGGGAAGAATGGGAACAATGTCCGTTCAAGTGGATGATGAAGATGATGATATTATTAGATCTACATAAATGCATATTTACACATTCAATGGCCGAAATTCCAATCGAAACAAAAAAATGTCGAAATATGTCCAATTAATTAGGTACACTGCTTAATCGCAGGTATTGATTGATTTTGAAGAGCAGGATGTGCATACATAAATATGTAAATACGTATCATTTAGCAAATAATATAAGAAGTTCAATGCATGTACCCGATTTTTTGCATGTATCGTGAGACTTTCGCTACTGCAAAATGTACGTAAATATGTGCATACATCTCTTTAAGGAATGTGCCTATGTATAATTCAACAGAAAATGAAAATAAAGTCGACATGCATAGAATTCTTTGTGCATTCATTTACTCGATTTGGTCCGTATTCAGAATTTTGTACATACATGCAATTAATGAAAAATGGTGAATAAATTTTGCACGCAGAATGAACAATGCTGCATATTTACGAAAGAGAATCTCGACTAACTAGGGACCTTGTAAGTGAATAAATAAATACGGAGAATTTCCTTTATTCTCGGCATCCCAACCAAACCTGACACAGAAAAGAAAGAAGCCCGATTTTTCTACCTACCTAAACGATATCGTAACAAGGACCACTTTCAAAGTCAAGAGTGGCCTGGTGAATGAGATGAGTGTGCATATGATCAATCCCCGCACTTAAAATACATTCCTTTAAATTCAAGTGCTATTCTTGTACGTACGTAAAGATCCCTGGTATTCTTGTACAGATCGCCGAAAATCAAACCAAGTCAAGCCAGCAAGATTGCTATTTACTTAGCGAAAAGCCTCTCCTTGTCAAAACAATGATGAAGCGATTCCTCTTCGAACGAAGGGGTCCACGCCACGCCAAACCACCCACCCGGATGATGGATATTCAAATGGGCGCTTAGCTTACTTAAGGTGACGACGACGACGTCCACGAGTGACTTGGATGTAAGTTAGACGACCATTTATTAACCGAACCACTTGACCAAGTCACCTCCTTTTTGCCCGCAATATAAATTCTTTCATGACTAAATTTTGGTTCAGTTCTCCGTCTCGATTCGCTTGATTTTGATTAAGCAACGAATTTTTTTAGTGTTTTAGTGAGACGAACATTAAAAAAATAATAGTAAAATGACCTTTAGAGGGCGAAAAGGACCCTTATTTTTTGCCCTTTGTGTTCTTCTCCTGAGTTCTTCTGCATCGGGACAATCCTGGTCTTCGAATTATCAGAGTTACACGTCCCCAAAAGATGTGAGTAATAAGATTGTTGAGAATTATGTGGATCCTGGTGGTAAAAACGGGGTGGATGGTGGGGGGCAGATTCAGGGGGACGTTTCTATCACGGAGGCACCCCAAAGGAAGGAAGGCACAGCGGGAGGGGGGCAGTCGATGTATTATTACGAAATGTTCCCAGCGGCCGCAGGGGGACAGGCAGCACAGCCTGCAGTAGCACAACATCATGCCGGTCAAGGGAGACAATTGTGTTCTTACACGGAATCTGGGGCGATGCGGTGTCAACCGAAATCGGGTAGGAAACAAATTGGCTAATTTGCATATGTAGATAAAATTGTGTCGTTTGTGTAGCGAGGTAATTCAGGTAGACTTTGGTAACTTTGTAAATTTTGTAAACGAAAGAAAACGGGCAGGGAAAAATTGTCAAATTTTAAATACAGAGATAATTTTATTGTCTTTTGCATTAGTTCACGCAGGGCTTGGTAACTTTGTAAATTTACAAATTTTGCAAACTTTTACAAATATTTGTAAGGGTAATTAGCTTACAATTTTTTGTAAACTTATTCATTCTCAGATTCAGGGCGTCACTTTAGTTTGTAATTTGTCTGATTTTAAATATGTACATACGTGCAGAAAAAATTGTGCCATTTACATAATTAATTTTAAGTTGACAGTTCACGCAGGACTTTGTAACTTTGTAATTAAAATCCGTAAATTCTGTAAATTTACAATCCTCTACAAAATATTTGAAATGAAAATTCCGAATTTTTATCATCTTGTAAGTTCATATCGAGAGCGTCTTCTTCTTTTATAAAATTATGTTACAAGACGCTCAGATTATACAAAGTTAGCAATGACTGCATGAATTGACATATTGCAAAATTCGTAAATTTATAAAATTTTATTCATATCTCGAAAGGAAAATTAAAATCTTTTGCAAACTTGTAAATTCAGATAAAGCGCGTCTGTGTAACGTCTCTTTAATTCGTTATAAAATTGTAAAGCTAACACGGATATTACAAAGTTACCAATGACCGCGTTAATCGCTTCATTGTAAAATCCGTAAATTCTGCAAACTTACAAACTTTTAGAAATATTTTTGAGGAAAATTAACTCGCCCATTTTTGTAAGTTTAAGTTTTCTCGGATTAAGGGCGCCTCTTATTTTGTAAAAGTTGCAAAATTATTTTACTAAACGCATCGACTTTATGAAGTTATAAATGACCACGTTAATTGCCTCAAATTATGCAAATTCCAAGGAATTAATAAATTATGCAAATTTTTTTCCAGCCTCATTCTACCCCACGTACGAAGTCGCAGCGTCCAACGCGATCCCGCAGTACAGCGGAGGTCACTACTACCGCCGTCCTTCCGACAACCGGCAAAGCTACGGGGTTGAGGAGACCATGGGTGGGTGGGGGCAGGAGGAGGAAGAGGGCGGTGGGGAGGGTGGGGGTGCCTCCGGGCTCACCGGGCTCCTGGGGGCCCTCGGACTTCTCGGGTTGAAGGGGGCCAAGGGTCTCATCACGCTGGCCCCGTTCGCCCTGGCGCTTCCATTCCTGCCAATTTTGTTGCCAATTCTCCTGGCGCCCATCCTCCTCCCACTTTTGGCACTCTTGCTCTTTATTCCAATCCCGGTCGTGGTCACGCCGGCGGGAAGAAGTGTGTCGAATGGAATTGCGGAATTTTCTGCGAGGGCGATAAAAATGGGGGGACTTCTGCCGGAAATGGTGACGGAGGTGGTGCAAAGTGAGGAGTGTGTGGAACGGATAAGCTGCGAGGTGGCGAGGGTCGGGAGGAAGTGGGGGGTTGGGATGGATGGCTGGGTTGAGGGGTGAGGAATTTTGAAATTATTTTTGAAAAAAGGGGATTTTGGATAAAAAATGCTGCTTATAAAGAAAAATGCTGGTAATTTTGGGAGAAAAAATGGCGTCAATTTATGCAATGCTGATAATTTCTGAAAAAATGATAATAATTTTCTAAAATAATGCTACCTTTCTAAAAAATGTTGGTGATTTTCGTAAAAAAATAATGATAACTTTTGTAATGCTGATAATTTTCTTAACAATGCTGATAATTTTCGGAAAAAATTCGAATTTTCTAATGATTGCTGATAATTTACTAAAATTTCTGATGAGTTCTTAAAAAGTAGTGATAATTTTCTTAAAAAATGCTGATAATTTTCTAAAAAGATACAAATTTTCTAAAAATTGCTGATAAGTTTCTTAAAAAGTGGCAATAATTTTCTTAAAAAATACTGCTAATATTTGCGAAATGCAGATAATTTTCTAAATAAAACAATGCTGAAAATTTTATTTACATTTATTTTTTTGTAATGGACAGATTAACCTCGAGTCTTCCGAAGGAGAGCAAATACAAAAAGAAGATCCTGACAGGGATGAAGCCGGATAAGAAGTCGGGGGCAGGGGCGACCAGTCGCAAAACGGCGCCCGAAGACGACACAGATTGTTCCGTATTTTCGTGCAATGCGAAAAGTATTTTGGCAAAACACATGACAAAAATTTAGCAGTCGAATTGTCTTACATTTTTTTGCAAAAAAATGCGACTTTCTTGAGCAAAATGAGACGAAAATGAGACAAGGACAAAAAAGTACGCTTTTGACGAGCTACGAATGACGATTGACGACATTTTGACATGCTTGACGAAATCACGTGACGTGACATGACTGATAATGACATGTGACGAAAATGACACCCGTACTGACTGTACAGACTGACGACGAGAATTTAATGACGAAGAAAATGACACGACAATGACGAAATTGACAAACTTTGACGACACTTTACACACTTTTACAAAATCTTTTACCAGTATTTTTGGAAACTTGAATTTATTATTAGATATGTAATTTATTAAAGTTGTTACATTGTTTAACTGGATTTATTGTTGACCAAATTGGTTGTTAAAATGATTTTTGTTGAAATATAAATGATTTTGTGTACGAATTTATTTTACTTAGTACATGGGAGATTTAATCGAAATTTTTGCTGAAGAAAAATTTGCAAATGATTTAACGAATTAAGTTTACATGTTTTTTTGTGAAAATTTTTGCATTGAAAAAAATTTTGAAAATGATTTTACGAATTAATTTTACATTTTATTTTGTTGAAAGTTTTGTTGAAATGCATGATTTCCGGTCACATTTTACATGGCTCCGCCGGCGACAAGTTCCTACAAAAAGAAATTATGTACATAATTCAAATAAAAAATGATTACCCCCGAAGTGACTCATCAGCAAAATGGTAAAAAGCATCACATTTTTAATCATTTAGCTCCTTTGGGAACTTATTTTATAATTCTGGACGACAAAATTGTATTCAGTCAATACGTTGATTGATTGAATGGCGGTAAGTTTCTGAAGTCAGTTTCCACGAGTTCCTAAAAGGGCTAATTAACCTTGAAATCTCCTTCAAAAAGTGTCAAAATCAGGAGTCTTTATTTTTTTTTAAAATGGGGACGACCTCTCCTTTACAAATTTGCTGTTCCGAAATTTAAAATAAATTCCCAGATGCGAGAAATGATTTACAAATAAAATGTGCAGATTTTATGTGCCCTTTGACGATTTTTGGATTTTACCTTGGCTTCCTGAATCTCTTTGGACCAGTCTTTCTCCGCAATTTTTGGAACGACAGTTTTGAAAATATTGGTAACTTTTTCTGCATTTTCTTTGAATGTCTTCATGACATTGGCGACGCTGACCTTTTCTCCAGTATCTCGCCAGCAATCGTAGTCCGTGGCCATTGCGACGGATGCGTACAGAATTCCGGCCTCCTTGGCGAGTTGGGCCTGGTAAAAATATGTAAATTAGCAATTTTTAAGGTGCTATTGGATGAAGATTTGATGTGGCATAGATATTTAATCTCACTATGCCCCGATTTAATCTCTTTAAATGAAAATTTCTAAAATGGTATGCATTTCATGAGTTTTGAGATAAATGTAACTTTTTGGACTTTAATGAAAAATTAATTTTTGGCACTATAAAACTATCGATTTGACAAAATAGTTAATTTATTTTTGAGGAAATTTATCGTGACAAAATGACATTTATTTCACAAATTTCCAGATAAATGCATGCAACTTTTCATAATAAAGTTAATTTTTGGTAGTACAAAAAAATGCTAATTCATTTGCCATTTTTTCACAATAAATTTTCTAAAAAAATGAATGTCAATTTGCTTAAAATTTCAAATTAATATATTTTGCTACACCAAAAAATCCCTAAAACTATGAAAAGTTGCATTTATCTGAAAACTCATGAAATCGATGCATTTTAGAAATTTGCGAATGACCGGGGGGTAGAGTGAGATTTAGAATCAATTACAGATCAAATTGTGACCTTAATTAGAATTTGCATAATATGCAAATATATTATATTTAGAGTCTCATCTCACCTCCGGGACCGTGGTCATGTTGACAGTGGCCGCACCCCAAGAACGGAAGACGTTGCTTTCTGCCCGGGTGGAAAATCGGGGACCTTCCACACACACAGAAGTCCCGCTCGGGTGGAACTTGATTCCTAATCTGCGACATTAAAATAACGTGTGCAATTTAATTTACAACTATTTTTTTTAGTTTTTGTAAACCATGTCAAACGAATTTTAAAAAAAACGGCGTAAAACCGATTTTGATTACTAATCTGCGACATTAAAAATAACGTTTGCAATTTAATTTGCAACTAATTTTTTAGTTTTTGCGAACTATGTCAAGCGAATTAAAAACGGCGTAAAAGCGATTTTGATGTGTGACATTATTTTTAATGTCACACATCAAAATCGCTTTTACGCCGTTTTTTTTTGTTTATTTGCGATTTGCGATTTACGTCTCAGACTTGCCGGATCTAGTAAACTTTGAGAATTAACCGTATCAAACCAAAATAAAGAAATTGGCGTCAAAGGCTCAAAATCATTGAAATTTTCTTTAAAATGAACCGATATCTGACAATTAGTAACAATTATGCATTTTTGACCTTTGACCTCCTCCACACAGTCATGGGTTGATCTGAGGTCTAAAATAACGAAGATTAGAGTTGAATTGGTAGTGGAATTTAATTTAAAATGACATTACGTATGAAAATTAAGGCCCAAGTTGGGTTATTTACACCAGGGTGACCTAGACCCTACGCTAAGGTGGCCTTGACCTTACGCCAGGCCAGGTTCACCTTGACCTAAGGACTTTAAGGACGGACAGATGGACAGACAAAACGATCACAAAATAGTTGGGGACAAAATTTGCAAAAAAAAGATCTCAACTCTTTCGCCGTTTGCATGAGGATTTTCCTGGTGGCGTCGTCATAGGCGTGTTCCATCGGAATGTGGCAGATCCCTGAAGGACCGCCGGGCGTTTTTTGGTCGAAGAAAGTCAGCTCCCTTTTGGACGTGCGGTCGATGAAGGAGTCCAAGATGACCAAGTCGCCGGGAACGATTTCCTATGCATAAAAATTCAGTTATGTATCTGTGTAAGATTAGATTTTTGATTATTTTTTGATGAGACTGACTTCCTTCAAAGAGCCACAAGCCGTGGACGCGATGATGTGCGTGCATCCGGCCTCCTTCAGCGCCCAGATGTTGGCCCTGCAAAAAATGAAGAGTTCAAAGGTCAGGGTTTCGTTTTTGTCAGGGCATGTAGGAAAAAGTGGGTTTTACCGTGGGAAAAAGTGGGTTTTACCGTGGAGAAAATGGTTTTACAGTAGAAAACATTGTTTTACCCGTGAAAAAAGTGGGAAAATTGGTGATATAGCTGAGAGTGGTTCAATCAAAAACGTGCGATAAAAACACACCTTTTCCCATTTTCATGCGCTTATTTTAACAGTGGTAAAATGTGAAAAATTCATTTTTCCCATTTCTGACATGTTTTTGGTGGGTGGGAAAAATGCACTTTTTCACATTTTTAACTAATTTTTGGATGGGTGTTAAATAGTGGGAAAATGCATTTTTCCCACTGCCTTGGACCGTAACCCTGTCAAAGATCACTTTTTGACCTTTACTCACTCACCGATAGTTGACGTTTGTCGGGGAAACGTCATGTTTTCTGCCATGTCTGGCCAAAATGACGCACTCGACGCCACCAATTTTCCCATGAATCAGAGCATCCGACGGTTTTCCGAACACCGTTTCGACATACTCTTCCCGTCGGGCTTCCAACAAGTCGGGGTTGTCCAGCCCAGTCCCGCCAATTATTCCGATCTGCAATTACATAACAGGAAATAGTTAATTAATTATTAATGAGCGGAACGAAGAGAAGCTTATGTAGTTATGTAGAAATGTCCGTCCGTCCGTCCGGAAAAATTTCAAATTTTGACCGTTTTTCACAGTTTTGGTCGTAGAATTCAAAAATCATCATCGCTTTTCGACATAAACTAACCTGGTGACCGGGCAAACGAGGTTAAAGGTCATAAAATGTCGAAACGTCTGCAAAATGTCAAATTTTTCTAGGAAATGATGCACCTCAACAATTTGCTTATCAAAATTTACTTCATTTCCGCGAGTTTATTATATTTATGTATTCCTGGCTGGAGCTTATTTCGATACGCATGCTGCAGTTTCATGGATGAATAAATCATAATAACTTATCGTAAGTCATGAAATATTCATGTAGCAAACCAAAAATAACAACATAACACGGCCCAGTAAAGATTTAATTGGTGTCTCATTTTGTTGAGGCAGGTGTTCGTCCATTTCACGAGTGGGTAATATTTATTTACTGATTTACAACTATAAGAGTTGTAGTTATTTCGATGCAATGGAAATAAATAATATCTTTGCCATTTATGGCATGCCATATGTGTCCTGTACATTTTCGATAAGAGCAAAGTGATAATATATTTCTGGGAATTTATGTATTATTTATTATGTCCAGAAAATACTGGGAAATTATGCATCACCCCAAAAAATGTGATGAAATGAATTGGTTTTCATGAAAAAAATTCACAAACTGCACAATTTACATACGATTCTTTCCAATGTCATGAATATATTTTCATGCCAGAAATGCATAAAATTTTTCATGCATTTACACACAAACATTACTTCTGCCCAGAAATATCCTAAATTGATAGATTTATGACATGCATACCATTTTTGCCCCCCATTAAATTTTATGGACCCATAAATAAGGCCAGTATTACAGTAAAATACACCGGAGATTTATGGGATGCGGAAAAAATGCAAAAATTAATTTTATAATATGTGTAGAAGAGATTTTTCATGGATTTGCAAAAATGCATAAAAATTCGCACACTTTATTTTCATACCCTGTCCATCACACAAATAAGGCCAGTATTACATTAAAATGCACAGGGAATTTATATGTCAATATGTATGTGCAAAAAATTAATTTCGTAATTCATAGAAGATCTTTCATAGATTTGCAAAACTGTTTAGATAAACATGCCAAAAAATTCGCATAATTTATTTTCATGCCTGGTCCATTACATAATTCTGCTGGTTATTATTATATAACATCACCGGGAATTTATGCCATGCGGAAAATATGTGCAAAAAATTAATTTTGTAATATATATGATATTTTTCCTGGATTTGCAAAACTGTTTAAACCTGTCTAAAAATTCGCACAATTTATTCTCATTCCTGGTCCATTACACAATTCTATTATATAACATCTCCACCACCACCGGGAATTTATTCCATGCGAAAAAAATTTGCAAGAAATTAATTTAGTATGTAATGCATTACAGGTTTTTCATGAATTTGCAAAACTGTTTCGTGAATTTGCAAAACTGTTTCGTGAATTTGCAAAACTAAACCTGTCTAAAAATTCGCACAATTTACTTCCATGCATATTTTCATGCCCTGTCCATTACACAATTCTGTTGTTTATTACATAACATGATCATCTCTACCACCACCACCACCGCCACGAACTTTTACCCCTTTAAAACCATGCTCATTTGATTATTTACTATGGGGTGCACATGTTCATGAATAAGGAAGAACATAACGTAACAGAAGAGAAGAGCAGCAGCAGGAGGAGGACACGACAATGGAATGGAAATAAAACTGACGATTACGAATACCATGCTACAAAAGAGGGGATGGATTTATTTGGACGCAAAATGATACGTAATCGTCATCTCCTCTTCGCCTTCCTTCCTTCATTTGACAGAGAGATGTATTTAGCAGGAGAGAGATGTTTAATAAGTAAGCAGAGGGCGGATATGCATTTATTTCCAGCTTTTTATAGTAGTTTGATCACGACCGAGGTTAAACTTTGTCGGTGTGTTCATTAACTCGCATAGATCGCAAAAATTTCTAAATGTTTTTACATATTGTCACATATTTCTAGGTTTTTGAGAGATTGAAATTAAATTCGACTTTTGTGGAAAATGACTAAAATTTTGTAAGATTTTGGGAACAATTAAGAGTGCCGAGTGAACTAATAAGTTTGAAATTTTCATGACAAGAGGATAAAAATTTGGGACATTTGTACGACAAAAATAGGAAATGTACAATATAAATTTAGTTCAAAAGTACAAATTTAGTAAAAATTCTTACATATTATTCTTTTGTTCCTACATTTCTTGTAAATGTTTTAGCTTTTCTTTTTCAGAAATACTAAATACATAGGTATTTGAGAGACTTTTTGGCACATACATATCCAAATTACAAGTTTTTTTAACCCAAAGTCCATCAAAAATCTACAGAATTAAAGTAAAAGTGTATACAAATTTTATGAAAATTCTTATGTCTTCATGCATATTTGTGGCATTCTTTTTTTCATAAATGCATAAACCTCCTCTGACACAAGCTCATAAGAGAAAGCGCTGATATTGCATGAATATGCATATGAATAGCAGCATCAGATCAGGCCGAGTTTTATTTAGTGGACATCCATATTATTCCTCTTAAGTAAAGTGCGAGAGGCGCAAAAAACTGATACTATGTACGGACGGATGGACGACTCACAATTCACAAATGCAATGGCTTCATAACAGAGGAAGAAACACGAGAGCGAGCCGCTTCTTCCGAAATAAAATCCTTGCATATACAAAATTATTGATGAGGGCTTATCACCCACTTTGTCACGAAAAAAATCCCCTACATAAAACAGCACAACAGATAAGCCAGTTATCAGGCATAACCATACCAAAAAATTAGTTTTGCACAAGCTCAACGCCGTTTAAACATGCTACATTTTATTAAATAAGAAGGAGCATTTAATATTTATTTATTTTGAGAAAAAAAATTTCTTTAAAGGCGTCAAACTTAACCCTTTTTTAACCCTTTTTTCTTAATTTTGTCGTTTTTTTTTCGTGGAAATTTTGCCATTTTTTTGACATTGAGGGTGGATGTACATCAACAACGTATATACGATACGATACCCACACTTATTCTGCTACTTTGCGTATGTGTATATTCTCTCTAAAATAGTGTGTTCTTCTTTAATACGATGGATGGATAGAAATAAGAGTATAGTGCGCTCTTTATAAGAATGTATTTCATTGGAACGAGTTTTTAAGGCTAAAATTCTGGCAACAACATTGCTCGCTGGCTGAAAAGGAGACGACGACAAGACAGCGGAACTATTTTATATTTATATTATTATTATAGAGAAAGATATATATACATACTAAATCCGCCAATAATAAGTAAATAATTCATTCATTCATTCAGTTCTTCATTCATTCATTTGTTAAGTTTAGCAGCTCGATTTCCTTGAAAAGAGTTCTCGAACAGTTTGGAAGGGGATTGTTTTTAGCTTTAGTTTGTGTGGGGGGTTTAGTTAATAATTAATTAAGGAAGGGGGGAAGAAGACGACGATTTCTTGGTGGGTAAGTTGGTTAGTTAGTTAGTTAATTGGGATTAATATTTAATGATAAGTGGTGGTGGTGGTGGTGCTGGTGTCGTGTTTCTATTCTATCTTGTTAAATGTGTGGAATGGAATTTGATCTAATTCGCGTGTTCGATATTTATTTAATTTGATCACCAGGAAAAGAAAATTGAAACCTTTTTTTGGCAAAATGTGATGGAAATGGATGGAAAATGGACTGGTGGATCGTCTACTAAATAATAATAAGGGTGACGAAGAAGAAGAAGTAAATTTAGTGAACTTGACCTACGGCCTCGCTCGTGAGTACATTTTTAATGTACAATTGATGACTGATTGACTTGTTGGAGCAATTAAAGTTGGAACATCTGCTCGGTAGTAGGTAAGTAAAAAAGGAGGAGGAGGAAGATGACTAAATAATAATAATTAGTTTTTGAAGGACGGTGGTAATTAATTAGGTGGGAAGTTTTTGTGCAATGTTTTTTGTGTAAATTTAATAAGAATTTTGCAAATTTTGTCATTTTTGCAAAGTTTGAAGTGCTTTTGGTTTTGACAATTGACAAATACGGCAATTAAACGTTTTTGAATTGTTAGTTGCAAGTTTTTTGTACAAGAATTTTGCAAATATTTGTTTTTGCAAAGTTTGAAATGTTTGGCTTTTGAGAAATTTGGAATTGTTTAATTTTTAGTGTTCAAAAACTCTAATTCTTTAATTCTTGAACTTTAATATAGGAATGAAGCTCCCTGATTCGTAAGGACGTAAGGATTTCGATAAGAAAAAGTGCAGGACAACGAACGACAAGCCGAAGAAAGACTGAGATTGATTGTTAAAGAAGACGCGTCGCGTGAAAACAATTCCTTAAACACAAACCGACCTCGTATTTAAAACTAAACGTTGCAATAATTTACTTGTAAATCACCATTTGTGGATTATCTTCTGGAAATCTAATCTGGAGATCGAGGGAGAAGCGAAGACTGATAAGCAAGAGACAGACAAACGTGGAAAATTCTTCTACACGGCCAATAATAAATAATAGCGTATGAACGGAATTTCAGTATTGCTTATTAACAATTAAGGATTAAGTGTAGTAATTAATTAATACTAATTGATTACTGGTCTTGCAGGTACTAACTGTGAGTGAGAAAAAGAGGAAATATGTGTCCTTAATAACTGAAAAAGAAGGTTCAGCTACATTCTATTCAATCCGTGGCCTGGCAGCTGAGATAACGTAAACAACAGTCACAATGGTAAGTAGTCAAAACAATAAGTTCGCCATTTGATAAACATTCATTTCATTCAATACAATTCAACACCGGACTGAATTACATATTGGATTGGATTCTCAATCATAATAATGGATAATTAATTTAATTAGTAGTAAGTAAAGGTCAGGTTGAGGGACAGAGAGAGAGTGTCAAATTCGTATCGTTAAATTAAATATGATAGGGATTTAAATTGATGGCAATAATGATGCCTTTCCTCTTCACGTAGATTATCTATTATGAGCTATACGCATTAGGAAATAGGTGAATCAATTTGCGTAATGGATCAGTTAAGGAATGAGCTATTGAATTCTCCACGTGTCGGTTGGTTTGGTTAATGATTTTTTGCATTAATTGTTGATGTTGATGCTGATTAAATAGGAACCGTTCCCCCATTTGCATAGGCCACGGAACAATTGAGGGACAAAATTGTGTAAAAAATTGCGTATCTATTTTGTCGTCCTCCTGTCAAAATTATTATTATAGAGCGACCTTTAACCCTACAATTTACCGGTTATTAGAACACTTTGGTTATTATGACTTTACTTTTTTGTAGTCTTAAATAGTTCCTAATATCGATTGTCCAGTCCAGCCAGGCAGACACGAGGCCAAGGTCAATAATGAAAGTTATTGTTCACTTGAATGTCCATTGAATGATTGGAGAAATTGATGTCCTACATTTTATATTTCTAACTATTTTGTCCTTTCTCTCAGCCAATTTGACTAGTTTTACGTATCGGAACTTCCTAGGAAATTTCCAGTTTGATATCTTTCATGACAGTCGACAACTTACTTGACTAGTTTTACATATCGGAAAACAAAACTACACCTCGTTATTAAACAGTTCCTTCGATAGCCAATTTCCACTTTGATGCCGAAATAATGCGAATAATTGGTGACAAAATTCCCCCTATTTCAATGTTCAATCAAGCAATTGTAGTGTAGCAGTATTGTGTCAATGTTCATTTAATGAAATGGTCTTTACTGCATTATTAATAACATTGCGAGGTTAGCTTTAGTTAGTGTGCATGCATAGTACCATTATTAGATATTTGGCTTTTCAAACACTCCATCAACAACTTTGTATCAATATAAAATAAACATTGTTATTTGGTTTGTTGGTTGGTCCAATTTCATTCAAACCGACCCACCGACCGAAAGTACGCACGTACGTTAGTTGAATGAGTGGGCGTCTAGGAGGACAAATTTCTACTCAATTTTGAATACCACGAGCAGTTTAGTATAATACTGCTGCTGCGGTAAATACTGCTATTGTTGTTGAGGGCGAAGAATGAAAGACTTTAGTACCGCCAGCAGTGCCACGGTCAGTGCGACGGTTTCATCGTCAACATCATCATCATCCTCGTCAATTTTGAGGGCTCCGACAGTTCGAATTTTCTCCTTGAGACGGCAAGGAATTGATATCGAGAGGGTAAACTATAAGTAAACTAGTAATTTAATCTAGGACAATGTTTAGAGATAAAATACATATGTACCTCTTCTTCAAATTTATTATTCCTCTCCCAAAACTTGTAGTAATTTAATCTAGGACAATATATTATTCAGAAGAAAACCTATTATCAAGCGGCCACACAGAATAGGCGACTTATTGTTATTTGATGATTACTTATTTATTGAGCAATGTATGCAATGTCAACCCGAAAGGGTGATATTTGAAGAGGCATGTAATTCGAAACTGTATCATTTTAAGTAAACCCTAATGCCGAGCAGAGCAGGGATCGAATTATCGGTTTTAAATTTAAAGTCAATAATCTTCTCGGATTTACATAAAGAGTAGACAGACTGGAGCTATTTTGAGTTAAATATATACATTTATAGGGGTTTGGTTTGGTTATGGGGTTGTTTTTGAACTTGAGAAGAGAGAAACAAGGACGCACACGAGCTATATTTTTTAACCTGGGTTGCATTCCTTTGTCGTCTAGCGGTGTGTTTAAGTGTTTAGTCTGGAATAATTTTTATGCAATAATTTTTTGCAGAAAATTCTGGTGGATAATTTTGTTGCAATAATGTTTTCGCAATAATTCGTCATAATTTCATTTCTATTTTTGCAGAAAGTGCTGGTGGAACTAATTCTCGGTCATCGGGCCGCATTACGAGAAAAGCCAACGATCGAAGGCTACAGCCACGACTGGGAAGTATACGTAAAAGGAGATCAAGGCAATAATATCCAGTCGTTCGTGGACAGAGTAATATTCACATTGCACGATAGCTTTCCTAAACCGAGGAGAGGTATGAAAAACACTAATGGAACAATACTTAAATAATGATACTTAATGTGTTTAGGAGTCATGGTCAAAATGAGGACATTTTTAATCATTTCTGGGCTTTGGGAATTTATTTTAAAACTCTGGACAACAAATTTGTAGAGGAGGGAGTTGCCAATTTTTTTAAAAGAAATATACACTCCAGATTTTGACACTTTTTGAAAGAGGAGATCTCAAGTTTAAGAAGCCTTCAGAAACATTGGGACTCGTCGAAACTAGCTTAAAAACTTAGCGTCAAACCATTAATCAACTCACTGACTACAAATTTGTCGTCCAGAATTTTGAAATAAGTTTCCAGAGGGGAGAAATGATGAAAAATGGGTTCGTTCTGGTGATGCGTCCTTCGTTAAAAGAATGACCACGATCCCATTTAAAAACTGAATTTGTATTGTGTCTTTTTTTAGTGGTAAAAGAGCCTCCATATTGCGTCAAGGAATCCGGATATGCAGGATTCATCGTTAATATAGAGGTAACTACTAATTATAGTGCAAGCAATTAGTGTCTGACCTAATTTTTCTGGTTAATTTGCATTTCCCAAAATTACAACTAATTTCCCGTAATTTGTTCCTTTCCCAGATTCTTTTCAAGAACAAGGATGACCCTAAAAAAGCCGAGTTCAGTTACGACCTCTTCCTCCAATCGGGCGGACCCGCAATATCTCCATCACGCAAGGAAAAACTAATTTTCAACTATCCGAGTGAAGAATTCACCAAAAAATTGATCAAAGGAGGCGGAAAAGTTTTAGAGAAATCGAGTCATTCTTCCGAAAAGGGTTCCATTTCCAGCCACACTTCCGCCACGGGCGGCCCCAACAGCAATCATCACTCGGGAGGAGGAAAATCCAAACCTGCCGCGGCCGCCACGGCGGCGAAATCCTCGCCAAAAAATTCATTCGAGAACTTATTCGGGACACCGATCAAGCGTCAATCCGCTCCCGTCGTGATTCCACCGCCGACCTCGTCCACGTCCGTGTCGTCGTCGTCAGCAGCGAATTCTTCTTCGAGTAGTAAAGTGAATTCCTCCAGTTTTAAAGAGAAGGATAGTAAATCGTCGTCGTCGATAAGTGAAAAGGACAAAGATAAGGAGAAAAGTGGGAGCAGTAAGCACGATAAGTTGTCTTCTTCGTCGTCCTCCTCGTCATCGAAAAGTTCGAGTAAATCGCCACTAACGCCGCCTGATACCGTGAGTGCCACGTCGTCCTCCTCCTCCTCAAAATCGGGGTCGTCCTCCAAAAATAAATCCGATTCGGGTAAAAAGAAGGAGAAAAGCGGGTCGAAAAACATGCTACCTCCGAGCAATACGTCCGTTCCGAAGAATAAAGTGAAGCAGCAGTCGAGTTCCTCCATAATATTTTCCGAGAACAGTAACAGCAACCCAAGTCCACCGATAAGCTCGTCGACACCAACGACGAATAAGTCGTCCTCGTCAAAGTCTGATAAGTCCTCAAAATCCAAATCGAAATACGACACGGAACGGATCAGCCTTTACTCCAATTCGTCTTCTTCACATAAGAAATCCGACAAAGATAACCCACGCCCCTCGTCGCGAAGTAGTTCTGGAGGAGATAAGCAGCAAGTGTTAAGTCCTATTTCGTCAAGCAGCTCGTCCTCTGGGGGAAGCACGTCACGGTCTTCGTCCCCGTCAGCAAGTGCCATGAATTCGGACGAGGATTCGATCGGATCGGTGGATCATGTCCCCACTCCGGGCGGGGGCAGTGGCTCCGGGGGGAAAAAGTCGCCCTCCAGTCGAAACGGAAATGGCGTGTCGACATCGAGAAAACGGAAACGGTCGCGGAGTCAAAGTCCTACGTCCATTTCGTCCCCGGCCACGTCGTCATCATCGTCGTTAAGCAATACGAGTGTGGATGTGCCCATGAGTAGTTCAAGAAAGCGGAAGGGGGGCGAGTCATCGAGCGAGTCGGGGAGTCCACCCTCCTCGAAAAATAATAAGGGGGACAAGTCTGCCCCCCTCATTTCCAGCAGTAAGGACTACAAGGAGGCGAAAAAGTCGAAAAAGATCTCAGAAAAGGGGGGAAGCAGTAAAATGTCGTCTTCGTCGAAAGTGATGAGTAGTGAAGAAGTGTCTTCCGCGATAAGCCCGGACCCGGGTACGCCACCACCGAGTAAAATGTCATACAAGAAACATAGCAATTCCTCCTCCGTAGTAATAACGGCGCCGGCGGATGCGGGTAAAAAGTCGGGTTCGTCGCGATCATCGTCATCAAAAGGGGGGAAATCTTCTGGGGACGGGGGGAGAAGTTCGTCATCTCTGGCGCCGACCTCGTCGACAAGTCGATCCTCCTCTTCCTCCAAACATTCTCGATCGCACCATCACAACAACGACCGTGAAATGATGCAGCACGATTTAGTGAAACGGGAACCGGACGATTCAGAGGAAGAAGATCCCGACCCGGATTCGGAGGATGATGATGACGACATCGATAACGACCACGATAACCACCACCACGGCGATGAAAATGACGACAGTTTGGGCGTCGGCATGCAGACGGATTCGGATTCGCCCGCATCGTACATCAGTGGCAGCGAGGAGAACGGCGTTTCCAATTCGAACCATCACCACCACCACAATAGTCATGCGACCTTTAATGGAAATGAGGGTGGCGGGAGTGGGGGAGGGGGAATAACGGCGGGGGGAACTTTGGCCTCAGTCATGCCGGCGTTGCGGGGAGCATAACGGCGGAAATGAAACTACTGAAAGATCTCCACACCCGGATTTCCGCCCTCATCAACGAAGACCCCAATAAACTCCAGCAAATCGTGGATATCGTGGAGTCCTCGGGAAAAGACTATTTCACAATGGAGACTGGCATCACGTTTGACTTTGATTTATGCAAATTGAACTCTTCCACAATCAGAAAATTGCAACAGGCTGTCTTATCGTAAAAATAGAAGTTCATTATTATCGACGCCATTTTTTTTTGATGAATCCTATAAAAACTATCTATGCAACAAATAACTTGTTTTTTTGAGGGGGGGAGGGTTACAGACTGGAGAAGGGGGGAATTTCTTAAGCAGTGGGGGAGGAAGGTTGGGGGGACATGTGGGGACATTAATTGAATTTCTGGGGGGACAATGCCCCCTGTTCCCCCCCCTTCCGCCACCAATGTTCTTACCGTACTATTAATTAACCAACCAACCAAAACCACATCGAATATTCGTTGTGACTTGTGACTTAATAAGAAGAAATGAAGAAAAAACAGCAAATTAGTGAGGTTTTTGATACTAAAATTCTTCTACTTTTTAGGGTAAAAATAATTCTTGCAATTGTACTAAAAAACTTGTTGTAGCCATAAATAACTATGTAATTAGCTGTCTCTTCTGTTTAGTAGAGAGAACTTTTTCACGTGATAAATCAGTATGCAGTTAGAAAATAGGAAGATTTCGATAGAAATTTAAATTTTTGTAAAAATGAGCCTTTTAACATGTTTAAAATACTTGTAACATGACATAATTACACTGATTTCTGAGTGAGTTTGTCTTTTTTTGTCTATTTTTTCGTATTTATTTTATGTATTAATTACATAATTAGTTAATTAATCAATTAATTTAATTAATTAAAATTACCGAGGTTGTTACTTTTTTACCAGAACCATCACATGAAAACATGGACAATTTAAAATATGTATCATTAATTAATTAATTAACCAACCACGTAAGTAAATCTATTATTTGGCCAGTAGTTGTTTACCGAGTTGTGAAACAAGCATGTTAATTAATTAATTAATTAATTAGTTAATTATTTACTTTTCTTAATTTTCAATCATTTAAAGTTAAAGAGAGAAATATTTTCTTAAGCTCATCACATAAATAATTTGTTAGCTTTTACGATGTCATTATTTAATGAATACCTTACCTACCTAACTGATGCACATTTTGACTTGTACTAGATTTTAGAAAAAAATAGAAGAAAGTTACCAAATTGTTGGCCTTAGAAGAAGAAAAAGAACACCGAAAGAAACTGACCCAAGATTTTCTAGGGTGTAATATTTTTTGCTAATTTGTATCTATCTACGACCGTGTGTTCAGTAGTGTTGTTTCGTTGTATGTAAATATCTATAATTCGTGACGTGCTAATTTATCTGTAATGATATTGTTGACTGTGCTACATTATGTTTTAAGTTGTGTTACATTTTTATGTAGAAAAAAGTAAGAAAGCCAAAAAAATAGGGGTGGATGAAATACTAGGGAAAAATGTAGAGTATTTAGATGTATTTTGAGCAGGGTTTTTGGCAGGGGGTGGAACACCTATAAAAAGGGGAAAATCCACGTCAGTCTGGTTCAAGTGCCGGGGGATTGAAACTTAGTACCTGGGAAACGTCACCCAAAAGTTCCGATTCCCTGGACTTTTTAGTTATGCAAGTTACAGGGAAACGGAACCCACTTGTCGCAGGATTTAGCGGGCCTCGATTCCCCGGTACCCTCTTACGCAAAAGTTACGATTCCCCGGAACCCAACATTTTTCTTCCATTTTTCATAAATTGGATAAATTTCCGCAGAAAATTTGAGTTATCTCAAATTAACCTCCCACAAATGTAGAATATTGGATAAAAAAATTAGAATTTTTTATAGTGGCGAAGTTTTATAAATCGCAAATATCTGACAAATTTGAGGAGCGGCAAGCTCAAAAAGGTACGGGGAATCGTCAACGAACAATTATTTTCTGGGAAAAATACAATTATTTTTAAGGGAAAATCATTGTAACATAATAATAACGTAATAATTGTAACAATAACTGCAAAATAACTGTATTTTTCCCAGAAAATAATTGTTGGGTGACGATTCCCCGTACCTTTTTGAGCTTGCCGCTCCTCAAATTTGTCAGATATTTGCGATTTATAAAACTTCGCCACTATAAATAATTCTAATTTTTTTTATCCAATATTCTACATTTGTGGGAGGTTAATTTGAGATAACTCAAATTTTCTGCGGAAATTTATCCAATTTATGAAAAATGGAAGAAAAATGTTGGGTCCCGGGGAATCGTAACTTTTGCGTAAGAGGGTACCGGGGAATCGAGGCCCGCTAAACCCTGCGACAAGTGGGTTCAATTTCCCTGTAACTTGCATAACTAAAAAGTCCAGGGAATCGGAACTTTTGGGTGACGTTACCCAGGTACTAAGTTCCAATCCCCCGGCACTTGAACCAGACTGCACGTGGAGGAGGCAACAGTGATAAGAAAATAGAGGTTTTGGGAAGAAATTAACTTTTTATGGCTGAAAATACATTTTTTCACGATTTTCTAAAAAAATAGAGTATTTTGACCGCGATCAAAAGTTAATTTCTTTAAAAAATTTCTTTAAAAAACTCGTATTTTCTTGTGACTTCTGTCAGCTCTAAGCAGATTTTGGTCTTTTTTTGTGGGTGTAACAGGCTCGGAAATTTTTCAAGTTGGAGAGGACAACAACCGGTCGGAAATTCAAGTTTTTTTTAGAAATTAACTTTGCATTAGTGTCAACATACTTAATTTTTAGAAAAATCGTGAAAATACAGTATTTTGACACCGATAAAAACTTAATTTCTTCAGAAACCATGTATTTTCGACTGATTGTTGCCTTCTCCACGTGGATTTTCCTCTTTTTGTGGGTGTAACACACCCAGAAATCCAAACCCTGGGAAGAAACTAGCTCAAAATACTGTACATTTTTTTCCTCAGTATTTTGATCATCCCTGCCAAAATCAAAAACCAACCACATCACATCAATTTTTTGTACCAAGACGAAAAAAAACGTATCGGTGGTGTGTGACGTACTATTAATTGTTAAGATAACTAACGGGATAAGAAAAGATAACCTCAATCAATCACTTAAGTTGTTAAGGTTAATAAAAAGTGTGAACTTTATACGAACAAGTAGTATTAGTAAAAAAGTATACATACATAAAAATACATAGTTAGCTAGACTTATGTATCATGCAATGATTAGTTGGTAGGAATTGATCTTTTTTGGGCGTCAATTCAGTAATAAATTGTTGAATAATAAAATCAAATAAAAGAATGGATAAAATCATAAACCTTTGTTTAAAGAGAGGAATTGTTTTGGCAATGTCATAAAAATTATGCGTATACTTAACAATGGCATGATTTTACACAAAATTGTACAATTTCCTGGTAAAAAATTTAAAATTGGGAAATTATTTGACTAAAAATATTCATATTCTAGTGCTGCCGATTTATGCATAAAACTTTTTGCAAAAATTTGCATATTAATCGCACACAATTTTCATCATCTTTTTATAAAAATAATATATAGAAATATTCGTAAAATACAAAATTAATGTCATCGGCGGCATGATTTTACATAAAATTGGGTACAATTTCCTGGTAAAAATTTGAAAATTGAGAAATTATTTAATATGCATTTGAGTATTGCTGGTCCAAAATTGTTGCAAAAATTTGCACGCTGAAATAAAAATTTGCATGTTGAACGAAAAATTCACACAATTTTCTTACTACAAAATGTAAAAGTTTGTTGAACGTCATTATTTTACGTAACTTTCATCGAGCTAATCGTCATCAGTTATCTGATAAAGTGTAGAAATATACGTAAAATACGAAAATATTTGCATTGACGGCATGATTTTACATAAAAATAGGTGCAATTTCTTGGTAAAAATTTGAAAATTGAGAAATTATTTGACCACGATAACCAAAAATATGCCGGTCCATATTTACATGCATAAAATTTTGCAAAAATGTATGTAAATCACAATACGTAGGAAATTTCCTGATAAAATTAGAAATGTCATTATTTTATTTTTTAGCATTCTCCTCAACTTCATCTGATGAAGTGTAAAAATATACGTAAAATACGAATATACTCCTATCGACGGGATGATGTTACATGATAAAAATTTGAAAATTGATAAATCATAAGACCAAAAATATCCGCTAATTTGCATACAATTCTACAAAAAAATATGCTAATGTGTAGTATGATAATGTGAAAAATTTATGCAAAATTATACTCTTTTATCGTGTTCCCAATTAATTACAAGAAACCGGAAATTACATGATACGACGATCAACGGCATGATTTTACATTCAATTTCTTAATAAAAACTTTATATAAAAAAATCGTATTTTTCTGAATTTTTCCTATTAGAAATTGTTCCCAACTAATTAGAAGAAGAAATACCCGGAAACATTCGGGTAACATCATTCCTCCTCCTGACATGACACTTATACGGCAGCACGTGGAGTGAAATGCATGTCCTTGGTCTTGTGGTGTATAAAATACCTGCTGCTCGTACTTATGCACACATGTGAATGATGTATTTTCTAGCCTACAAACTTTCTGGTTAAAAGACTCACCTTCACTTTTCCTCCGGAAGACATGCTTTCAATTAAGAATTTGACTGGTATTCTGCTCCTGGTGGTTAGCTTATCGGTTTGTTATTATGCAGGTAAGTTAAAATTGCCGTGGAATTTTCTTTAGATAGAGAATCAGCCGGAATAAAGCTGGAAATGTGTGCTTTTTATTAAGCTCTGGAACCGGTCTGGTAGTAAAACTCGGGTTGTTTTTTATCCTTTGCGCTGCCAGACAGAAGCTATGCAACATTGGACTTTTATCTCGACTCGGCTGTATACATGGGTGTCATCATATCTTAAATGTACAAATATATATACCCTAAAATGTGTCGTATCCTGGTTAAAATTATATTAAACTGGACTGAACTATGTACAAATAGATATGATTGAGACGCATGATTTCTGTACTTTTATGCAGCCAATACTTTTTCATGGAGAGTATATATACATGCATACATACACAGTGACCGCGGAAGCCGTGGGGACATCTGGGGACATTGACATTGTAGGAATGACGGGTATATAAATGATGCGGATATCGAATAACCGTGAGGAAATTATCCCACCCGCACCATTCCGCGGCCAATGTATATGCATACATATGTATTTACGTACCAAATATTTAGACATGATTGAATTGGTGACATTGATTTGGTTTGGTCGTTCGTGATTGAGTGACGCTGATAAGATAGAAAATCACGGCATGGAATGGATGAATGCATGAAATTCTTTGTTTTCATATTAAGAAATACATAAATGCTATCTGGTGAAAAATGGGATGTATGAAATACCTGGTTGGCGTCCTATTTTGTATTAAATTCCATGAAAATAATGACAATTCCCCCGTCGTTTCATTTTTCATTCCTCCTCGAATTTAGTAAAGTGCTGAGCAGCAGAGAAATTATTATTTTACGGAGTGGTTTAAAAGTTTACATTTTTTTTTTTAAAAATGAAACCCATTATGAAATTAATCCTGGGCGTTTTCGGAGCCTGGTTGGTGGTCGGAATTTTTGTGGTGTTTTTTCTTTGGGTTACAAATCATGGAAGTCGGGATGAAACAGGAAAGGTGAGCTGGTTATGAATATTTGTGGCTTGTGGGAATATTTTTATTGTAGTTTTTTTAACTAGGGCGCAAATTGTGGTGTATTTTAACTAGGGCGCAAATTGTGGTGTATTTTAACTAGGGCGCAAATTGGGTATTATTTTAACTATGGTGAAAATTGGGTATTATTTTAACTAGGGCGCAAATTGGCTTTATTTTAACTATGGCGCAAGTTGGGTGTGCTTTTTTTGATATAAATTATTTTTTTTAATTTGTGATTTTATTTTAGTCTGTTCTGGACGAAATTTCATACCGGGAGTGGGAAGAAGATTTCATGCGTGGGTTAACGAAGGTGAAAATGTACGATGGGAATTTTAATGTGATTCAGGTGAGTTATTAAAATTCTGAAAATTTAAAGTACTACTCGACGACTCATGTTAAAAATAGTTAAAATCAATACACTTTTTAATCATTTCTCCGCTCTGGGAATTTTATTTAAAATTTTGCACGACAAATTTGTAAAGGAGGAGGTAGTTCCCCATTTTTTAGAAATATACATTCCAAATTTTTCCACTTTTTGACAGAGGAGATCTCAAGTTTAAGAATATTTCAAAAACATTCATCGAAACTGGCCTAAAAATCTCATCACTATTCCATTAATCAACTCAAATTTGTCGTCCAGAATTTTAAAATAAGTTCCCAGAGGCGAGAAATGGCTAAAAATGTTAAATTAATTCTGTCTGGTGAGTGAGTGACGCCTTAATTTCTTCAGGTTGCCCTTGTTCCTGGGGTGTGCTGGGGGTATGAAGGGTTCAGTGTGGCCGGAGAGGTCACGATAAGTCTCTTATCACCCTTCATCCTGACCGGATTCACAGTTCAAGTAGGGAAAAAAGTGGTGAATTTACCGGATTTTGGAGGGGGATTAAGCTACCAGGGTCAACAGGGTGACGAGGCGTCGTTCAAATTTCAAGTCTTGGTTAGTACGCATTTATTTATACGAATTTTTCTTTGGAAAACGTGTCCATAAAATTTTCTAACTTTGGAGAAAAATTTTTGTCTGACACGTTTTCTATAAAAAATCATGCACATTTTATTACTTGTGCAAGACTTTGTACGCTTTCTGGGCCATACCTGTTCAAAAATTCAGTTTTCATTCAAAAGTCAGCCATCCCGATTTCTGACTGAAAATTTTCATTCACGTTTAGTCATTCCCTTTCAAATTCATTTCATTTCACTTCAACCGGCTTCATTTCTTCCTTCGCCCCATGTATGAAGCATAGGGTGAAAAATGAAATGAGTGAGAAATCCATTCATTCACAGTCACTCATCCGAAATGACGGAATCTTTCAATCATTTTCATTCAAATCGCAGGAAATTCATTTTCATTCACTATCATAATCACATGAATGAAAGTGAACAGGTGTGTTCTGGGCAGAAAAATATGCAAATTTGCCTGTAGTATTATTTAATAATTGCAACATTTTTTAAGGGACAAAACGTGGCTGACGCGGCGGACGGCGTCCATGATTATGGGACGTACGAGTATGAAGATGATGTCGATGAGGATATGCAGTACTTCAAAGTTATGGTAATTTTAATTCGTAAATTATTAACGTAGGACTGGATGACCTATCCCCAAAATTGTTCAAATTAGCACATTTTTAATCATTAATCGCCTCTGGGAACTTATTTTAAATTTCTGAACGACGAATTTGTAGGAAGAGAGTTGATTATTAATGGAATGGATAAGTTTTTTTAACCCAGTTTCGATGAGTTCCAATTTTTCTGAAGGCTTCTTCAACTTGAGATCTCCTCATTCAAAAAGTAGAAAAATTTGGAGGGTACATTTTTTAAAAATTGGGGACGATCTGCTCTACAAATTTGTGGTTCAGAATTTTAAAATAAATTTCCAGAGGAGAGGAATGATTGAAAATGTGGGGATTTTTAATGATTTTGACGACGATTTATGGCGTCCTTCATATGCAAATATGCATTTAATTTTGTTAAGTAATATGTAAATGTGTGTGATTTATTTAATTTTAGAATTTCACGACGACGCAATATCCCGTCATTAAAGTGAAAATTTTACACGAGGTGAATAATCTCAATAAAAAACGGCACTACCGAATCCGCATTCATGGACATCAGTTAGCGTGCTGTTTCTGAATTTTGAAAATTACATATTTTTTCACATTTCTATCAATCCATTATTTATGAATTTATTCATATTTATTCATTTCATAAGTTACAAATTGTGAAGTTGTTTTTTTTTCAGTGAAATAAAGTATAAAATATTTATATATTAATTATTTACATTTTTAGGAAATTATGGATTTTTTCGAGTCGAATAATAATCCAATTATGGAATACAACATTGATTTTTTGTTACAAATTTAGCATTTATTTATTTACATTTCAAAAATTATGTAAGACATTTTTTTTGATTTTTTTCGATTCGAATAAATATAAAATTTTGATCCCCATTTTTTTGTACCAAATTTTGATTTTATTTAAATTTTATTTTGATTTATTGATGAAATATTAATAAAATTAGGCTTTTCCTTTAGCTTTGTTTGCTTTTGGCATGGAACGACCGCCCGGTTTTCGCGTCGCTTTTGGGCGCGCCATTCCGCGACCTTCTCCAGGCTTTGGCTTTTTCCCCGCGCTTTTGCCCCCTTTCGGTTTGTGCACACTTTTCCCGCCTTTAGGTTTATGCGCGCTTTTACCCCCCTTGGGTTTGTGGACAGATTTACCCCCCTTGGGTTTCTGGACACCTTTTCCTTTCGGTTTAGGGTGAGAGGCGCCCTTGCCCTTGATCGATTTGGGCTTCCGAGTGACCTTAAAAAAATGGGGGGAAAGGTTTAGAAAATTTTGACATTAAGGTAGAACTGGGTGACTCATCACGAAAAATTAGCATTTTAAAAAATTTCTTTGGTTCGGGAACTTATTTTAAAATTCTGATTTGTAGTAAGTGAGGAGATTAATGGAGATTTTGACGAGTCCCAATTTTTCTGAAGGATTCTTAAACTTGAGATCTCCTCTTTTAAAAAGTGCCAAAATTTGGAGTATGTATTTTTTTAAAATTGGGAACGACCTAAGCTACAAATTTGTGGTTCAGAATTCTAAAATAAATCCCCAGAGGAGAGAAACGATTGAAAATGTGAGGTGATTTTGGGGATGAAGAGTCATCGAACCGTACGTGAAGGAGCAATAAGTTGTTTGAGGGCTCACCTTACCAGCGTAGGGATTCTTGTCGCCAGGAATTGGGTGGGGGAGGGGGAGTGGGAGTGGTTCGGGGAGGGGTTCTGGGAGTGGGAGTGGGGCCGGAAGTGGGTCCGGGTCTGGATCTGGGTCAGCTTTCTATTGGGGACAAAGAAAACAGTGAGGATAAAGAAATTGTGATCACAAATGGTCATTTTGCCAATTTTTTGTGCAAATTCTCCTCTAAATTTATTCATGCATGCAAATATCTTCTGATTCGTGGCGTATGTAAATTAGCCACGAATCGGGGGACATTTTGACGCTAATTCATCTTTGCAAATATCCCTTGCGAATTTTCATCAAAATGTCCCCCCGAATTCAATATCCTGTAATTCGTGACGTAGCGTTACGTAAATATTTGGCCCCGAATCGGGTCACAGTTAGACCCGAAATCGTCACGTATGACGACATGACGTAACTCACCGTGGCGACGAGGAAGAAGGTCATGATGAGACACACGCCGAAGAGGGAGGCCTTCATCGTGTGAAAAATCGAGATTAAGTAACGCCACGGATTAGTCTTCGAAGGAAAGCTGACGTGACTCTGCTCCACCGTTCCGAACGTTTTGGTGACGAGGTGACGACGATCAAACAAAGCGCAATTAAGTAATTGTTATTTAACTATTTTACATAACAAGGCTGACGACGTGTGTAAAACGCGAAGGGAATAATTCAATGAAACGAAATGGAGTGATGCGAATATGTAAATGCGTTCGATAATATGCAAAAAAGGAAAGTGCCATTGGCGTCATGGTCGTCGAAGCAGCGAGAAAATGTCAACAATAAATATGCAAATATTTTAAGCAATTGTTCACTTTGAGAGGAGAGTGGAATTGGCGAAATTATGCATTGTTCTCGGGTCGAGGTTAATTTTTTACATAATTAAAATTTTTATTTAAAGAATTGTGCATTGTGTTGTAATCAAAGTTGATTATTCATCCTTGCCAAAATATTTGTGTGGGGTTGGATAAAAGCAGATTTTTAAGCATTTTTGCGTTATCCGTGATGGCTCCGAATTTTGTAGGGTAAAAATTTGTTAAAAATTTGCATGCAAAATGTAAAATGCTAATTCTAAGTATTTCAAAACTATGTATTTTTTTAGCTCTAAATTCATAAAAAAATAGCATGCAAAATGCAAAAGTGATAATGCAAAATATTTCAAAACCATGAATTTTTAAAAATACAGATTCATTAAAAATTACGATGAACATGCACAATGCTGATTCAAAGTATTTAAAAACTGCTGTTATTCAACTCCACAAATATTTATATTAATCAATAATTCAAGTACGGTGCAAATTCGTAGGTACATATGAGCACAGATCAAAAATCTTATCTGCTCGGAAATCTTGTAGTGTTCGAGACCGAATAGATGCACATTTGACAAAGTCTAATCAGTGGATGGATTCGGGAAAATGTGTCATTTCTTAATTTTTATTTATTCCACCTTTTAAAAAAAATTGTACAGATTTTTGATAAATTTACAGTTGATAAAGATTTTCGAGAAATTATACTTTTTTTAAAATTATACAAAATTTTTAGAAAATATGCCTTCTTTTTGAAGTTGGACGGATTTTGTAAAACTATATATTTTTAAAGTTATTATACAGTATTTTTGGAAATTGTCTATTTAAAAAATTACATATGTAGATTTTTTTAAATCATCTATTTTTAAAGGACAGATATTTGATAAATTAACTTAAAGTTGTACATATTTTTGAAAAATTGTGTCCCCTGTTAAAGTTATGTAGATTTTGAAAATGATCTATTTTTAAAATTATGAACATTTTATTAAATTATGTATTTTTAAAGTAATACAGATTTTTGAAAAATTGTGATTTTAATTATTACGTATGTAGTAAATTGAATATTTCTGAAAATAATTGAATAATAATTCTCTCACAATTATTTATTACAGAAATGAGCATTTTGTGATAAATTATATCTTCTTTTAAAGCTATTATCTATTTTGAAAGTTAGTTCTGCAGATTTTTCAAAAATCGTGGTTTTAATTAGTACATAATAAATTGAATATTTCTGAAAATAACGGAGCAATAATTCTCTCATAATTATTTATTAAAGAAATGAGCATCCCCTTCCACTGTTGGGCGCCGGAGAATGGTGTCCAATCGTGGACACTGGAGAAGACTCGTTCCCACGTCCGGGCGGTGTCAAGAACGCGAAAGGATTTCTCTCCCACGGAGAATGGGGACGAATCCGAGGCGGCGTCATGTACGAAAATGGGGCATTGTATTTAAAAGTTGCAAAACATCCAAAATTTTACACGATGAAGATCTCGCAGCGTAAATATGCTCTCCGATTTTGAGGAAATTAGTTTCAATCGAGCACAGATTTAATTAGGATGAAATTTGCGAAAGACACGATCTCCCAATGGGCACGTTTGGCGTAGAAATTTGCACCCAAAGAGGAGATAACGCCCAGTAAATGAGGAAAGTTTAAAATTTGTCGATTTTAAGACGCATTTTCTCCTCTTCGGATGCAAATATCTCGGCTAAACGTGCCCATTCGGAGATCGTGTATTTCGCAAATTTCATACTAATTATATCGATTCACACTAATTTGCTCAAAATCGGAGAGATGTCCATTGCTAAATGTGTGCCATGATTGTTGACCATGTCTCAAAGATGACACGATGTCAAAATGCACACGTTTGGCGTAGAAATTTGCACCCAAAGAGGAGAAAAAGTCAATTAATTTGGAAAGTTTAAAATTAGTCGGCTTAAAGACACCTTTTTCTCCTCTTTGGATGCAAATATCTGCGCCCAACGTGCCCATTTGGAGATCGTGTCTCGCAAAATTGGCATTGGTCACAAAAATCCACATTTTTTCATAATATCTAAAAAAAAATGCTTAGTTTCTCACCTGGGATACTTTTTTCCAAAGTGGGTTTGGACGAACTCGTGGCATTTGATAACCCCTCCCGTGAAGGATGGGTCGTTGTCATACTTGTCGAAGAGATTCTCCACGGGGGCCGGTTCTCCACGGGGATGATTTCCTCTCCTCCTGCGCATCTCCACATTCTTGAACCCACCTTTTCCCCCGACGGACTCACACGTGGTGGTCACGTGGTGATGGCTGGAAGACGAAAATGATGACGACGAGGGCGCGGGGGCGGTCACGTACCGGCTTGAATATGACGACGAAGGGGTCGGAACTCTCGCAGAGAATGGGTCGCGACGGTACTGTGTCGACGACCCCGAAGTAGGAACAAAGTAGTTTTGATTTCGCCCATAAATTGATGACGGGGCTTGCGATGTCCGGGTATTCTCCGACTTATCCGACCCCCCCGAAGTGGTGGAGACGGGTCGGGTAAAGCCCCACTCGGACGGGGTTTAAAGGGGGTGAGGGGGTGGAATAGCCCACATTTGGGCGACGGTGTGCTCCAGACATAGCGGAAAGAGAGGGGGGAATAAATTTGTAGAAATTGTTCAGAATTCGAGGTCCTTTCGCTACGGAGGACAACGTTGAACTGAAATGATAACTTCGATTCAGGATAAGCTCAAGAAGAAACGCGTGTTATTTATACGATATTTTCTTATCAGTATTAAATTTACATATTTCCATTCTTCGATACATTTGTAGCGTGGGCGTGCAGTGGTACGCACTCTCTTGCTTTCCTCTCTCTTTATTCTCTTATAAATAATGATATGCAAATTAGAGCTCGGAATTCGAGATCCTTTCCGTACCCTTGAAGTGAAAAAGTTTGAGAACAGCTTATCGATGAAGAATAAGTTGAATATAATGAGACGGATTTTCTTATCGGTATAAAATTTACATGTTTATTTCCAGTCTTCGATACATGGCGTGCGCCCGGGCGCACATTGCTTACTTTCCTCTCTCTCTCTCTCTCTTATCTGATTTCTTCTTATCAATTATAATAATATGCAAATTAATGCTCGGAATTACGAAATGAATAAAATGAAATTATACTCTCCTCCAAAAAATTTAAGGATTTTATTTTTGTTTTCATCTTTTATAATTGAAAAAAACTGAGATTTCGAGACCGAATAAAAATTCTGTCAAATTTTTTAATATTAAAATAAAAAATTATTTAATTATGTCAAATTTGTTAATTGTAAAAACGAAGGTAAAATGAAATGGTGCCAGTAACAATAAACCTTTCCAAAATCGTCTCTCTCTCTCTCTCTTATCTGATTTCTGCTTATCAATAATAATAATATGCAAATTATAGCTCGGAATTTGAGATCTTCTCCGTTGAAATGATATTCCGATAAGAATAAATCGATAAGGTGGAAATCTTGTAAATAAAATGCGAAAGATTAATTTATATAGGGGATGAATTATTAAGAAATGTTTTTTTTATTGTGATAATAAAACTTTAATTCAATATCATATTGATCTCACTAGAGATGAGTGAAATTGCCTAATTTGCATATCATGATAAGAAGATACCTTCATGCGTGCGAGAAGAAATAAATCGAGAGAAAGGAATGTATGTACATATGTAAATTAGCTTATTTTTACTCAATTTACATATGCACACTCATTTCCTTTCTCTTTTATTCGATTTATTCTTTCTTCATACGCGTGAGAGGATTTGTTCTTATCAGAGATATGCAAATTAGGCAATTCAACTCATCTCTAGCGAGATTAATATATTATTGAATTATTAGTTTTATCATCACAACAAATAAGATTCGTAATAATTCGAAAATAATTATAAATAAATAAATTTGTCGTATTTTATGTACATGATTTTTTTTATCTTATCGATTTATTCTCGTGGTAATCATCATTACCCGCATGAAAATTTCGTACGAAATTCAGAGGTTCATAAAAGTTTCTGAAAAAATTGAAAAAATTTTTATTCGGTTTCGAAATCTTGCAGTTTTCTTAATCTTAAATTATGAAATATGTAAGATGAAAGCAGAAAAAATAGAATCCTAGAATGTTTTGGAGGAGATTATAATTAATTTTATTTCAGTGGGTACGGAAAGGATCTCGGATTTCCCAGCATTAATTTGCATATCGTTATTGAAAAGAAGACATCGGATAAGAGACAGAGAGAGAGGAAAAGAATGTGCGTGCGTGCGTGGACGGCGAGAAGGGAAATATGTACATACGTAAATTGATTAAAGATAAGAAAATCCATCGCATTTTATTTACACGATTTCTTTGAGCAGTTTGAGCCTATCCTTAATCGATAAGTTACCATTTCAGTTCAACGGTGCCCTCAGTCCCGAAAGGATCTCGAATTCCGAACAATTTCTACAATTTTTTTCCGTGTCTGTCATGTCTCGAAAAGGATTTTGGTCTTCGACGCCGCTCCCCCAACATGAAACTCCGTGGGCGTGGGGGTCACCGTCATCGACACCGTCCACAATCTACGGGGACAACAAAGTTACCAACTTTGTCCCTTCGTCAAGTTCGTCGTCCTCAGAGTGTCGTCGCGAGCAGAGGACGCTAGAGGTTACGACGCTAAAGGTGACGCCTCCGGTGTCGTCATCCTTTGCGCACGTGACCGCGCCCGAATTCAAGAATGTGAACACGTCCAGGAGGAGAGGAAATCGTCCCCGTGAAGAACCGGCCCCCGTGGAGAACCTGTTCGACAAGTATGACAACGACCCCTCCTTCACGGGAGGGGTCATCAAATGCCACGAGTTCGTGCAGCAACATTTTGGAAAAACGTATTCCAGGTGAGATAAAAACTAATCATCTTTTTTTTTTTTTTTTTACATATTTCTGACAAATTTTGGATCTTTTTGTCCATTTTACCCCATTTTGGGAAAGACACGATCTCCTAATGGACACATTTGGCAGAGATATTTGCATCCGAAGAGGAGAACCGTGTCGGAAAGTTGACCACTTCTACACTTTCCAAATTTACTACACGTTTTCTCCTCTTTTGATGCAAATATCTGTACCAAATGTGTCCATTGGGAGATCGTATCATCTTTGACACATCGTCAACAATCATGGCAGTTTCTTGCACCTCGCATTTCTTGCGGCATTAAACCACCCCCACCCCCACCCAAATCCACCCCCACCCCCACCTAAATCCACCCCCACCCCCATCAAATCCACCCCCACCCCCACCCCCATCCACCCCCACCCCCACCCCCATTCACCCCCACCCCCACCCTCGTCCATACCCACCCCCACCCCCACCCCACCCCCACCCCCACCCTCGTCCACCCCCACCCCCACAATTTTTATGGGGCAACGTGAGATACCTTGGGGCAAAGTGAGATTCTATTTCATATTGGGGTATCGTTCGTAATTAGCGAGCGAAGCGAGCAGGTTAGGTTAGATCAACTAGGTACGCGGAAAGCCTGGAAGGCTGAGTTAGCAAATCTAGCTAGCTAGGCTAGATAGAACCTAGGTAGCTAGGGTAGCTAGAACCTAGGTAGCTAGGCTAGATAGAACCTAGGTAGCTAGGCTAGATAGAACCTAGGAAGCTAGGCTAGATAGAACCTAGGTAGCTAGGCAGCTGGGGGTGGGGGTGGATTTGATGGGGGTGGGGGCAGGGTATTCCGACCCAGGGTTTTATTTGGTTGGGTTTTTTGGGTTTTAATGGGTTTTAATGGGTTGTTAATGAATAAAACCCAATGGGTTGTTAATGAATAAAACCCAACGGGTTTTACCATGTTACATGGGTTTTATTTGGGTTTTAATGGGTTTTATTAGGGTTTTAATGGGTTTTAACTGTGTTTTAGCTTAAAACTATATTCTAAAAGCTGAAAACAGCTGTCATGCGTTAGACGAAGTTGTTTCATGGCAGCTAAGTAGTTTATTTGATTAATACTGTAAGTTTTGACAACCAGGAATAAATCAGGGACATCCCTTACCATTACAGGCTACAAGTGACAAAAAATACAAAAAATTAATTTCGGAACGAGGTATGTTTAACTGATCATACATAATTTAATACATTTTGCGATCATAATTAATACTTTTTCCAGAAAACTTCCTCTCATCTCAGCGAATAAATTAAACAAAATACTATAGTATTTTTTAAATTTAGATATAAAGTTTTTTTAAATGTTTCAAAGCGATCTTAATTATCACCTCTTGAAAAATCGAGTACTTATGGACAACGAAGTACTTTATTATGAGCAAAATAGTATATCTGTAAAAAGCCCTTATTATATTCTCGATCGTAATACATGCGTACTTTGTGCTTTCGTTGTTCATGTACTCGATTTTTTCCAGAATTGATAATACACGTTAAGATCGCATTGAAACATTAAATTTTAAAAACCTTTAAACAACTTGGATTTCATTATGATGAGAGGAAGTATGCGAGAAAAAGGTAATATATGTAATTATGGTCTCATAAAGTATTAAACTATGATCAGTTAAATAGGACCCTTTCGAAACGGATACATACTGATATTCTAACATGGACAAGGTGGATTTGCATATTAACTGAAATTAGATGGCAAAAGTTGTGAAAATTATTGTTCAATGTGTTACTTATGTAAAACCTAATAAAACCCAATAAAACCCATAAAACCCATTAAAACCCAAAAAACCCATTAAAACCCATTAAAACCCCTGGGTCGTTACTTTTTGAATAAAACCCTGGGTTTTTCCGAACCCTGGGTGGGGGTGGGGGGGGTTTTATAAATGCCGCATTTCTTGTAGGGCTTTTTTTGTTGGGAACCTGGAAGGAAGAAAAGACTGAAATTAATCTTAGATTTATGGAAAACTTGGCAAATCTAAAACATATTTTTTGTCCCTATTTAGGCAAATTGTAATTGCCAATGAACAAAAGAGAGGAGAGATTCGGGCCCGATTTTTTGGAGATGGACAACCCGCCTCGGACCGGAATAGGGTCGTCCTGGCCCCCTTTTCGTACATGACGCCGCCCCGAATTCGACAACATTCTCCGGGAAATCCTTTTGCGTTCCTGACGCCACCCGGGAGTGGGCAGAATTCTTCTCCAGCGCCGAGTACTAGCAGTGGTCGTTCATTTCTTTAATTAATTATGATTTACGTATTAATTATTATTTAGTTTTTTGATAATATTCGATTTATTACGAAGTCTCGTTAATAATTAAAATCATAATTTTCCAAAAATCTAAATAACTTTAAAAATATTACATTAAAAAATATGTATAAGCTAATTTCTGTAATAAATTATGATTTACATATTACATAATATTTCGTTTTTTGATAATATTCTATTTATTATGTTAATAATTAAAATCCTAATTTTTCAAAAACCTATATTTGTGTAACTTTAAAGACATTACATGAAAAAAATATGTATAACTTCACAAAGGTAATAGTTAAAATAACAATTTTTCAAAAATCTATAAACATTACATTAAAAACAATATGTAAAACCTTAGAAAAGGATAATATTTCAAAAATCTGTAAAAAAAACCTTTAAAAATAGGCAATAATATTTTTCAAAAATCTATATATGTAGATGCTCATTTCTTGAAGAAATAATTGTGAGAGAATTATTATTTCATTTGTTTTCATAATATTTTTCATTTATTACGTAATAATTAAAATTATAATTTTTTCGAAAATTTGCATAACGTTTAAAAAAGATGGAATAAATAGAATTAAAAAATGACACATTTTCCCGAATCCATCCAGGGATTGGCCTTCTTATCGACGGGGGTTATGAAAGGGTCATCTTTTGCGTTGTCGATAACCCAGTCGCGAACCCTAAAAGGGTTATCAGAAAGGATAAGACTTTTAGAACATGAATAATAATTATAATTTGCAGCGTAATTTACATAATTTGCACAGTAATTTGCACCAGAGTTAAATTATTTAAAACGTTATGGCGTAAGTTTCAAGCAGAATTTTTAGTTTTTTTTTGACGGAAACTTACTTTTCCAAACTTTCCGAGGGTTTTATTCGTTCCATGTTCTCCTGGTTTTTCAGTCCGGTCAAAATATGTTCCAAAGTTACTTTCGTGTATTCGATTGGGTCCGTCATTTTGGAGAGGAAATGGAAATATGTAAATATGTAAATATGTAAATTATTCACTTGTCGTCACTAGTCAACTGGAAGACAACGCCCTTCTGTGACCAGGTAGAAATGTGACTGATTAATGGCAGTGCAAACGAGGATACGACGACGACGAACGCATGTGAGTGAAGCCCCGTAAAAAATTTGGTCATATTTTTGTAATTGAATTATGCATCGATTTATGGGAAAATCGTGGTATGATCATGATAATAAAGCAGAGGACGGATATGTATTAACGAAATATGTATGCAATCTTTAAGGGGAAAACAACGCCAAAATGTTTACGAAATATGTAAATATGTTCGAGCAAAAACGTTGAAATAATAATTTTCGTAAAAATTTTTATTTTTCAGTTTATTTAGTATTGTTTTTTGTGATCGAATTTCTTGGAGGAAAATAATTTTATTCATTTTTATTTAAATGAGAACATATGCAATCTTTAGAAAAAATGTCAAAATATGTACGAAATATGTACGAAAAAAACTATAAGAATAATAATTTTCAAAAAATGTGTACTTTTGAATTTTTGAACTCTGGATTTTTTGTGGTCAAACTTCTTTAAGGAAAAAAATTCCGTATGTGGTGTCACGAAATTTAAATATTTACAAAATATATGTATACTTTTGAAAAAGAAAAAATGTGTAAAAGATTTCCGTATATAGCGCAAACATTTATAAATATGTTTGAAAAGCAGGAAATATATGACAATATATGACAATATGTAAGAATATTTCGAAATTTGTGTGCTCCATTCGAGTCAACCCTTTAACGTGTATGATTAACAACAAGAAAATGCATTAAGGCGGAATAGCATGCTGGCTGATGCGGGGTTTTTTGTTTGAATTGTTGTGTCTCAACTTTCCCTTCCTCCATGTATTCAAATGGCGATTTTGAAAAATGTTCACCGCCTTTCGTTTTTAACAATATGAAGATATTAATGCACCTAAAAATCGGTAATTTTTAGGCTTACTAGTTAGGAGATAAAAATTTTGATTTTTTTCTTCAATGAGGAAATATTTAAATTTTATTGATTATTTTTCATCTATTTTATATTTATCTTCTTGTTGAAGAAAAAAATCAAAATTTTTATCTCCTAACTATGTAAGCCTAAAAATTACCGATTTTTAGGTGCATTAATATCTTCATATTGTTAAAAACGAAAGGCGGTGAACATTTTTCAAAATCGCCAGTTGAATACATGGAGGAAGGGAAAGTTGAGACACAACAATTCAAACAAAAAACACGTGATACAATGCCACGATCGGGGACACTATAAATATGTTGTGGTCATGACGCGGGAGGAGAAATTCAGGAGTTTTAATAAAACTCGAATAACTGAAAAATCAAAAATTTAACATTGCGTTGTATAGGGAAATATCCAAATTTTCGGGAAGAAAATCTTCAAATTTAGCATTGTGTTGGCATAGGAGAAATCCCTCAAAATTGCAACAAACTTTAGGTCGCGGAGAGAAAATGGTGAAAATCAATGACCTCCTAGAAACGACAATTGTCGTCCTTCCGCGCTATGACCACGATTTTTCAGGACGACTTTTGTCGTACTCCCGAATTGAACCATTTCTTATAAAACGACTATTGTCGTCGTTACAGCTTAAAAGGTTAAGGAACACACCCAGAAAATTTTGACCGTCGATCATGATTAAATGAAAAAGTCGAAAATAAACACATTTTTTTCATTATTAACTCAAAACTGCAATTACACCTTTTATCTCAATTTGGTTACTTAATGTTCATAATTTAAAATTTTGGGCGTACAAACCCAACAATTTTTATTCTCTTGGCATGAAAATTAAAATGTGTTATGTATTTATTCGTCATAAAATTCTCTAATTCCCAAAATTCCCAAAATATGTTCTAATATGTAAAAATGTTTTGAAATTTTTGTGATCTATGAAAGTTAAGGAACACACCGACAAAGTTTAACCGTCGGTGGTTATCATTGATAACTTATCGAGTCAAAAATTAGAAAATGAATACATATCCGCCCTCTGATGATATGCGAGCCGTGGTTTTTGACATGTATTCATTTCTTCATATGTCAATGGGATGCATAGTTGTAATGCGGATCGAATTATTAAAAAGACTAGCATCGAAGGTCAAATGCTGTGCTGTACGGGTCATGTTTATGTACATGTGGCATTTTCAAGAATTTTGATATTCTGCTCGAGTCAAGGTTTTTTGAATTTCAAAGGTTTTTTTCTTACTGGTCAATCCGTGAGGGAATGATTTAATGAATAAATTTGGATGAGGGAAAGTTCATAAATTATTTACGGGACACGTTATGCAATTTGTAAAAAAATGCTGGACAAGTAAACAAAAATGTGGTGAATAAATAAAGTAAAATATTTTTAAAATATTTTTAATAAAATATTTTTAAAACGTATAATTTTGTAAAATTGATTAGAAATCATTGAGTTTAAAGGTAACAGCAGTTCAATTTGTATCCTAATTTGAGTTACTCGTGCTTTAGAATTCGATTTGAAATATATAAATTTTTCAAAAAATCAGGGAATTTATTTTTGAGGAAATTTATTGTGAATAAAAATGTAAAAATTAGCATTTTTTATCAAATCGATAGTTTTCTACCAAGTATGAAAAGTTGAATTTATCTCAGGACTCATGAAGTTGTTAGCATTTCAGAAATTATTGGGGTTTTAAACTGAAAATAATTTCCTAGTGTAATGTAAAGTTAATTTTCAGTACTGAAAAACTATTGGGACAAATTAGCGAATGCAGTTTTGAGAAAATTTATTACAAAAAAAATCGAAATTAAGTTGTATTTTATTCAAATCGATGATTTTGTAGTACCGAAAATTAACTTTATGTATATTCCGTAGTAAAAGTTGCAATTATCTTAAAACTCGTGAAATTGTATGTGTATGTACATAAATTTCACCAAACTAATGCATAAATATATGTATCCGTTACATATGTAAAACTTGGTAATAAATGAGCAACTTTCACTCTGCAACTATTTATTGGGATTGCGGTTTGGTTTGAGCTTTCATCTGAACATAACACAGATTTTGGCGAGCTGCTTTAGTTCCTGACTTGTTGTCAAACTTATTTGTACTCCAGAGAAAAGTTAATTAGTAGTTTTTAGGCTTTGCGGTTCAAATTCGGTGAGGTTTTGGTTGGTATCTGACAAAGTTCCCGTTTCATTCTCGGTTTGCGCAATATTTTCATGCTCATTTTCACAGATTCATTCAAGTGCCAGGTCGGGTCGGGCGCATGTGGGTATTGATTGAGCACGTAATTGAGACAAGAATATGCAACTTGTACACTGTAATAAATTACTAATGATGCATGATAACACTTAATTACATTTGTTGTATAGTCATTATTCCGGAAATGTAAAGTATTAATAAGTTTGAATTTAATGTTTGTTTAAAATAGATCCCTCCCGCAGCAATAAAAATGCGACTTTTGATATTTTAAGGGGAAATCTGACACAGCTTCAGTGATCTCTATCCGCTGTGTTTGAACTACGTCCACCCTCACAGTGCATAAGCCTTCGTGTAAATCTTTTTTTGACAAACATTGTAAATTTATGGGTTACAGACTATCAAATTTGGATATCTTGGTGTCATTCTCTTCATAAATTCATACTTAACAATAGTACGACCACAGTTGATTGATTATATATTTCAATCCATGTCCAACTGGCTCTTTGTAATTTTTGCGGAATTTGTCACGTGGGAAGGCCACCTTATAATTTGACATAGGTAACTGGTCGTACTATTGTGGTATAAGTATCACTGATTCCAAAAATGTCAAAACACTTGAGGTAGAAAAATTATTCGCCAAGAAATTAGAGTTTGAAAATAAAAATATTTTGCGTTTTTCAAGTTCTTGTAAGAATTCCACTGGGTCCGCGTTACATTAGCCGAATGATCCGAATTATCCTATTATTTAACACCACATTTTTATATTTTGGCGTTTACATTATTCAATTTCGTATGATTTCTACGCCAAATAAAAAAAACTGGTGTTAAATAATAGGATAATTCTGCTCATTCGGCTAATGAAATCGCGGATCCAATGCTTTCCTCAGGTAAGTTGAAAGTGAAAATTTGCCTCACAATCGCCATCTGGTGACCGGCGAGTTAAAACAACATAGTCAACCCATCGGCCACTCGATGACATACTCTCCAAACCCCCTGTTCTCCCACCCCCCCTTAAGACAAAGTTAATTTTTTGTACTAAAGATTTTATAATGTGAAACTTTCTCAAAATTTTTGTAATACAAAAATGAGTTAATTGATTTCTGAGGAAATTTATTGTGTAAAATATCAACTTAATTAACACTTTGTTTTCGAATCGATTTGAAAAAAATGAGCGGATTCATTTATGGGGAAACTTATCGTGAAAATTTGATAAATAAATAAGCTAATTTTTTTCAAATCTATAATTTTGTACTACCAAAAATTAAGTTTACATTATCATATAAAAAATTTCATTTATCTGAAAAAGCATGAAATTGATGTCATTTTAGAAATTTGCATTTAAAGAGATTGAATTGGGGTAGAGTGAGATTACAAATTTATTCCGTATCAAACACTGTAAACAATTTTGAGTAAAATTGCCACCAAAGCAACTATTGAGTAAAATTTACCCTGAGAAAGGTAAAATTTACTCAAGGTTGAGCAAAAATCTTTCAACTTTGAGTAAATTTTACCTTTCTCAGGATAAATTTCACACAATAGTTGCTTTGGTGGCAATTTTACTCAATATTGAGTAAATTTTAATTAAATTTATTTAGAGTGAATCGTGACCCGATAGCACCTTAATTATTATTTGAGCTTTGTACAAAAATGAAAATGGCGAGAAGAATCTGTGCGTCTATCGCTCAGCAGAGCGAATCCACTCGAATCCAATCCGCCACACGGAGATTCATAGAATTATTACACACATTCATCGGAATAAAGAAGATCTTTCTTCTCCCATTGAATTGAAGGGAGAGAGAGAAAGAGAGTGAGAGAAAAACATCAAAATAACATTACGCCATTGGAGAAAGAGAGACAGGGAAAGGAGAGAACGGTGGCCGAGGAAACCGTGGGGACATCGGGGGACGTAGGATAGAGAGGAGGGAGTGGTTGATACATATGTATAACATGGGCAGACGTTGGAATTCTGCTTTATTCCCGGAAAATTCCCATGACCAGTAAAAAAAACTCAAAATTTCCTGGAAGCTTTGAAATTTCAGAAAAATGTTCCAAAATTTCCTACAAGTGCTTGAATATGCCCGGAAAGATTCAAAATTTCCTAAAAAATTCCCCTAGATTTCCCGGCAAACGTTTCTGTATAAAAAATCCAACCCAAATTCCCATGGCCCGAGAAAAAAACTCTAAATTTCCCCCAAACTTTATAAATTTCCGAGGAATGTTTCAAAATTTCCTACAAATTTCCTACACATTTGAAAATACCCGGAAGCATTCCAAATTTCCAAAAACTTCCCCCAACTTTCCCGGCAAACGTGTTTGCACCACGAATCCAGCTCATTTGGGAGATGATGGAAACATCACATACTGTCCCCAGGTTTCCGCGGGCACTGTGTCAGAGAAAGCAGGGATTTTTATTCTCACCAATATTTCCCGTCATCTGGTGCTCTCTTCTCTTGAGTCGCATTATTATGTGAATGTCCGCCTTCCATGAATTTTGATCCCGCACCACACGAAACATAAAGACATCCGAATTGACGACTTCTTTACACTCCCATTTCTCCCGATTTTATGGGAATGTCACTTCCGCCATGCAGCAGGAAAAAAAGAGACCGGTTTACATCAGTTCGGATTATTCCTCGGAATAACAAATGTCAGAGTGGCGAAAGATATTTTATCGAATGAAAAGGGAAATTATAAAAAAAATTGTTTTTCCAGTTTTGTAAAACCGGATTTCGCCTTTACCGGAACCGGTTTTAATCAAATGGGGGAAAGTATCACTAGGGAGCAAAAATCGACTTTTCCAACTTTGTAAAATCGGTTGAATCCTGAGTTTAGATTTTAAGGATATGCTTTGAAAATTCTCTGAAATACTGAAATCCGATTTTAAAATTTAAAATCAGATGTATAAAGGGGCTACGAAAACTGTTCCACAGCTACAATTTATCATTTTTTATGTAAAAATTAATTTGTCTAAAATATTTTCCATCAAATAAATGCCTAATTTTTCTTGAAAAGCAGAGTTGTAAAAATTTTCGAAATTGGTGTATTTGTAAAAGTTAACTGTTTTACGAATATCTGGTCAAATCGAAAAAAAAATCTAAAACGGCGTGAGCTTAGGCCCTGAAAATATATGCCGTTTTATATTCGCCTAAATGGAGAAATGATATGCTGTCATAAATATTTTCCCGTTTGGATGAGCGATACTCGAGACAAGGTGACAACAACAATAAGGCGATGAGGTATCCTTTCTTAAAAAAGAGTTGGAGATTTTAGCCGGAGAGTGGCTGTCATTGTGTCCCTGTCACTGATATCTCGCGTTTGTCGTCGTCGTCATGACGGGAAGAGAAAGAATGGACAGCTTTCTTTTCCTTCCTCCTTCTGGACAAGATTATAAGTAAAACGGTGTAAGGGTTAGAAGCAGCTCGCACTGTGATAATAATTTGGATATAACTTTGCACCAAAGTGCAGAATAAGCGGACAAAATAGATACACAATTTGGATATAACTTTGCACCAAAGTGCAGAATAAGCGGACAAAATAGATACACAATTTGGATATAACTTTGCATCAAAGTGGAAGAATAAGCGGACAAAATAGATACATAATTTGGATATAACTTTGCACCAAAGTGCAGAATAAGCGGACAAAATAGATACACAATTTGGATATAACTTTGCACCAAAGTGCAGAATAAGCGGACAAAATAGATACACAATTTGGATATAACTTTGCACCAAAGTGGAAGAATAAGCGGACAAAATAGATACACAATTTGGATATAACTTTGCACCAAAGTGCAGAATAAGGGGACCAAATAGATACGTAATTTATATAGAATTTTGCACCAATGGTGGAGAATATGCGGACAAAATAGATACATAATTTTGACATGGCTCAATGGACTACTGAAATACTTATGTAAGAAAAATTCTATGTATGAAACATCCTATACGTTTTCATCCACATTAAAGTTAATCCAATGAAGGTGGAACGTTAGAGCTATTTTTGTGCATGAAATTCTTAACCCATTGATTCTCGTACAGGTACATAAACTAATTAAACTCATGTAGTACTTCTTTCCAAGTTTTCCAATTCATAAGATTTTGAATTAGATATCTTAATTTCCTTACGGATTGGTTTTTCAAGAACTTTTTGGACTTTGGCTTTCACCAACTCATTTAATTTTTCGATGGAAGTTGTAAAAATGTCGAGTTCTTTTACAACTTCAAGGAACCTGGCGTGTTCGGATGGATAACGTATCCTCTTAAAAAGCTGTGTTTCATAAAAGTATCTAAAGTCTCTGCCACAAAAAAATCAGGGTTTCTTGTAGATTTGTGCCATTTCTTGTAGCGGAAAGCAGGAAATGCTAGGTGGACGAAACTAGGAGAAAATTCAAGAATAAACCAAGAAAGTGCAAAAAGCTGTACAAAATCTGCGCCATCTATCCACACGCCGTATGCAGTACATATATCTACGGGCGTTTCACGTTACTTTTATTTTTATCAGATTATTTTATTCTTTGCCATCAGTTATTTTTATTTTGGCGTAAAAACCATACGACATTGAATAATTTAAATAAACCGTAGTAACGTTAGAAGTAGCTCACCCTGTAATATATAATTACCATACCCCGGATAAATATTTTTTTATAAAGCCCGAAATATTTATTTTATATTTTTGAAAAAAACGCCGAAATATTTTTAAAAAAATATCTCCATTCGAACGTCAAAAGAGTAGTAAATTCGAGCTACAGCTAAAAATCATTACATCATACGTTAATTATTCAGAGATAATTAGATTTTAATTATCATCATCGTCATGTAAAAGCTCAAAGTGAGAAATAAGTTCCATCTCAAGATTTTCTGGAGTTAATCCATGGCGTCTGTCTGATAGTAAAAATTTGTGCATGCTGAAACTCGGAAACACCAAATGATGCGAAAGAATTGGGGGCTTTGATGCATAACGCACCAATAGTGCATACTACTCGGCGGATTTTATTTGACAATTCTGACATAAATTTTTCAAAATTATCGGTGATCGTTGGTAGGTAATTCTGCACCAGTGATGCACAATTTTTGGACTTTCCTCGATGCATAATAATTATTGATCTATGTTGTTTAATTTTTCTGCACCATTGGTGCAATATTGCATAAACATTATTGATCTACTTTGTTGGATTTTTCTGCACCATTGGTGCAATATTGCATAAACATTATTGATCTACTTTGTTGGATTTTTCTGCACCATTGGTGCAATATTGCATAAACATTATTGATCTACTTTGTTGGATTTTTCTGCACCATTGGTGCAATATTGCATAAACATTATTGATCTACTTTGTTGGATTTTTCTGCACCATTGGTGCAATATTGCATAAACATTATTGATCTACTTTGTTGGATTTTTCTGCACCATTGGTGCATAATTGCCAAAAAATTATGTATCTATTTTGTTGCATTTTTCTGCACCTTTGGGGCAAGTTATAACCACATCATTATTACAGGGTGAGCTACTTCTAACGTTACTACGGTTTCAATTGTGCATCAATGGTGCAGAAAAACGAGGAAGATGGCAAAGTATTTTGCACCACTGCTGGAGATTAACCGTGGTGGGTCAAATAAAATTTCAAAAAATTTGTGTCAAAATTATATAATAAATTCTCCCGGCTATTCTGTACCATTGGTGCGTTTTGCATCAATTAACCCAATTGTTTCGCATCACTTTGTGTTACCGATTGTTAGATACCAACGGTGCTATTAATTTATTAAAAAATGGACCTGATCCATTCTAGTGAGAAACAGTTGATGCTCATCCAATTGTTTCGCATCAGCTTGGATAACCAACTGTTCATTACGAACGGTGCTACCTATTCCAAAATTGTAGTCCTTTCTCGATCCATTTGCACAATTAATTCGCACCATTTGCGCCACGGATTGTTCGATACCAATGGTGCGCCTAATTTATTCTATAATGGTCAAGGGGATTATTAATTAGCATCAATTGATGCAAAAAAACTCGTGAACACACAGACAGACGGACGGACGGACAAGAGGAATTCAATAGCTCTCATGCTTCGCAGGGTGAGCTAATAAATTAAAATAATTCGGCTAATTTTCTCAATGTGGTGAACTCAAGAGTTTTAGTTTCTCGCGCCTTACATTTCTTGCAGATCTTAGAGCCCGTTCATATATTACGTCAACAAGAGAGGGGGGGAGGGGGTCTGACCACTAATGATATCGTGCCTATCTTGCCCATGTTAAAGGGGGTAGGGGGGGGGGGTCTGAAAATCCGATTTTTTTGATGACGTAATATATGAACGGGCCCTTATTTACCTGCACAAAAAAACACTTTCTTTCAACTTATTACTTGCACCCGAACCGAAACACCGATAAAAGAATCATAGTTTCGTAATTTACTCAAATCATGACTTAAAAATCATTCAATTTCTTCCCCAAAATTGGCATTGACTTTTCCCCTTTGTCAAACTAACCACAAAGTGAGCCGTCTAACAAGTAAAAGTCCATCAATCCATCCGTCAAAACGCCAGCAATTTACGGGGAACTGAAGTCAAAACCGGGCTGAACAACCTGTTCTCATCTGTCAACAAGTGAGTGGATTGTTACTGTCACCACGACGAGACCGCGACGAGACCACCACCGGCAAACAAGTTGACATTGACAGAAGATAATAAACCGTAGTAACGTTAGAAGTAGCTCACCCTGTCATGATGATTAGACAGAACTTTGCACCGAACGTGCGGAATAAGCCGGCAAAATAGATCATAACTCGTATATATTCTTGCACCCATGGTGCAACAAAAACGGCTAGCCGTTGCACCATTACTGCAGCATTAGCGACCATCCGGGATGCATAATTTTGAAAACTTTGTCAAAATTGTATGACCATTTCTCCCGGATATTTTGCTCTAATGGTGCGTTTTGCATCCCGTCCCCCAATTATTTCGCATCATTTTGTGTTACCGATTGTTAGATATCAACTGTGCTATTTATTTACTAAAAAATTCGATTCGGTTTGTTCAATACCAATGGTGCGCCTAACATATTCAATAATTGTCAAGGGGATTTTTAAATAGCATCAATTGATGCAAAAAACTCGTTAACAGACGGACAGACAGACAGACAGACGGACAAGAGGAATTCAATAGCTCTCATGCTACGCAGGGTGAGCTAATAATGTGAACTCTTGAGTGTTCCAGATCAATTTGGATCCCCACTTGACATGACAGTCATACACATCTCGGGCTCAAATCTCTATTCGAACTACTCGGTCTCGCTAAGCCGGGGGCAGAGGTGGGCAAAATATTTTGTGCTCGGTTCTTTCTTCACAGGGTTTTGATTTCGGGGGGAATGACACCCACAACAAGACGAACATGAACGTGGGGAAGGCAACAGTCAGATGAAAATACAGGTTTTGGGAAGAAATTAACACTTTATCGCTGTTGATCTTCTTAAATCGTGAACAAAATGTATTTTAAAAGGTTAATTTCTTCATAAAACATGAATTTTCGTAAGTTTTTCTTTGGGTCAACCGCCGTGGAAATCCAAGATTTTTCCCAAGATGGCCAAAATATTTCGAAACAGTACATATTTTGAGCCATTTTTTTCACAAGGGGGTGTTACACCCACAAAAAGGCGAAACCCTACGCCGAGAAGGCAACAGTATAAAGAAAATGCGGTTTTTGTGGCGAAGTTAACTTTATCAAAATACTTTAGTTTTTTTAATTCGCGAAAATATTGTATTTTCACTGCCATTAATTAAAGTTTAGTTCTTTAAAAAAAACCGTATTTTCATCTGACGGTTGTAAATATTCTTTATGCAAATTTTTGTCTTTTTGTGGCTGTAATAATCCCGAAAATCCAAACCCTGAGAAGAAGCGAGTTCAAAATTTCATATTTTTTAAATTTATTATGGACGTCTCCCATCTTTTTAGCCTTTGGATTTTGAGTAAATTATTGTCAATCAATCACAAATTTAATTAGTGTAAAATTTGTGTCGAAGTACACGATCTTACGTTTTGCTGAGATATTTACATCTAAAGAGAAGAAAACCTGCTCTGAAGTTGACAAATTTTACACCCTGTATTTTCTCCTCTTCGGATGCAAATCGCTTTGTCAAACGTGGAGGTCGTTCTTTTCGCAAAATTTCATGCTAATTAAATTTGTTATCCGTCTACATTAATATTAATACCTGATAAGGTGTTTAGATTATTTCAAACCTGTTTATTTTCTTTTGACGTAAAAATCATACAATTTTGTGTATGAAATTTGGGATATGAATGATTTTCATAAATTGCGTTATGCTAAAAATCTGACAATGGAGGTCTCCCAACGTATGCTCACAGATTTTGACCAAACTAGCGTCAATCGATCACAAATATAATTCGAATGAAATTTGCAAATGGAACTATCTGCCAATTAGCGGAGATATTTGCATAAAAAGATGGGAAAACGCACCCCTAAGGCTGGCAAATTTTTCATTTTCGAAATTTTCTGCGCATTTTTCCCACTTTGGATGCAAATATCTCCGCCAAACCTGCGTATTGGGAGATAGTTCCATTTGCAAATTTGATACTAATCATATTTGTGATCGATTGACGCTAATTTGATCCAAATCTGTGAGCATACGTTGGGAGACCTCCGTTGTGAGTTTTACGTATTATTTTGGCCACCCCTGTCGCTACCCAGGTAGACAGCCAAACCAAACCACAACAGTTGAAACGGTAAAAGGTCTCTGTGCTGGAGAATAAAAAGAAAGTGAATTTGACTCTTTTTCTCATCGCTTCTTCTTTTCTTCCCAGATGAAAAGGTAATTTGCATGGAAGCTTTTGTGTTTTGTGTCAAAATTGTCAATTCCTGGCATGTCCGTATCCTGTGACATACCGTCAACTCACTGTCTCTCCCCGAAGAAGTAATGGAGTGGCAAGAGAGAGAAAAAGAGAAAGTAAGTAAATCTTAAAATAAAAACGAGAGAAAGAGAGACGTAAATATTTCACGGGGATTTATCCCACACGGTGAAAAGAAAGAAAGAAAGGTGCCGTGATGTGATTATCGTTCTGAATTATGGTCACGTTTTTATTCGGTTCTCTTACTTTTCATGGGTGAAAGTGGTGTGTGTGTGTGTTTGCATCTGAATTTTATTTATGATTCTATTCCATCCTTGTTTTTAAACAGGATAGTATTGCTATTTGAGGTTTGGAAGTGTGATATCAATGCAATTCGAGAAATTTTAAACGTATTTATGAATAATATCGAATAAATAAATGATAATGGGGAATAAAGAGGTACGGTTTGATGTTAAAATGAAAAAGAGCAGGGGCCGCGGTAGAAGGGCTAATTATTAAAGGGACGAATTTTTGATTTTTTGACAAGATTTTGTAGCGGTACGAAACTAAAATAAACCGTAGTAACGTTAGAAGTAGCTCACCCTGTAATAATGAATTGGTTCTAACTTTCCCCAAAGGTGCAGAAAAATGCAACAAAATAGATACATAATTTTTTTGCAATTATGCACCAATGGTGCAGAAAAATCCAACAAAGTAGATCAATAATGTTTATGCAATATTGCACCAATGGTGCAGAAAAATCCAACAAAGTAGATCAATAATGTTTATGCAATATTGCACCAATGGTGCAGAAAAATCCAACAAAGTAGATCAATAATGTTTATGCAATATTGCACCAATGGTGCAGAAAAATTAAACAAAATAGATCAATAATTATTATGCATCGAGGAACGTCCAAAAATTTTGCATCACTGGTGCAGAATTACCTACCAACGATCAACGATAATTTTGAAAAATTTATGTCAAAATTGTCTAATAAAATCCGCCGAGTAGTATGCATTATTGGTGCGTTATGCATCCCATCCCCCAATTATTTCGCATCATTTTGTGTTACCGATTGTTAGATATCAACTGTGCTATTTATTTACTAAAAAATTCGATTCGGTTTGTTCAATACCAATGGTGCGCCTAACATATTCAATAATTGTCAAGGGGATTTTTAAATAGCATCAATTGATGCAAAAAGGTCGTTAACAGACAGACGGACAGACGGACAGACGGAGAGACAGACGGACGGACATGAGCAATTCAATAGCTCTCGTGCTACGCAGGGCGAGCTAATAAGGATTTTTTGATTATGCCGCTTTGTAAATTTGTAACTGCGCAAATTTCTACAACCTAGATAAAAACCTAAAAAATATGGATCGCGGTGGAAGGGTTAGATTTTAAGGGGACAAATTTGAGTCAAAATTTTACCAGAAATGAAAGTGAAATATTTTTTGGTAGCAAAATTGTGCCACTGCGACGCCAAGTCGTGGAAATAAATTTTTTAATGTGGCATCGGACTGTACATTTTTGTATGCAAAATTAATACGCAGGGACCACAGAAACGTAAAATTTTGAAAGAACATCGTATCGACGGTACACTCTAAATAAATTTGATTAAAATTTACTCAATTTTGAGTAAAACTGCCACCAAAGCAACTATTGAGTAAAATTTACCCTGAGAAAGGTAAAATTTCCTCAAGGTTAAAAGATTTTTGCTCAACCTTGAGTAAATTTTACCTTTCTCAGGGTAAATTTTACTCAATAGTTGCTTTGGAGGCAATTTTACTCAATTTTAGTTACAGTGTAGCATTTGACTGAATATATTTTTCATGATAAAAATGTCCCTACCTCCGCTGCCTGTCTAATCCTCCAAATGGATATTATATGCAGATGAATGTCACAGCATGACGAGTCGTCGGAGTCGGAGCGATCCCCGCAGAAATTAATCATGTCAATGGATGGATCGTAATTTGGAGTAAAAGTAGTAGAAGTGTCTAGGTTTTTTCGCCAAAGATTTCTCGCCCGCTTTATTTCTTATGGGGAAATCCTTGGCTAGGGCTTCTCGCCAAGGATTTCTCGCCCGCTTTATTTCTTATGGGAGAAGCCACGGATTTCTCACCCACTTTATTTCTTATGGGAGAAGCCACGGATTTCTCGCCCACTTTATTTCTTATGGGAAAAAAAGACGGGTCCTCATCACACACACTTCTTATGAGGAAAAAGAGGGCTCCTCGCCACATACTTTTCCTTACGGGAAAAAATATGGGTTCTCGCCACCATACATTGCCTTATGAGGGAAAAAGACGGTTAGGGCTTCTCGCCACAAGGCCTTTATAGCATGGGTATGTATTGCAAGGATATGCTGACTGCTTATAGTAACCAAAGTCTCAGATGTATTTTCATGTGTCGAAAAATAATGGCGGGACTTCTCAAATTGCCCCAAATATCTCAGTTTACCCCCGTGGCATAGATTATCCTGGTGTCTCTGATTACCCCAAATTACTAAAATGACCCAAAATCTCAAATTACCCCAACAATGTATTTCTTATGGAAAAAAATCTTTCAGATGGGGGTACATGGGTTGAGAAGAAATGATGGCGGGACGTTTGAGACTAAATTATCAAAAATGTCTCAATTTACCCTATTTGTCTCATTTTATTCAAGTATCTCAATTTACCCCAATTGTCTCAAATTCCCCACTTATCTTAAAAACCATCAACGAATCATTTTACCTCTATATAGACAAGTAATACTCATTCAATTCTTAGTTACTCGCAGAGTCTTCAAGTTTAAAAATGCCTTTCTACTGTGTGCCCAAACATTTAGTTTGGTTGAGCCTTTTTATCTTGGCATTTGATATAACGTTACTCGTAATAATCTGCTCATATTCTATAATTGAAAGTGGAAAATCAAACCAAACCTTATCTCAAGACGGTTACGAAACCGAATTGTCAGAGTACGAAATCCAAAATAAAACTGATTGCAGGGTTTGCTTGTTACATGTTCGACGATTAATAAAAACCCCGAAAATTGACTATAAAATGGCTTACAAAAATTTTGTGAACGTCACACGAGTTTAGTCCTCAGAATTGAAGAAACGTCATCATGTCGTCCTTTTATGTTCACGTTGAGAGCAACTCCTCATTTTCTCACTTTCAAGATAATACGATATCAAGCTTTAGAAATTGGTTATGCTCACCAATAATTTTGGAGCCCAACTCGTACGAAGTAGCCTTGGTAGAATGTGCTTATCCATCTACACCAATTCGTTTTGGAAAGGGCGATGAATTGTACAAAGTGTTAATAAAAAGTAATGACATCAATAGCCCCGTAAATGAAAACAAAACAATTTATAATAATATTGTGTCACTTGACTTGTTTAAAAATAATACATATTCCGAGTATAAAACTCAGGATGAATGGATAACAGTTTGCAACAATACTAATATCGAAACATTTGACGATTTACTTGAAGCAATGTCTACAAAGGACTTTTTGTTTAAACATTACAACGGATATACTCTTTTATCCACTCGGACAGTTGAAGAAGATGTAGTCTACGATTTTCAATTTAATACGCAAATGGCCAACATACTTGGATTCCCTCATCAAATTCATTGTAACTCAAGCTTACAAGCAGATTATAAGTTCAACTTTAAATCAAATAACTCGAGATATTATATTTATTGTGACATTGTCGAAAACCAGCATGTGGGCGATACCACAGCACCAATCCTAAGATCGTTTGTAAATCCTTATACTGATATTGATAAAATTGTTTCAAAAACGTTCAACAATTTACAATGTCTCAGTGGCAAAACCATCCATGGACTATATTCACATGTATATAAGGAACGAGTTTGGTGAACCTCCTCCATTCTCATTTGGAAGTTTTAGTGCTACACTTCATTTTAGAAGAAAACGTTTCTAAAATGTATTCAGAAAACGATTATGATGATTACTACCAAGCCTACGAACCTCAGATTGGAGGATCATTGGCTTATAAGGCAAGTCATTATCGACAAAAGGGAGCTGGTCTTGGTGGAGTTTTTGGCGCCATAGCCAGTCGTTTACTACCTTTTGTAAAATCACTGTTACCACACGTTGTGCCTCCCATAAAGTCAGCAGTTAAAAATATCGCAATGGATGTTATAAATAATAAGCAATCTTTCAAAGATTCTTTGCGTTCGAATGCAATGAGTGCCTTAAAAGAGGCTGGAACGAATTTACTCAACCAGTCTGGTGGTAGGATTAGCCGAAGAAGGAGAGTTCGAAAACGTCAAGCAAGAACTCGTAAACCAACAAAACGTAAAATCAAACGAAAGCCAAAACGTAAACCTCTCAAACGTTTAAAATCAAAGTCGAAAACGAAGAAGAAGAAGAAGAAATCGTCAAGACGAAAGCTTATTTCCAAACCATCCTTGTTTGATTGAGAAAATGGCTAAACCAAAGCAAATTGTTAACTTTATTCGGTCAGAGACTGATCTATTCTCTGAACCCGGCTACGACTTGACTCTTGCCAGCTCACACCGAGTTGATTATCATCCAATAACAAACATTTCAGATCGATCCACTCCTCTGACATTTATTATTCAAGGAAATGATTCACAATACATTGACTTTTCTGAAACACAACTCTATATTCGCTGCAAGATTGTAGATAGCAAGGGAGCTGATAGGGATGCTGCTCAAACTGATACTGCGCCAGTTAACAATTTTCTACATTCAATGTTTAGTCAAGTTGCTATTTATTTTAATGATACGCAAATCACTTCCCCAACTTCATTATACCCATACAAGGCTTACTTGGAGACTCTGCTATCTTTTGGCAAAGAGTATACCAAGACTCAAGCAATGGCTGCTCTGTATCACAAAGAAGCAGATCCAACCACAGGAGATGAAGGGTGGAAAACTCGAGAGAAACTGGCAAATAATAGCAAAGTGTTTGAACTGTGTGGAAAACTGAAGACGGATATATTTAACCAAAACCGATTTTGCATCCCAGGAATTGATATAAAAATTGTACTATATCGAGCACCAGACAGTTTTTGTCTGCTAAGCAAGACCTCCGGATCAGCACAAGATGCAGCACAACTTCACATTATGGAAGCTAAATTTGTTGTCCAAAAGCATACTCTACTTCCATCAATTACAATGGGACATTTAAGATTAATGGAAAAGGGTCAACCTGCATGCTATCCAATGCGAAGAGGAGACATGAAATCATTTTCCCTATCTGCCGGAACACTACAGTATACAAACGAGAGTCTAATTACGGGTCTTTTGCCAGATCGTCTTGTAGTCGGCATCGTCTCGAGTAAAGCTGTACACGGACATTACAATGAAAACCCATTTAACTTTCTTCAAGCAGATATATCAAGCATCACTGTAACCGTGAACTCTGAGCAAGTAACATCTCAAACATTTGAACTTGATTTCGATAATAAGAAAAGTATTGAAGCGTACTTTAGCGTATTTTCGGGACTGGGTCTATCAAATCTTGACACTGGAATAGAACTAACGTTCGATATTTTTAAAACTGGAAAAACTCTCTATGTTTTTGACTTGAGACACCAACATGATGGGTTCGCCATACCAAGACATGGAAGTGTGAAAATCGAGATAAAGTTACGAAATGCAACTACGTCTGCCCTAACAGTTCTTTGTCATTGTGATTATCAATCAGTTTTGTACGTTGACAAGAATCGACATATTTACTTTAAGGACTACTCCATGTAAAAATGAACACGGATCAGATTTACCGAATTCTAGCAGGACTGTTTTGTAAAAATAAAATTACCTTTGATGTTTGTGCCTGTGATGAGTTGGATGAACTTGTTTTAGAACATTATCCTATTGCTATTGTAATCAATAACCGTCCCACTTCTCATCCAGGCGAACACTGGACATGCATGTTTATTGAAAACAGGAACCTACCAATAAATTTTTTCTGCAGTTATGGAGTAGGAGTTGATGCTTATGCAAGTAATTTTCGTGAATTTATCGAACGACATGGAACTGGTGCAATACAAAATTGTGTCCAATTACAATCTCCAAACAGTAACGTATGCGGGCACTACTCAATTTGGTTTTTATGGAAACGAGTAAATGGTTTTAGTGTAAGAAATGTGTACAGTAATTTTTCAAAGGATTATTCTAAAAATGATAGATTAGTCAAAGAATTTATAAATAACAAGATTCATTTATTAAATCAAAAATGTTGTAGCAAGAAAATTCATCAAAATTCAATAAATTTTGTACGAAATTAAAATGGGTTCCACTTTTGCATTTTCCTCGTCAATTTGTTAATCCTGTGTTCGTGCACCTTCTTTTGAATCCATGCACTCTGCTTCTTTGTCTTCTTCTTCTTCAGCTGCTTTCTTTTCAGACCACTCCCCTTCTGCTTGACAATAAATTGGTTGACGGTGGTTGGAAAGAGATCGGCTGGAGGGGACTTGGACTTTATAAACTGCAGCAAATTCAACATTGATGGATCCGATTTGAGAGTGGATTTTGCCGAGAATCCATGACATAATCCAACGAGAAGCGCGTTCATCTTCTTCAACGTATATGTCACATCATTTACAATAACCTTATCAGCAGTTATTTTTACACCATTTGCTTGAAGAAACTCGAGAATTTTCCGTCCCCGTCCAGTTGTGTTATTTAAAAGCACATCTAGAGTAGCACCTGAAACTTCACGTGTTGGTTTTGAAATCACTGTTGAGGGCTGTTCAGTAGCAGTTTCGTTCTCTGCATTCTTCACAAGTAGTGGCTTTTTGTATCAGGAACAAGGAGTCAAAGCTGGAATTTCGAAGGGAACACACTTCACTTTCTCCTCTCCTCCACTTGTCATCCTGCCTCTTGTTATCAATAAGTTGTCGATTTAAATTTTGCAAAAGCAAGATCTTTACTTCGTCAGGTATTGTAGAGTTTCCAAAAATGTTGGTTTTCTCAGCTTTCAGTTTCTCTTCAAGATCCAAGTCAACATCTTGTTGAGAATTCAACGCCAAGATTTTCTTGTACCAACTTTCTGGTACCACTTTCATTTTTCTAGCCATTTTCCAACAAGCCCACCAACTAATGTGGTTAAAATCGGAACTAGCACAGGAAGAAAGCCCCCTTTTTGACACAAGTACTTCTTTTTACTTTTGATTGGTGACTTTAAACAAAGTTTTTGTATGGCAGTCTTGTGTCGCAATAATTTATTTTTCTGAGCCTTTGTCACAGGAATATTTCTGTTGTTTAGATTGAGGCAAAGTTCACAAATGGAACGAATTTGTTCTCCTGTTGCTTTATTTATAAGCAGTTTTCTGTCCTTGGGTTTGCTCCTACATAGACGATGCAAGTAAGAAGCATGGAGCTTAACACGATTTTTCGGAGCCATAATCAGTCAGAGTCCTTATCATGACTATGCCCTATATCTGCAAACTGGTTTTATATAGTAGTCAGTTATGATAATGGGTTCAGCAAGTGCAGCAAGGATTAAGTCCTCCTACCTAAACGTCAAGAACCCAGGCTCCTTGAGCGGACTAGGAGGTTTCATAAAGTCTGGAAAACGAAAAGAATCTCGTCGAGAAATCGAAAACGTTTTGAAAACTATTCCTGCTTATACGTTACACCGGTCTCGTAGAAAGATTTTTCCGAGACGTGTGGTATACGTAAAGCACATAAACGATCAGTGGGGAATGGACCTGATGGATGTTTCTAAATATTCAAAGACCAATTACAACACGCATTTTTTGCTTACGGCAATAGATATTTTTTCCAAGCGAGGATATATTGAACCGCTCAAAAATAAGAGTGGTCTAGTTGTAATGAAAGGTATTGAAAAGATTTTTAAAAGAAGCAAAGGACTGCCTCTTCGCATACAAGTTGATCTTGGGCGTGAGTTTTATAACGTTCATTGTAAAGAATTCCTTGAAGATCTTGGGATAAAATTGTTTTCACTTCAGTCAGAACTCAAATCTTGCGTGGTTGAGAGGTTCAATCGCACAATTTTGGAAAAAATTCATAGATTTATGACAAACTATGAAACAACTAAATTTGTTGATCGACTATCAGATCTTGAAAATAACTACAACTCTTCATATCACAGAAGTATAAAGTGTGCACCAAAGGAAGTTAACAAGAAGTACGAGCAAATTGTGTTTGCGCGCTTATACGACAAATTAATTGGAGCAACGGATACTCGTCAAGAAAAATTCAAAGTGAATGACGTTGTCTTAATCTCAAAAGTGAAGAAAATATTCGAAAAAGGTGCTTCAGCTAATTTCAATAAAGAAAAGTTTATAGTTAACGAAATAAAAACGACATTCCCCCGTACATATATTCTTCGTGATCTTAAAGGAGACATTTTGGAAGGAGGATTCTACCGAGAAGAAATGCAAAAAATATGATGGAGTGCATAAGAGGACTAGTATCACAGATCTCTGGCATATTTGCTAGGTTCAAGTCCAATTGTTGCATTTGTGCCAAATCCTTGTGCTGTTCTTCTCAAGTTGATAATCCGAGCAACGAGAATAACTCTATAGAAGTTTTTGATATTGAGTTTGCATTATCAAGTGTTGGACGAAAGTGTGACTCGTGTAAGAAAACTACAAACGTTATCATAACTATTTAGAGAGCCCAAATTGGATGCTTTTATGCATTCAATGCGGGATTGTATATCTAGAAACGTTTCCAGAAAAATACAAAAAGGAAGAACAGCACACTATATTATAATCAGTAATCGTTTGACGAAGCAGGACAATGGACTACCTACTTAGCCCAAGGTTATACAACAGAGGAATTCCTTTTCAGTCGAGGTTGGAGGAAGAGTCCCAAACAGAGCAAGAACGTTTCATGAAACTTAAAGCTTGGTTTAAGAAAACAAGTACAAACACAACAATAAATCTTTCCAAGGAGACGAACCGCATTGAGTTTGACATTCATGAAGTGCCTCGACTATGTGAACAATTGCTAACGTTTTACATGAAAAATGGAGGAAACGTTTTGTCTGCACTCACACTACGTTCTGAAATAACACGACTAATACAGGAGCACAACGAAAGAGAAGTTGAAGACTTGAAAAGGTTCTCCATCGCACTACCGACCTTTTACGAAACGGACGATAAAAGATCCATAACCCCTCCAATGTTGTATTCACAGCCAATCGATGCTGTTGACCACTATTACAATAGCATTGGTGGAAAAAGGTCTCCTCCACTATAAGAAGCGAGTGAATTTTTCAGTCGTCAGTACAGTCTTTACGCTACTTTCACAAAGTAATCATCAAGTTTGTAAACCCAACCAAGTTTTCGAAAATCATTATGGCTACAAAACAATCCAACATTTCGGGAATTGTCCCACCCCCAAATTCCCCTGCTTCCCCAAACCAAGAAGAGAAGGCCCAACCCCACTTTTCCGACGTCTGCTGCAACCCCAAGTGCCAACCCCACCCAATCTTCTGCAACCCGAGCTGACAAGCGAGAATTGGAAACCTCTACTCTTGCAACCGACGACAAGAAAATAAAGATTGAAGATGATCGGATCATCCAAGTGTATTCTAACGAGTTACTTGAAAAGATCCAAATTGTAATTGAAAGAAAGAAAAAGTGCATCTACTTGGATCTGCCAACCTGTTTCTACGTGATTAAACGACTCGTTGGAGCAATGCACAAGGATCCTGCTATACGAGTCCAACTGAGTACGCTTTGCATGCAGATGTACCAAGAGTTCCCTTTCTTTGCGAGCCGAATGCTCTACGAAGAGGCCGAAGAACATGGATTCAAAGAAAGCAAGCTTGCGTATAGAAGTGAGAATCCAGCCATTTGGGTAAGCCCCTTCAATGACGACTACTATGTGTTTATCAAGCAAGAAGGAGTGTCCGTTAATTTCAAACTTGACGATTCATGGGATGTTATCCACAAAATTGTCAAGACTGCATTCCCTCTCGTGGTTGGCGATGAGGGTCGATACATTGCATTTTTCCAATGCTTTGAACGATTTTTAAGCGAAATCCTGTACGCTTGTGAAGATCTCCACATGGCAAACACCTACGAAAGATTGAAAGGAGAAATGATGAAGCTTGGATTCAACGAAGTTCGAGAGGGAGCTACACCCAAGTTTTATGTTATGAATAACTGGGTTAGTGTTTCAATTCCCAACTTTAACCAAGCCAAAGATGAAGATGAAGAAGATGAAGAAAGAAAAGTGCTGGGTTGTGAAATCCAAACTGATATCCTGCTCAACCCATGGCTGTTGAATTTATACGAACATCCGTTGCAGAATTATGGCATTATCTCACCAGCCGAAATGTGTGCCAAGAAGAGGATGTTGCGTGAAATTCGAAAACGTACAAAACCAACCAAGCCCAAGTTTGACATAATGATGATGGCTGAGTACTATGAGACGTCTGGATGGACACCAGTTGCGGAAGATGACTGGGCAGACATAGCCGAGAAAGAGGGGGTCTACGTTTTTGGGATTGACGAAACGGGGCAGATTTGGCAAAAGTTTCGTACTGAAGCAAATCAAGACGTAAAGATTTGGGAAGGAGTTTTGGAGGAGCTATGCAAACCCAAGGATGGCGAGGAAGAACCAAATGACAAGACCATTACAGATGGGAAGGACGCAAAGCCATGCATGCATCCCCATCACCAATTTCGTGGTAACTGGCCAGCAAAATACTTTGAGTTGCGAAAATGGAAACGGGTAGCAAAGTATGGTGATTTTCCACCCAATACCAATGGAAGGCGGAAGAACGCCTGGCTGGTGGATTCAGAGGGGCAGACATGGATGAAGGACTATGTAGATTTACGTGAAGTTACGGTTCCAGTTTTTTTCGTTCCAGAAAAATGTAACTGCGGGCAATTGACAAAAATGTAATTATTTGATTTTTTTCAAGAGTAAATAAATTGGTATACACACCATTGTTTTGTAATCAGTTTGAATCTTGTATTTGCATGATACAGCTATCCAAGGAGCATGGAAGCATCAAAGACGAAAACGTTTGTTGAACGAAACTCATACATTTTCATATTCATTTCTTGCTTTCTTTTGGTACTCAGTTACATTATATATAGTGGTTCATTTGCTACAATACGTATAGTGTTGGATCATCATTTTGTGGTTACCAGACCTTTTCCTTTCAAGTTCATGGGACTTGACTAAAAAGCAAGTTTACATACAGTAAAACAATCATTTGAGTTTTGCAGTTTGTGACAACAAGACCATAGTAATGGAGTCTGTAGCTCAGTCAGTAAAAACGTTTATAGAACGTTTTTACTCGTTCATAATCCTTTGCATTTCCTGTCTTATTTTTGTTACAAGTTATATCATGTATATAGGAACATTTGCCAGCTTACGTATAGTATTAGATCATCATATTGACACTACTAAAAACTTTACATATGTTACTCTTGGACTAGTCTAAAAACGTTAGGATGGAGACCCCCCGTCGAAAAAAGACAAAGTGTGAACGTTGTATGCTTGAATTCTGTCAAGCAGTGCTCGGCTGTTGGTGCGTTGTACTTATTCTCTTTGTTGGAATATTTTTTATTGTGACACTAGTTTACTGTATGGCGTACTATCGTGAGTTTCTTATATATTTTTTCGAGAATATAAAGCACGAAATAATGCCGAATTCAACTAGTTTTGCTCCAAACGTTCACGCAACAACAACAACTCAAGTATGGAGAAGGATAACATAAAGAAAAAACGTCGACCAGACGTGGAAAAATTTAGAAAACCCAAACCGTCAAAACTACCTCGCAAGAAATCCTTACACTCTAACTCGGACGGTACAATAGTTGCGAACCCCATGCTTTACGCCAATCATTTTCAATTTTATGAAACGTGTGGAGGTTATCTATCGCTATATCCAAAGGACGGTCAATATTTGGTTTCGGCTAATGGAATAGCCGAGTGCGCACCACGGAGTCTTTATGTCTTGATGAACGACACTGGACGTGTGGAATTTCATCAACTTCAACTCTTTGACATTTCACTACGCATGCTTGAAGCTGGCCTCTCAAGACCCTTTCGGTACGAAGATTTGGAAGAATATAGAAGAAGTTCTAAAGCTATGCTTGAAGGCAAACCCCGACCTTCTCAGTATAACAGGGATAATTGGGTTCGTCCGTTTGACGTAAAGACTCCATGTCCATTAAAACCTCAAGAAGACCTTATTAAAACGTATTTTGAAGGATGCAACAAGAATATACCCAAGAGTGAAAAGAAAACGTTGCAGCCGAGCTATAAAGTGCAAGATACTAGCCTGTAAACCTTCAGTTGCGATGGAGTCGTCGAACGATCAAAAAGTTTTTCCTGTTCAAGAGTCCTTTGGACTTTTGCAAACTTTTCTGAAACATGGAGCGTACAAACTCCATGGCAACTCGTATTCTCTTCTTCATTTTTTGAGTGACCGTGTTGTTTTGGAGAATGCGACTGGAAGTATTGAAGTTGAAATTCAATCAGTGCTACATTTGGCACTAAATTTAGTACTGGTTGCTCGTGACTCGCCTGCCTCATCGCGGGACATTGCATTTTTTTCAAGTGAGTGTCAGAGTTTGCTGGAGGATATGAATAATAAGCAACACAAGAGGGGGACATATCTGACCAATCCCGAACTTCCACTCCAGTACAAACCGAAAACATACCCATTTAGGCAGTGGACGGGTATTGCCCCATTTGACAAAAATAAGAAGCCAACTCTATCCAAGATGGAAAGCCGAATAAAGCACAGGTTTCTTACCCAACGATTTATTGCCCAGGATGATGAGCAAGGTTATCGACAACACAAGGGCTGCCCTTCAGGACCACCCCCACTCGATGTTTATGGTATACAGTGTGGAATTTGTGAGCATTCTGCTGGTGATCACGCTTCGTGGGACGCGCCGGGCCTAACCTTATGCTAAGTATGCCAATATGGCAAATCTATGTAAACATATACAACATATGGCTTATTGCCATATATATGCCAATATGGCAAATCTATGTAAACATATACAACTTTGGCTTATTGCCATATATATTCCTATGTAAAATATACAACTTTGGCTTATTGCCATATATATTCCTATGTAAACATATACAACTTTGGCTTATTGCCATATCTATACCTAGGTCCCTGAGCTCGCGCTCTTTTTGGTTTTTATATCAATAAAATGTAAATATTGTAATCATTTGTAGTTTTGACTTCATTATGGCATCACCACCAGAGAGCATATCTGATGCAGAGTTTTTTGACACTCTTATTCATTTACCTAAACGAAAATGCATACAAAAAAGAAGTCGTTCATACGTTTTAAGTACTGAATCAACCAAAGGAAACACGCTCATCACCATTAGCCAGACGATTGAGGGACTTGAGCAGAAAATTCAAATCAACTCGGCATCTCTAGCTTGTTTTCTAAAGGATTTGGTGGACATTTCAGTAATTGCATATCGAAAGAACTTGATAGATCATGCTACTTCGAGTTCTAAGCAAACTTAATTTATTCATTCTTTGTGTATATTATACAATCTTCCTCAAATAAACTTGACCTAAACCTGTAACGCTCGTCTTGTGTCTGACTTAAATCTATTACAAGATAACCATACGGTTTTTTCATAACATCGTCAAATGCAAATTGAAGGACAGGATTATTTTTACCACCATTCATTTGCCGACCAAGCTGTGCAACAAAAGTGGTGTCTCGAGGATTCTTCAAAGCAACAATATATTTTGAGTTTAAAGTAATACTTCTAGTTTTACCTTTCTCGAAAAAATTTTGAGTTAAAAATATAATTGAAATATTATTATGATGGCTATATATTGTAATCGCCTTGACCATTTCTTCAGATTTTGCTACATCGGTCATTAGATCATCTAGTATCAGCAATAAGGGTTCGCCATCTCCTCCAAACTCTGTGGGCAGACCCTTCTGGAATACAATGGATGGGGCGTCCTTTTTTATTTGCTCAAACAGAGCTGGCTGGTACTCTTGGTAGCAATAATGAACTGATGCAATGGGCGGATGCATTATTTCCATGCGACGTTTTATGATCTTGGCTGTCAGCGTGCTCTTCCCGCTCTGGGTACCGGCTGCCATAGTTAATGTAAATGGTGTTTTTAAGCGAATATCAACGTGGTTACAAGCTTCCATGGTTGCTGTACTGTTAATGAGATTTATTTACAAAAATTCAATCAATTTATCCTCTACACAAAATGTTGTGATTACAAAAACCTTGTGAATTTAAAAGAGCTTGCTCGGCAATATATTTGGGCGCATCAACATGACCGTGAGCATATGTCAACATTGGATTTACAATAAATCTTTTAGTATCAAATCCATTTAACGCATTTTTCTTGCAAAATATGGTATTAATGGTATGTTTACTACTAACTATGCTCCTGAAGGAAATTTGTTCCTGATGACATCGATTTATAATATCATCAATTAAATCATAGGAAATCTGATGAGCGATGGCAGAACTTTTACATCCTTTTGCTGCAATCTTGATTTTCTTGATCATGTTTCCTTCAGCATCCCATGTTATCGCTTCTGCAGCATACATTTTTGGCTTTGCAACGGCAAACTTCCACAGAACCGCTGAGCCAAATTCATCCTTCATTTTCTTTAAACGTTTGTGGTTGGTTGGATCCTTCATGAACTCTAGTATCCCTCCATGCTCGCTCAGGTCAAACATGTCACTATTGGCCTGCATGTCCTTGTAAATATCTTCCGTCTCCACAAAATAAACAAGAGAGTCTGAAATAACAGGAAAACGTTTTTTTAAAACTTTGACTGCAGGAAAACGTTTTTTAAAATTTGTCTGCAAAGCAGGAAAACGTTCAGCACCTGTGTCTCCATACAAGACTTTCGCAGCATCCCCATACTTTGGCACCATATAGTCATAGTGAAAATCATACATCATAGTTTTACTGATATCCAAGATAGCCACGCCCACTGCAATCGGTTTGTCCAAGTAGACTGCCATACGCTTCTTGACTGCAATTTGAACGTCTTTGTTGATCTCAATAATTCTTTGATATGTTGGTTTGCGGAGAACGCGTTTCATTTGAGCTTCTGTGCTGATGACACTCATGGATTGTCGTTTTCTCTTGTTTTCTATGCACTGCAAATAAGAACCAAAAAAAAAAGTTAGTTTTAGAAAAAAGTCGAAAAGTTGGCGCCCAAAAGACAAAAAAATTTTTTTGGGGGTGTGGTTAATTTTGAGGGGGTGTAACCACCTTCCCGAAGGCCGCATTATTAAGAAGCTTGTAGAAGTTCTTCTCGTACTCCGTGACCGCTTCAATACGTTTTCTAGTGTTGAAGTCGACAAAATTTTTCATCCACGGAGCCTGGGTAAACTGCATGCCTCGATGAATCTATTTATATATCAATGTTAGTTTTATATTAAAAGCACTATAAAGAAAGGTACAAACCTTTGTAATCTTGAGCCCCAATTGTAGAAAACGTTTAATGTTTCTATAGTGACAGACATAATTCAGCTTCGGGTTCAAGTCCGCCACTAGTTTTGAAGTCGTAAAGGCTGAGTTTGGAATTTCCAATTGCTCTACTTGATGTTGTTGGAATTCGGATAGTTCTTCTGAGGTAATTATACGATGTGTTGGAGCAGGGGGGTAGTCATGTAGCTTGTTATGGGTCTCTGGGGGTGCGATTATATCAATTTCGAAAAAGTAACCAGTGGTAGCGTCATCGGCAACAGAGTTGAAAAACTTGTGAGGATCGAGGGATACAGAATCGAGCTGGGGTTGAGTCATCCACTTGTAGTCCTTTAATGGTAGGAATTCACACATTGCAGATCCTAAGGAGTGATCACATTTTTAAAAGAAGCAAATAATTTTTTGGCGGAAACAAAAAGTTCTTACCATACAAATTGTTGATATATAAAAAAGATATATACGACGTTGGTTTATTTTTATCATGCAATTCTTGCATGTAAGGGTTGTTTGCCTGTGCAATCCTCATTCCCCCGGCTCCACAGACCCCCCCGCGAACTCCAGTTTCGAACCATTGGTACTCGTCTAAGCCCAAGTACTCCAGTTCAACGTTCCCGAGTTTGCAGACTCCATCGAAGGCCACCATGGGGAGGCTTAGGTAGTGAGCCACGTCCAACCCGTAGGAATCCCACAAAATATCTCTAGTCCTCTCGAGACAATCGGCGAGAATGCTGACGTCCAGTAAACAGTATAGATCATGCCATTCCCCCAAGTTTTTGATTTTATAACTGTCCCAAACCTTTTGGGCGTTTTGGTAGTCTTTTGGGGAACAGGGCTCCTCGGTGAGGTCATTGAAGAAATGTTCAATTCCTGGTAATTTCTCCTCTTTGAAGTTCTCCAAGGATTGCATATAAGTGTAGGGATAGATTCCTTTCCCCATTAACAGTTCAACATTCCCATCGCGGAAGAGGGCGGTTGGTCCGTTGGAACTGGAAAACATTTTCTTGGTCGTCTTGAAATGTTCCGTGTTGTTGCCATGGGCAAGGGATTTTGACAACTTGTCAATTGAGGCTGGCATCACGGCGGCGCTATCCACAAACCTCACCTTACGTTTTCCCCTCTGTACCGAGAAGGAGAGAAACCTAACAAAAAAATTACTTGTCAACAAAATCAAAAATTTGATTTAAAAATATTTACAAACCTCTCACTGGTACATGAGATAACTTCTACATCCATGTCCGCGGTGAAATTTGATACCAGGAAGTGAGCATCGTAATTTCTGCATTACAAATTGATCTTAACTTTTATATTTTAAAATTAATAAGTATATGTTTACCTAAGTCCGTGAAAGTAAACAGGAGGTACTCGTCTAATACGGGCATCAATATTGCAACTACAAAAATAAAAAGTATGATGAGTAATATAAACGGATTAATCATTCTATTTTGATCTACCTGTCATGGGCCAACCCAAGAAATTGACGAGAAAAGTGATCGTGGTGAAAAACGGTTTTATCCTTTGGGTTTACTTGTAATTTCTTTTTGCAAAAGTAGCATGGGTCGAGACTGTCAGGGTCATTCTCAATTAGATTAGTCAGACGTTTCTTTAGTTGAGGATTAATTTTCATATTATATTTTGCTTCCTTCTGTATGCTTCAATTTCTTCTTGTCGTATTTCCTGATCCTCAAAAATGTCTTCAAAAAATCTCGCCACAACGTTTTCATCGTCGCGCTTTGCCCGATGTACCTTGTAAGAGACTATTGTATTATTCCAATCCAGGCAAATCCACGCATAACCTGATGGTGTGTGTTCGGCTAGATGAAGTTGACGTTCACTTTCAGGGAGACGGTCGTTTTTGCTTCTTAACAGTGACTCAAAATCACCAAAATATCTTTGAAAAGATGAAAGATATTTAGAAAAGATAGCAGAGTGTAGAAAAATTATCAAGTACCTGAAAGGAGCTTTTACCATCCGGCCATATTTGTTGAAGGAATACGTCTTGTCTTCTGGCATAGTCACTTGCTGCATTCCTAGCGCCAAGAAGTTGGGACGGTGTTCGTTCAATCGGTCTTCGCTGGAGAAGCAGTTCACGCAATTTTTACAATAATATGACTTGTTTTTAGTGAGCGAGATTAGAGCGTTGAAATTGCGTATCAAGGCATAGTGCCCTGTCCATCCCTGTTCAGTTTCCTCCTAAATCAAAAGAATGTCGATTTCCTGAAGATTTAAAACTTCAGTATCGGCATGGGTGTGTTTTAAGATTCTTTCTTTAACACGGAACTGGGGAATCTTGTTTGAAGAGTAAAGTGGATAGATGGAATTGCGGATTTCTTTTTTGATTTGTAGTTTATCCTTAGCGGTGCGAGTCGGCTTGCTTAACAGGTCAGAGTAAAGTTGCTTAACAGCATCTTCTTCTTCATAGACAAACACGTGCAGATCGACATCGGGATTGTTCTTAGAGAACGTTGAAAATTGAGATCAGTAGGTGTCAGTAGGTCAATATCAATAGGTGTTGATAAACCATCCCAGTTGAACCCATGTTTGTTCAGTTCATTAATATAAGTAGACCGTTTCTCTTGGAAACGGTTCACATGTTCCTTATATTGAGCCTTCAAGCTGGGCAGAATTTTTGATGCCAAAATACTCAGTGAAAAACAATTTTGGTCTGGTCGACCAGTCATTGGATCCGTATTGTCAATCGATAACACTGTAGCGGGGCTAACATATTTCAATAAATTGTTCCGTGTCTTGAATCCTGTTCCTCCAATTGGTTGGAATCTTCCGACGCTAATCTCAAAGCCAGACACAAAATCCAAGATCCAGCCAGGCTTTTTGTTGATATAAGCTGCTACTGAGTTACACATTTTCCAGGCGAGTGAGTTGACGATCGTTCTGATTGAATCAGAACAGTAAACTGAGTGGGTAACTCCGCGAAATACAGGGTCAGGATTAGTACGGTCAGAAACTATCATTTGCATGGTGACTGGATCCACTGACGTCTTATAAAAGTGACACTTTAGTTCTGACGAGATCTTCAGACATTTCTTTTCATCTAGTTCTTGGTTCAGAATGAACTCAAGCTCGGAAAAGATGGTTTCAAAGAATTGAAACGCATCTTTAAACTCATTGTTCTTCACATCCAGTTCGTACACATTGATCAAGCCTGTGTACAAGCTTCTTGTTAGGGGCAAGTACCTCTTAATTAATCCACCACCAACTTGAATAGGAATTCCCTTGTAGGGGTGTTCTTTCTGCATGTGATGATCCAACTCATAATTGGTGCAGAATTTTTTTGAACACTGGGGACAACACTTGTTGATGTACATGGTCATGTCAGGTTCTTCACGCCAACGTTTTGGAGAGGGAGTAGGCTCATCACTTGGACATTTGTTGCTGGAAAAGGTAAGAAAAACCCACTAAGCTAAAGGTAAACCAGTAATCTGAGGCACGGGAGGCAATCTGAGACATTTGGGGACAGTTTTAGAAATTTGGGGTAATCTGAGACACGGGGTAATCTGAGATATTTGGGGTAATCTGAGATAGTTGGGGTAATCTGAGACATGGGGCAATGTGAGATATGTGGGGTAATCTGAGACCCTGGGTAATCTGAGACAATATTTGGGGTAATCTGAGACACCGGGCAATGTGAGATATTCGAGGTAATCTGAGACATAACCGCGATGTTATGCAACTGTTCGCGCCGCAGCGAGGCTGCTTACACTTTAAGATCATAAACCCTAATCTGACCCCTCTGCGTAATACTGCATTCATAATCTCAAAAACTTTACTTACTTGCTGGTTCCGGCAATTGGATCGTCTTTTTGAGAATAATCTACGTCCATAACTTCACCAACTTTGGAACATGAACTAATATCATGACTTTCCTGGCAGTAATCGCATTTTTCATCACTTATTAATTCACCGACGAGTTGGCACACACTTGGGCAATGATTACCAGAGCAGATACCACACAAATTACTATGTATTTGCATACACAAGGCACAGATTTTATCGCAGATATGAGGCTGAATAACTTCTTTTTGGCAGTTGTCACATTGTTGAACATGTTTATTTTTTATATGATATTTGATGATACGAAGTGAATTAGAATTTGCTTCGCTACATAATAAGCAATGATAACCAGTAGCCACTGGAACTATAAAATCAGAAATTCTCATTTTGCCACAGGTTTGCACGATGTTACTCTTTCTACTAACTTATTTTCCTCCTCTTTGCTACTTTTATTCTGAGGAAACGTTTCATTTAAGAATTACTGGACATTTTCATCTCATTTCCTGCAAGCGAACGTTTATTTTTAACCGCATTTCTCATATTTATAAAAATACTGGTCATTTTTCCATTTTCTTGGAAGAACGTTTTCTTGTTTTAGGTGCATTCTCTAATCTTGATGAAAATACTGGTCATTTTCAACCAGATCCTTTTCTTGTCATTCGTGGGAAACGTTTGATGAAAATAACTATGCTCAAACCTTTTTTTCATCTCATTTCTTGGAACAAATACAATTGACAAAAGTTTGACTCTGCTATCTGTGTCACTCTCTTGTTAAATTATTGAGTAAACCTTCAAATAAATCAATCCTTTTCTGCTTCCTCGAAAAGAGTGCAAGTCTTTTTTTTATTGCTTCTCAGCATGATACTCATAAATAGATCCTTTCTTGTAAAAGAGTGCATTTTCTTTTCCCTTTTGTTTCCTGTCTTCCTTTCTCCTTCCAACTGATTATTTCTTTCAGTTGCGATTTTGCTTCTTACTTATCAAGTCTCGTCTTCAAATCACACTTGTTACTCAAACTACAGTTTCAGTTGTTAAAAGTTCGCGAAAACTTTTAAACATGTTCATCTCATCACCCTCGTTTGGCAACACCCACGCCATGGACTACGCCTTATTTTTTAAGGCTGCAAAATTCTTTTGCGCTCTCGAGCGCATGAGTATTGAAGTGGATGATGTCATGCAATTGGCGAAGAAACTGCGAAAATCGGAAGCATTGAGTCCCAGGCTCCAAAGCGTCTACAACGCCATGACATCTGCACGGATGCAGATGACGAGTCTGTCTAACACCGTGACGAGGATGATCAATCCTTGTACCAAACCGACTGTAAGCCTCTTAAATTACTAATCATTAATCAGTATCATTCTAAGAGTTTTAGTTATGTAATACATAACATACGTATTATTATTATTTTATTATCAGTTCTTTGAGGCGGTCATGAACGCGGGCATCTTGGAGGGCGCCGACGGGTTCTCCATCGGGCGAAACATTCGGCGTGGGTTGGACTTCCACTACCAGCGTCGTTTTCCATCGATTAGCCTAGTGCTGAAGGAAACCCCCCCAAGGTACCGGACCAGTGCATCATGGTATAGGAACTACAGGGACAATGATGGGCTGGACCTTCACTGGGTCCAGCTAGACTTTTTCGCCGGGACGAGAAAACTCCCACCGCATTTTTGTCTTTTTGCAACATGGGGCTCCAAAGCGGTAATCATTAATGATAATTCTCGCATGCGTGTAGACCCTTCCTTGCTAATTCAAGTTCGCAATAATGATGCGATACGCATCATTGTGGTCCTAATCCGTTTTCGGGAGGAATTCCTCCATTGGCACTTCGTCCAAGAAGTAGATTTTGTAGACTCTGACCACGATGAATATGCATTATTAATCTTAAATCGCGACAACGGAATGGGAACGTATCATAACCCGCTTGACAATAATAGGACTGCTTCTCTTTCTTTTGTTCGCCATATAGCGGACGCATTTTCAGCCTGCTTAAGGCAAACTTTCTTTATACACCCTGCTGGTACATTATCGGGGCACTTGTTCCCCTACTTCGAAAGCGGAGGAAATTCGGGGAAAGCGCTGGCCTTGTGGGTATCGGCAATAGAATCTTGCCAACGACTTGGCTCTGATCTCGAGACAGCGCTGGGAGAGTTTATGAAACGCAAACATGTAGCAGGCCAGCTTATTTTCGATATAGAAGAAAATAAATACCTTTTTCGTGATAGTACTCTTGAAGGAGTGCTTGACTTTGTGCGTTCTCGCACGCGAGTTGCAAACAATGATAACATCGTTGAAATCTTTCGTCCTCGGCTTGCTTCTCGTCCCCATCCACCTTTGGTGGCACTCTCGCCACAATCTCCACCAATTCTACCACCCCCACTGCCATCTCCGTCTTCGCCGCCGCCAACACGCCCACTCTCGCCTCAAACTCCACCACTCTCGCCAATTCCACCGGCTCTGCAACCTCCACCTCCCTCTCCGTCGTCGCCGCCACCAACTCGGCCTGTCTCACCACAATCTCCACCGCTCTCGCCAATTCTACCAATTCTGCCACCCCCACCGTCATCCCCGCCAGCCCCACGATCACGAAAGAGGAAAACTTCTACCCCTATTCGGCGGTCCGAGCGAGCTAAGCAACAAAAAACATGCAAATGTTGCTGATTTGCATCAATAAAAATGAACCGGCTCATTACAACTTTTCATAATTTCTTCTTAAAAATTTGAATTTTTTGAAGTTGAACTGAATTTGGATTTGATTTGTTTGTTTTTTAAATAAAAATTTGTATTTTATTTCCACCATAATTACTTTGCATATGCATATTTTTTGCATCCATGTTCATTATTTCCACCATTGAACACCATCATTTGCTCTTCCTCCATAATAGGAGTTGCACTACTAGTCATTAAAAGGTTGCACTCCACCTTTTTTTCATCCAACTTGTCCATTTAAGACATTGCACACACTTTACGGTTGCCTTTTCCCTTCTCCATGATGATATTGGGAGACTTGGGAAAAGAGAAGCAAGTCTGTGTAGTTTGGTTGGTCGGTAGAAATTTTACTCGACCCAACTATTACTGCTGTAGCAAGAGTCATTCCCTCTCGCTCACTCATGTTCGGCCCCATAAACCCTTGTCAGGTGCAACCCTTTCGCCTCCAGGGCACATACTCTTGTAACTTGTTAGTTACGTGTCTGGTTTGAGCCTCGTAATTGCAACCTTCCGTCCTTCTCACCGTAATACATACCTTGCAAAGTCTAACCGTCTTTTTCCCTCATAAGGCAATGTATGGCGGCGAGGACCCGTATTTTTTCCCGTAAGGAAAAGTATGTGGCGAGGAGCCCTCTTTTTCCTCATAAGAAGTGTGTGTGATGAGGACCCGTCTTTTTTTCCCATAAGAAATAGAGTGGGGGAGAAATCCGTAGCTTCTCCCATAAGAAATAGAGTGGGCGAGAAATCCGTGGCTTCTCCCATAAGAAATAAAGTGGGTGAGAAATCCTTGGCGAGAAGCCCTAGCCAAGGATTTCCCCATAAGAAATAAAGCGGGCGAGAAATCCTTGGCGAGAAGCCCTAGCCAAGGATTTCCCCATAAGAAATAAAGCGGGCGAGAAATCTTTGGCGAAAAAACCTAGACACTTCTACTACTGTAAATCTCATTCATTACGGGATCACTTTCACATTTGCTTTCACTTCAGACAGCTTTACAATCTCGCCTCGTTTGTGTCTCCTCCTCGCTGGTGTATTATTCATAATTGGGCGATTTGTCCTCCGTCTCGTCGGGATTGATGGATGCGGTGTAATTAGCGTAATAACATATGCATGCACACGAAGTGGCCGCGGAAGCCGTGGGGACAGGTTAACCTGTTTCGTACTATTGGTTTTTTTAATAAAATTTCGTTTCGGTACGATCCTGATTTCATAATTAGCAACCAGTTAAAATTTTCAACAAGTTTCCAATTTTTGAATTTTTGATGAAAACACACGAAAAATCCACTTTTTAACATTTAACAATTGGTATATTTAATATAAGAAAAATTCCAAAATTTCAGGAGAAAATCCACTTTTCTTGCATCGAGTTTTCCACAAAATAATAAAGAAATATTTCTGTTTTTAAGAAATTTGTTGATTTCATAACTAGCAAGCAATTAATATTTTCAGCAGTTTCCAATTTTCAAGTTCTTTTGACGAAAAACATAAAAAAACCACTTTTTAATATTGGTCGGTGTTGGGAAAATTCACAAATTTGGGGAAGAAAAATATCGAAAAAGTCCGCTTTTCATTATCACGTTTTCCCCAAAATAGCAAGGAAATATTCTTATTTTTGAGAAATTTTAATGCCAGAGTAATTTATGGAGTATGTTACACAAATATGTGTATTTCGGTTGTTAATAGGTTAACACGAATTGGGGAGGGAAGGGTTTATATGACATGGGCAGGCACCGAATCATCCGAGGGACATTGCCTCTGTCCCCTTTAGCTTCCGCGGCCACTGTGCCTACATGCCGCCACGCCACCCTTTCTTTACATACATGAGCCTGATTCATTTCATTTGTGAATTGGGAGTAATTGTAATTGCCGCAATTTGAGTAATTTGGTTTGTACTTTGGGGAAAGTAAGTGGCGACTGACGGGATTGAAATGATGATGATGATGGGATTGAATTTGAGCCTGTGATGGCATTGTAATCAGAGCTGAACCACTTATTAAATGAACTGAACTTGAAATGACAAATTGCGATGATTGTCTTGTTTCGAAATGTGGGAGGTTGGATTTTAAGTACGGGGTGAAAATAGATTTTTTTAGCATGCAAATTAAGCTTGCTTTCACTGACTTTCATAATTTCGCGTATTATAGTTAATATGGTGGTGTATTTTTAGTTGGTTGTGCCATGACACAATTCCAGCAGTCAATCTTTAACTCCGTACAATCAGTCCAGTTTGTAAAGTAATTTTACAAGCTGAAAACAAGAAATGACAAATTGCGATGATTGTGAGAGGTTGGATTGGATTATACAAATAATTTTTTTAGCTGATTTTATGGTAAAATTAGGCTCTCGTAATTTTATATATTATGGGAAAATTGTTATGATATATTTTTATTTTTAGTTGGTTATGAATATAATTATATTCATACCAATTATAATTATATTCAGTACTTAAAATGACGAAGTCTTTAGTAACTTCGTAAAATTAGTGCGCTTTGTAAGCTAGTTTGACAAATTGATATTGGTTTCGTCAAATCTGAGAGAATGCGCTGGTGGGAGACTTTAATTGTAAGTTTGATAATTTGATCCATCCTGGTTTCAATGTTTTCGCTGCAGCGAAAAAAAGGTAGTAATGAATCATTACCATGCGGAATGACTGTGTCTCTACCACGTCGGTTACGATTTGTCGTAGAAATGGTAATATTAAGTTCAGGGAAATTCAAATTTAATACATAATGGTATTCACTTCCTTAATATTTGGTAATCAATTTGAATTTCCCTGAAATTACTATTACTATTTCTACAAAAAATCGTAACCGACGTGGTAGAGACACATAGTAATTCTGCATGGTAATGATTCATTACTACCTTATTTTGAGTGTGTATATGTTTTTTTTCTAGGTATGAAAAAATAATCTCACTGATGCAATAGTCACGCGTCGATATTAAATACATCGCTTCATGGTGACGATTTCAATCTCTTTCTGCTTTCTTGTGTAGAAAATTAGGATTACTTTTACCCTCCAATATGTACTAGTTTCTGACTAATAGTGATTTTAATTTTGATAAAAAAAGTAGCTAAAATTCGGCCTCGATTCCATTCCTCTTTCTTTTACACGTGTATATATATTTTTTGCTATAATTAACATCATTACGTGTAGAAAATTAGAGTTACTTTCACTCCCCAAAAGGCATACGGAAAATAGTCACACTGCTGCGATAATGACACGTTGATATTAAATACTGATTCGCTTCTTGATTGTGACGATCTCGATCTCTTCCTGCTTTCTTTTTCCGTATTCATTTGATTCCGAGGGATAAAAAGAGCTATAGATTATTAAGGAGAGAGAAAGAGAGAGCTTATTTTTGGTGCTCAGTGAGACAGACATCCGTCCATCCGAATGGGGGTATTTATGTACATACGGCTCGTGTGAGGGAGGGTGGGTGGTGTTTTTGGGTGACATGGTGACGGTGACGATGGGTAGGAAATAAGCAACCCTCGAGGGAAAGTTTGCTTTCATTAGGGCAATAATCATACCAGATCCGGAACTTGGTTTGCCTGGTCTGGTCATTTCATCCCGACCAGAGAGGAAGGTGGGAGGGAGGGAGACCAAATAAAGTGGATGGATGGACAACCTAAGGACGATGCGACACCGTCATGATGGCAGGTTTTGCCATGAATAAAAAAAACACGTGGAAGAAACTACTGCAAGAAATTACTGCAAGAAATTCTTTATTTGCAGGCGTAATTTCCTGCACGATTTTTTTTACATCAATAATTTCTTGCACTAGTGCAAGAAATGTAAGAAATTATTATTTTTTTCACAGCCATAATCTTTTATAAGAGTGCAAGAAATGTGAGAAATTGGTTTTCAAGACATAATTTCATAGTGGGAGCAACTCGGTGGCGATAATTAATTGCAATTTCTTGCAGTGTAGTGCAATAAATGGGGAAAAGATGCAAGAAATAGTAGACTACATCTATTAAAAGAATAATATTCTTAGTTAAGCATATTATGCTTAACTCTGTCACCAGTTTATGATGGAAGGTCAGAATTTGTAAATTCGTAAAATAAGTTAAAAAATTCGTTATGAATTTTGCCACAAGTAACAATTCAAAATCTGCAAATTTATGCCAAAGCTTTACGCCGAAATGAATTTGCTAATTTTACAAATTAAATCAGGGATACATTTAGATGGGATTTTCTTGGGCTGCAATATGCTTACAGGTTTATGCCTATTCATTTCATAATTTTTATGCAAAGCTAAGCATGGATTTTGGCACAATCTTGAAAAAAGCTGAAAAAATTACAACCCATTTACTGCAGACATAACCTCAAACCTAAATTTTGACACAATTTTGAAAAAAAATACTCAAAAAATGGCAACATCAATTTTACTGCCTACAAACCAATCATGAATTTTGACATAATTTTGAAATGAAAACTCAAAAATTCTAACAGCATTACCGCGGATACAACCTGCATTTCCAGGAGTCTGTTCTTTCCCTTAAGTAAACGTGATTTTGGATGGTGGTGAAAGTAGTATTGTTTGTTGATCGTTGTGTGATGTGGTTTGGTTCTGGTAGTTGGATTGAATTGGATCTCGTACCCTCGTCGTCGTCGGTGTGTAATGGTGGGATATTGAATCGAATTGAGCGTGCCGGAGTGGACAAACAGAAAGCGTGATGCGATAGAGAAAGTGAGCGAGTAACCTAATCTGCTGTCCTGGTGGTGTTGCGAAAGAAAGTGAAATTTCAAACCGAATTTTCCTCCACACCGAAAGTCTCCAAGGATCAAATCATATCGAATTGGGTGTAGAGTTGGTCTCTACGATGAGGTGTAATGTACGCTCGGTAGTTTGTATGTGGTGGCTACAATTTAAGGTAGGACTCGGTGATGAATCATGAAAGTGGTGAAAGTTAACAAATTTTTTTTGCCGTTTCTTAGGTATGGGAATGTATTTTAAAATTCTGGACGACAAATTGGTAGAGTAGGAAATTCCCAATTTAAAAAAATATGAAATTTAGATTTTGACACTTTTTGGCGGAGGAAATCTCAAGCTTAAGTAGCCTTCAGAAAAATTGGAACTGATCGAAACTGGCTCAAAAAAATCGTCGTTATTTTATTAATCATCTCATTGACTAACAAATTCGTCGTCCAGAATTTTAAAATAAATTCACATGCCCGAGAAATGACTAAAAACTTGTATTTTTTGACGATTTTGTTGAATTTTTGAACCAGTCGCGATGAGTTACAATTTTTCTGAAGGCTTCTTAAACTTGAGATCTCCGCCTTCAAAAAAGTGTCAAAATCTTGATTGTATATTTTGAAAAAATTGGGAACGGCCTGCTCTACAAATCTGAATTATAAAATAAATTCCCAGAGCGACGAAAGAAATGATTAAAAGTCTGCTGATTTTGGCATTGATTCAGCCTAATATGATCTCGGTAATGCAACAGATATTTTTAGTCATTTACATGGCACGATTTTTAGCCAGGTTATGGTACCGTATTTTTGGGAGAGATTTCTTTTACTATCACGTGAAAATGGTGACATAGCGTGTAAACACCCCTTTCAGGAAATGACCACTCTGCCCTGATCTTCTTCTACTTTACCCGGTTTTGGATTTTGCCTGGTGCTTCGTAGTGGTGGTGGATTGGGTAGATTACTTTCTTTGGGAGCGGGTGGTATACGTCCGTAGTGGCGAGTGGTGTGTTCATTTGGGAGAATTATTATTGCGGAGGAGAGGGAATTGAGGAAATGGTGGCAATTGTTCGTGCTGTGCTGATCTTCTTCCAGCCAGCCAACCTAACACTACAGCTACGATGTAATTTCGTCTCTCTGTGATGCTAACTAAATAAAAGGCCAGGCGAAAAGAGTGTTTTGGACCATATGTGGAGAAATGGCGGTGACACTGGAGGCAGGTTGGGCAGCGTGAAAGTTTTTTGGACAGAATTTTATGAATTTTTGTTAGGAAATTTTACTTCGAAATTTTATATAGATTAGTAAATTTCCAGGGAACTTAAAACCGCCACGATGTCGTTTCGTCTCTGCGATATTAACTAAATATAAGGCTAGGCCAAGAGTGTTTGGACCATATGTGCAGAAAAGGTTGCGTCGCTGGAATTATTTTGACAGAGTGAAAGTGGTTTTTGGACAGAAGTTTATAGTTTAGAAAATTTTGATATGAAATTTTTAATAAATAAATTTCCGACGTTATCCATATTCCATATCTAACTAAATATGTAAAAGCATAAATTTTCAATCAATAAATATCCGACAAAAAATTCTAATGGTAAGACACAGAAAAGTTGACCATATGCAGGGAAAAATCTTCGCTGGCGTCATTTGTCCAGGGTGAAAGTTTTTTGGACACATTTTTATTTATGCATATTTTCAAGAAATTTTATTTCAAAATTTTCAACACGTAAATTTCCACCGGGAATGTAACACCACGATGAAGCAGTTCCGTTGCTTCAATGACTCTGTAAACGGCTAAGCTAAAGTAGATCATATGTGGAGAAAAGGAATCTCTAGCGTCATTTGGACAAGGACGGTTTTTGGGCTATGCATTTTTTCGGAAATTTTCAGTCAAAATTTTCCATAAATAAATTTCTGACCTCACACAAATACAAATAAAAGGGTAACACGCAAAAGAGTTGACCATGCGTCATTCTCGTGTGGTGAAAGTTATTCGTTATTTTTGGTGGAGGAAATTTGGAATCAAAATTCTCAATAAATAAATTTTCTCCATTATGAATATAAATTTCTATTCATAGAAATTCTAGTTGTCCAGAAATATTTTGTGTGTATTTTGCACTGTTGACTCTTTGTAGTCGTGTATCCGGCGAGAGAAAGCAGACGAGTCGGATTGGTTTCCGATTTTCCTCACCGCCACCGTCAGACAGTGGCCGCGGAAGGGGTGGGGACATCGGGGGACATTAACATTGTATATGTAGGAAAGAGGTGGCATGGGTTTGTATAACATATGGGGAGATGATGGGGACATCCAATAACCGGGGGGACATTATCCCTCTGTCCACACCCTTCCGCGGGCACTGTACCATGCTCATGCATTTGAGCAGCCTGAAATCTTCCAGTGGCCGCGGAAGCTCTGGGGACATCTGGGGACATTAATACTGCAGGATAGGGAAGGAGAAGTTTATTTAGCGTGGGCAGACGAAAAAAATATCATATTTATGTCCCCAGATGTCCCAACGATTCAGCGGCCACTGCATCACGCTCATACATTTGAGTAATCTGAATTCTCCCAGTGGCCGCGGAAGCTGCGGGGACATTAACGTTGTAGGGGAGCGAAGGGTTTACAAAGCATGAATATGTAGATCTACATTTCCCCTCTGTCCCCACACCCTTCCGCGGCCACTGACACCACCACCACGGTGCTTGCTCCGACATGCATGGAATTTCTCCAGTGAAAATAATCTCTTCTCTTCTTGCCCAGCTCCTGGCACAATTTGGCACTCGGGGTGTGTTTCCAGGAGGAAAAATCCATATGTCATTCTTTGTCGTAGGAACCAGTGAAAGTCAAAAGGCTGCTGCTGCTCGTGTCTCGGTGGTCGTGGTGAAAGTTGGTCTTTTCTCTCTTCCTCAGCCCATCCCACGGAACATATTGTCGGCTTTGGTGGTTCCGTATTGCTGATATTCTTCTGTAGAGATAATTAATTAGGCGGGTGTGAAACCAGTCCGTTCTGATTAAGGGGAGATAATTAATGGAAATATGTAGAACGGGGATGGGATGCGACGAGATGGATTTTGGTTACGGGGGAAATGTTGCAAGGTTTAATTGGAAAGCGGGGATTTTTTGGGAGTTATCGAAGGGAAAATTATTAGCGTGGAATTAATTTTGCAGGGAGAAATTTCGTAAAAAAGGATATGGAGTGAAAGTTTGGATAAAGATGTATAGTTTAATTGGAAATAAGTTATGTTTGGGTTATCAAGAAATGCTTATCTAGGAAATAATTGGGGTGGAATTGAATTTGTACCAGAAATTGGATCCATTTAGTTATAATATATGCACAGAGTGAAAGGTTGAATAAGAATTCAGTTTTTAATTGAAAATTACTTATCTTTACGTTATCAAAACACGATTTTGTTGTAAAAAAAGGCCATACAATTAATTTTACGGCAGGAATTTGATCCATTTCTTAATAAAAGAAAAGCAGAGTGAAAGTATAAATTAAAAATTGTCCCTTAATTAAATAATTATGATCGGGAATTATGGACAGTTTTTAATTATTTAAAAATAATTAATTTTTTAAATAATATTTTTCTTGCAAAAATTGGCCCACAATTATTTTCTAAAAAACTCCATTTCATTCCAAAAAATGTGTATGCACGACCCATCCCGAAAGTGGTTGTGCCACGCGTTATAAATACAGAGAATGAAGCCATGCCTGGTTCGTGTATACGGAGGAGCAACAGGATGATGATGCCTCTCTTCTTCCCATAAAGTGAATTGGTTTTGGTTTGCTTGCATTGTGACCTACCCGGGTATCACCCGGGTAGGGGCGAGAGAGAGAGAGATGGCCGGGTAACTAAGAGCTGAGCTGCTTGTTGCTCTTGGGGCCAATGAGATTGCGCTGGAGCAACAGTTCTTTCTCCTCCAAGCTTTCTTTCTTTTCCTCTTTTTTTCCCACCCGGCAAGCAAACCGTCTCCTTTCATGTGGTGTTTTAGCCTCGCCAAAAACATTTATTGAGACATGAAATTGCATAATTTTGGCACTAATTAGGCCCAAAATGCGGGTATTTTGGTGGAGAAAGTTGTAATATTCAGCTGCCCATTTGTGCGAGATGCAGGCAGTGAATTTACTCAAGTGAAGGGCAAGTCTGCAATGCTGCTTTCTCCACTTTTATCACCAGTTCCGAGCCCTCTTCGCACTTGGCCAAATGCTCCATTTCTATGCGAGGGTAAGGATTCCAGCAAACTGGAGAACCGACTTGATTTCCTGGGCTGGTTCTTATTCTTCTTCGGGGCTTCTTGTGGACTGGATTGAGTGGAAGGAAGGAGAGATTGGAAGTGTGGAAAGTAAAATAAAATAAAAGCCCATCTGGTTGGAGGAGGTCTGGTTTGGGAGAAATAATTTTCATAGAAGAAATATAGAGGAGAATTGTGGTGTAGATTGAGAAGGGACGATATGAAGAGAGATAAATGCATACAATTTTACCGATAAGTTTGGTATGACGGAAAATATTACGAGTGTGATGAGAGCTCCTCGGATGGCGTATTTTTAAGGATGATTATACAGTTTAATTTGCCAGGTTTTACTTTTTTTCTGTTGTAATAAGAAAAGTGGTTTTTGAGATGGGGACGGTGAAAATGAGGTATTTTTCAGCTTTCACCTTGTGCACATCGCTAAATTTTTGAACTTTTTGGTATCAAAATTTCCCCTAATATTTAGAGAAAGTTGTTTTCTGGAGAAAGCGTGAATAGTACAATTTTCAGAATTTTGTAGGTCCACTATCATATTCTGATTTGTCATAAAATTTGCACAAACTCGTTTTTAGTCGAAAAAGTTCATTAACAGCACGACCTTATCCAATTTTTTTAGCTTTCACCCCAAGAAAAAGTGTGAATTTTTGAATTTTTGTAGTCTACCATCATTTTGTCTTAATATTTTTGAAATGTATTTTTAGTGGAAAAAAGGTTCTAAGAGAGCATCCATGAAAGACACGAGCTTAACCAAACCACCACCACTACGACACTCGGACGGCTTTCACGATGCGAGTAAAAATCCAATCCCTTCCCGTACTTGCATTACATTACATTACAACACTACTTCTACTACTACTGCAGAGTACGTCGCAATCGCATTGGATTCGAATTTCGAATTCATCCATCCATCCACCCAGCAGAGAAGCAACAGAGAAGACAGAGAGCGGGCTAAAAGCGAGAGGCTCAGCTCACACGGCCTTAGTCGTCGTTCGCCCTCCTTTCTCTCTTCACCACCACGACTTCTTCTTCATCCCTTCTTTCTCTCTCTTTCTCTATCTTTCTTTCTCTCTCTTTCTTCACTTTTCTCACCATTTTCTCCCTTCACCTCTGACCCCGATTCGTACTCTGATAAAAGTAAATAAATAAATATTGCGATATGCACGCACTATTTAAATTTTGATCGAGCGAAATCGTCTCACGCAGTAGTGATTCCCTCCAATATTTTTTGACGAAAACTGTCTAAAAGAACGTACGATCTGCCAAGAGTGAAGTGGAGAAAAGAGAAAAAGAAAAAAAAAGTTTGACAAAAAAATGGAAGAAGAAAAGTGAAAAATTAATTAACAACTTTCACTCAACTGGAGAAAAAGAAGAAGAAAATGAAGAAATTTTCTCGCCTTGCTGTTTCTTCATAGACGATGCAGATTCGACGATGCAGATTCTGGGGAAAGAAAGGTAGGTAAAAAAAATTTTGATTTTAGTAGAGGTTGGAGGTAGAGCTTCAAATATCTAGAAGAAAGAATCGGATTTAGCAATAGTTTTGGCATGGCAGTCTTGCACGCAGAAATATTTCATAGTTTTTAAGCAATTTTAACAATTTCTTGAAATTTGGAAATTCGCGTAGAGCTTTAAACTTGTAGGAGAAAGCGGTTTTACCAGTAGTTTTGGTTTGGTTGTTTTGCACTGAAGAATTTTCGCCGTAGTTTTTAAGCAATTGTAGAAATTTGTTTAAATTCAGTAATTCGCATTGAGCGTCAAACCGACAGGAGAAAGCGGATTTAGCAGTATGGTTGTTTTGCACTCTCGAATTTTCACCGTAGTCATTAAGCATTGTATTTGAGTAAATACATAAGTGGTCGTTCAATTTGGATGGATGACTGAATGCGTAGGCAGTGCAGCCGTAGAAATGTGTGTAAGTCCTGGGTCGGATTTTGTACGGATCAGGATTCAATTGCTTGGAAAATTTGCTTACGCTTTCTCTCCCTTGTTCGAGTGTGAGATTGGCTAATTTGGTGTCATAATGATTAATCGACACGTCATAAATTGGGCATAGAAAGGTAAGATTTTCGAATTTGTAGCTTAGGAAAAAATGGTGCATTTTTTCTCGTTACGCTTTCACCTCGTCAAGTTGGTTCGTTTCTGGTTTGACAAGTTCAATTTGATTCGTGTCCCATGCGAGTAACACTTTGTTCTTGGGTTCATGGTTGGGTTGCTGGATCAAAGTGAGTGAGTGAAGCTGAATTGCATAGGATAATAAGTCGAGGGACGAGGAGAGAGGAAATTGAGGATCAAAGAAAGTGTGTATGTTTCTTGGGCAGAGATTTTGAAACCGGTATTCAATTCACTCACTCAATTAGGCACACAAGTGCAAGTTTGTATTAGAATGATAATATTATGGGCAAGGTTGGAAAATTTAGGGGGGGGGAGGTTAGGCAAATAATGAGGAAATCTTGGGATATAGTGGGTACGATATAAATTGGAAAGGGAAAAGTGTATGTTTTTTAAAGAAAATTGGGTGGGAATCTGGTTTTTGGAAGGATTGTCGACTTTTTGGGAATTATTGAGTCGAATTTATTGACTGGTCACGAATTTATGAGGTATAAAATAGAACTTGGGCTTAATTTTTTGAAAGGAATTAGATAAGAGTGCGAATTCATTTAATTTTCAAAAAATTGTCAAAATCCTTGAGAATTTTTATGCCGAATTATTACAACATCATTCCTAAAATATCACGAATTTATCACGTAAAAACAAAAATTGGACGGAAAATCCATAATTGTTTGCTGCATTTTAAAAGGAATTTGGTAATCGTGCGATTCCATTTTTTTGTAAAAATTGTCAAATTCTTGTACTGAATTATGGTCCTTAGATACTAACTTATCACGAATTTATCCACGTAAAAATAGCAGAAATTGAACATGAAACAATCAATTTTGTTGTAATTAAATATGCGAATCCATTTTTTGGCCTTAAATCGATGCATCAATATCCTGCTTGACTTTTGTGTTGTGGGGTTCGACCGAATTTGTTAGTAAAACATGTGAAAATTACATCCTGGATTCATTTCCATTTCGGTTATTTGAGCAGCTTTTACATGCCGAATAATAAGCGGCGAGGAGAGTGGAAAGAGGGCGATTTAATCTTATCAGTATCAATAACACGGGGTGTTATACTCTTTCTCTGGAAAATCTCAATTTCCCTCCAGCTCCAGCCAGCTTTTTCCCGTTCGACGACGAGAACCAGTCGAGACACACTAATAAAATTATTATCAGCTAAATAACACTAAGCAAATATTATCTCAAGGCTCACGTCGATACTTTCCCATCGATTCGGTTAGTCCGCTCTTTCGCCTGTCTGTCTTTTTTGGACGGGAAAAGGAGGAAATTAACGGATAAATAACAAAATGTTGGCTTAGTTGAAAAGGTGGTGGTGAAGTGATGAAAATGTGATAATTTTGTAGGAATGAGTGCAATAAATGGAAGGGAAGTTGGAAAATTTGTATTTATTGATGGGACTTAACGTTGATTGGGGTTTTTAAGAATTTTTTGTGTTTTATAGAAAATTTAGATTAAATGGAGAACATTGAATTTCGTTTTATGAAAAGTATATGATTAAAATTTTGAAATGGTATTTTGGGAAATCTCCACAATTATTTGAATATGAGAATATGGGAATTCTTTACCTACGTATTTGTTTTCGAAAAATATATATTTTGTAAATATTCCGTCTTTTTGGACGAGAAGGAAATTAAGGGATAAATAAATAACAAAATGTGTGTTGGGAGTTGAAAAGTTGGTGGTGGAGTGATGAATATGCGATAATTTTGTAGGAATGAGTGTAATCAATGAAGGAGAAGTTGAATAAATTTGTATTTATTTTAACGCCAGTCGGAGTTTTTAAGAAATTTTTGTATGTATTTTAGAAAATTTAGGTTGAATGAAAATTTTGTCTTATGGAAAGTTTAAATTTAAAAATGGTATTTCATTTCATGATGTTTACACCAACTGTTTGAGAAATAGGGAAATGTTTTATAAATTTTTTTTCGAAAATACATATATTTATATTGTAAATATTGTGAATTTTTTAGACGGGAGGAGGAAATTAACCGATAAATAATAAACCGTAACCTTAGTTGAAAAAATAGTGGAGTGATGAAAATGTGATAATTTTATAGGAATGAGTGTAATAAATGGAGAAGTTAGAAAATTGAGGCTTTAACGCCAATTGGTGTTTTAAGAAATTTTTGTATACGTTAAAGAAAATTTAGATCAAAAACATTTTTGCTCCCCAGAAAGTATAATTGTAAAATCTTAACCAATTTGCAACAATTTTTATCGTGTTAATTAATGACGTGCGGGCATATGCATAAATATTTGTACACGTTTCCACATTCATTTGAAAAATAGGGAAGTATTTTACGTACCTTCGAAAATAAATACATTTTGTAAATATTTTCTGTTCTTTTTGAAAATTAACGGATAAATTACAAAATGTATGTAATGTTGGTATAGGGGAAAAGTTGAAGGAATGAAAATGCGATAATTTTGTGTACTGAGAATGTGGAAAATTTGTATTTATTTGAAGGGTTTTAACGATAATTTGTGTTTTAAAGAAATTTTTGTACATGTTATAGAAAATTTAGATCAAAAACATTTGTGTTCCCTGGATAGTATAAGTGTAAAATTTTAAAATGGTATTTCGTGCTAAATTTTTTAATAATCTTCGTTTCGTTAAGTAATTACGTAACGCAAATGTTTTATATATTTTTTCAAAAATAAATATATTTTGTATGTAAATATTTTAACGATGTGAGACGAATTGTTTTTTTGGTTAAACAAATTGGACACGATAAAATCCGAGTATTAAATTCAAACTTTTGAGAAAATTCTAATCTTTATGGTTTTGTTTGTACATGTTTTTAAATATTTTGAAGGCTTTTCCGTACGTATTAAATACATATTTGTGCTATTTTTTGTAAATACATAAATATTTGGATGCATATAGGTAATTAAGTTTTAACAAATTTATAATTGAATTCAAAATGAAGAAAATTTTTGAACGAATATTAGCAAACATTTTTTGAAGTATTTATTTCCTTAAATTTCCAAATTTGACTCGTAAAATTGGAAATCTGCGACACGGGAGAAGAAGTCGAGGAGCCATATGGTATAGATATTTTTAGGGTTGAATATTACCAATCTCTGAATACTTATCCGTGTAGGGCAGAGATGAAAGGATTATTATCCGAGGGTACAAATGAAGGGTGAAAGTTGGTGTCCCTATCATTACAAAGTTATTATCGGTGCTGCTCCGATTATTGACTTGTGATGCGATCAGTGGTGGCGGAAGGGAGGGGGACACATGGGGACATTATGTAGCATTGTGAGATAGGAGGAGGAGGAGGAAGGCTTTGTTAACGTGGGGAAGATGGGATTTTTCTGAAAAAGTCTGAGGGGACAATCCCCGCTTCCGCCGTGACTGGATGTGATAGATACATAAGGCTGGATGGCAGCATTACATTTTCCGAGGGGGCGAACAAAGTATGGGATGAGAAGGATGCATTGTGCTTCGAGACTAACGTGAAAAGACTCAATTACCTATTTTTCTTTTTTACTCAGAGTCAGCTTATGTACTCGGCATGGTTGTCGGTCTGTGTATCGATTATGCTCGTAAAACTTGTCTAATCGAGGCAAAATTTTTGGGATATGTAGAATATGCAAAATTATGAGGAAAGTTGGAAGATGAGGAAAATGTGTCGAAAAATGGTAATTTAGTGTGGTCGTATTATACCCACTTCAATTATTAGTAACAACCTGACTCGGGCTAAAGAAGGCTACACTCTGGGATTTTAGTCTGAGTCAGGGACGGCTTATGTAGCCGTCATGATGCCGGTCTGCTTGTATGTTTGTTAAGGATTAGGCTCGAAAAATTGATCCATTTGACTTGAAATTTTGTAGAAAAGTAGAATCTACAAAAATTATTTAAGAATCAATCTGAATGATCAAAATCTAGGGGAAAATAAAAAATTGTAATGTTCTCACTTATTGGTAACAACCTGACTCGGGCCAAATAAAGCCGCACTCTAGATTTTTCTTGGGGAGGAGGAAGATTACAATTCTTTAAGTCCCGTAGAAAATGGATATGTGGACAGTTTGCTGGAATTATCTTTTTTTTGGGGGGGAGGGGGCACATTACGATTTTTTCCGCCCTTATTCATAATTTCGGAAATGAAAGTATATGCATTTTTTCATGTATGTAATCGTCGACAGTTTATTGGAGGGAGGAAATTACTAATTTGAGAGTGCACATTCATTCCTATGCAATTTCATAATTTGGTGAACATTAGTGTGTTAGCATGGGTTGTGTGTTAAGGGGCTGCTGACACGACAAGGCAGACAGGGACATGATGACGAGAAGTGACACACTACACGCCCCAGAACAACATGTTACACACACGAACGAAGGAACGGTGCAGGCAAATATTAATGTCCAATTTTCAAAACAAACTGATCGACGAGTTGGGCAGGCAGGGTTCGGATAGATATTTGCCAAAGTTATGAATATGTTTCCGTCGTCCGGAGGGAAGGAAATATTTACAATGGAAAGGAGAGGAAATTCGAGTCAATTTTGGAGCCCTGCATGGATGGCGTGACAGAAAATGGAGGTTTTCAGAATGTCACAAAATTTGTTAAAAAGTGGATTTTCGTGTTTTTCGTCAAAAAACTCAAAAACTGGAAAATGGCTAAAAATTTTAATTGTCAGGATTACGACTGCCAGGTGTAATTATGAAATCAACATCGTACCCAGGAGAAATGTTAATAAAAAATCAGTAGTAGGTATGAAAAAGGTTAATTTTTGGATAGGAGATTTGTAAAAAAACACAGTGGACGTGTGGTACACTGACCGGGTAGATGGACGGAGAGGGTGAGAAGGGAGGCATTTGGGTGAATGGGAGGCCTAAGTATCTATAAAAGTGTGGAGTGGGAGAGTAAAGAGGAAAGCGATCAATCAATATTTAATAAAGTGCAGATACCAGATACCGGACAGCCTAGAAAGCAACGTCCGTCTAACCGTTACGTCGGACAGTCGAGAATTTGTTTCCTTATATAACCAGCTTATGGGTACATACACTGTAAAAAATCTGGTAGAGTCGTATTCGTACATACTCCATACTGGTAACAACTTCCTACCGGATTGGTAATAGTTTCTCACATGTAAATTTCTCATTACTAAACGGTAAAGCCCGTTATTACCGGGGTCGGTAGGGTCACAAGTATGTACTGTGAACAATCTCGTAGAGTGAGATACACCTCCGTACTGGTATTGATTTGGTAATAAATTCCCATCCAACTGGTACTAGTTTGTTTCTGAGTGACAAATTTTTCATTATCAAAACATTACTAAAGAGTGCTTCCCATTATTACCAGCGCCGGCAGAGTCATACATACATATCCTCCGATCAGTAACGATTTGACACCAGTTTTCTAAGGGTGCACTGGACCAGACGGTTTGATAAGGAACTCTACAAATCCCCGCTTTCTAGTCCACCAATCTGTCTGCATTTATTTCCTTTCAGTAGTGAAAGCATAATGCAACTCTCATAATGCAATATTGTCACAGGGGCAAAAATGTGGGCATCCTACTTTTAAGGGAGCTCTTTCTCTCGGAAGCTTTGCAGACAAAATGTTTCACTTTCACCGACCGCAGGACAGGACAGGTATGCCGTAATTCAATAATGGGTCGTTGAAAACACTCATGAAATTGAAATTGTTACGGTCAATTCGCCCCCTAATAACTAACTTTCTCCCCACAATAAAAAAAGAGAAAGCCAGATTTTCCTCTCTCTGATGAGATCACGTAACACGAAATGAGCAAGATGCAAATCATTCCCCGGAAGACGAACCAAAGAACCAGAGAAGAACTTCATCATTTCCAGCAAAACCAAACCAAGAGTTAATTTTCTCTGTCAAAGGTTGATCAGTAAAGCGTGGAAAGTTTGGTGAGCTTGGTGACGACGGAAGAAGAGGGAGAAAGAGGAGACTCTCTCTCCGGCATTAATTGAGTATTGAGCTGAAAGTGAGTGAGTGAGTCGTCTCGTCAACTCCTGAGATTGCTTGGTGGATGCTTTTCTTCTCTCTCGAGCAGCCAGACGAGCTATTAATTTTGAGAAATAATATCGAACTGGAGAGATGATGATGCGGGTATATTTTCTTCTCCTCTTTGATCAGGCGATAGTGGAGGAAAACGTATTTGTCGTAAATAGAGGAAGAAATAAATCAATACTGAGACGGGGTTTTCGTGTCCAGTTTTACAAATAATTGTGTAGTGTAGTGTACTTTCTCCGTGAAAATGATTTGTCAGTGAGGGTCATGAAATTGGGCAAGTTTTATAATTGGTGAAAGTTCTTTCTACTGTTTGGCATAAATATGTAGTAATAATTTGTCCAGTTTAGGATGAGAAAATTTTGTCAGCTTTATAATTGACGAGTTGCATAATTCCTTGCGCTTTTTCTGGATAAAAGTGTACCAATAATTTCTCTAGTATTGTCGGAGTCACGTGAGCGTCAGGAAATCGAATGAGTTTTTTAATTGGTGAAGGCCAGTTGAAGAATAATAATTGTACTTTCTCCATGAAGTTAATATTAATAATTTGTCAATCATTGTCAAGGCTAAATCTGGCTAATTTTTTGATTATGGTGAAAGCATTTCCTTCTGCTTTCTCCTAATTGGAATAAATGATTTGTAAAATTAATTGTCCAAAAATTGTCCAAATTTATAATGGTCAATCTGCATATTTCCGTGCGCTTTCTCCTTATTAAAAATCTTCCAATAATTTCTCCAACACTATCATCATCACGTGTTCCTCAAAAAATTGAAAATTGCCACTATTTCCTTTACACTTTCTCCCCTAGAAATATCTATTTCTTCCTAATTTTTCCTCCCGTCTATCGTCCCCATCACCTGACCTGTTTCTGCCTTAGGAAAAGGAAGGAAAGAGGTGGAAAAGATGGAGGAATTTTAATCAATAGCTCTGCCTCTGCTTCTGCTGGGTGGATGGAGATTGAGTGAGTGAGATGTAAAAAGGGATCGAGACTGGTTCCGTCGTGGTTTGGTTTGTTGGCTTCAAAGAAGGAAAGTAAAGGCCTGATGATAAAGTGCCTTCCCAAACAAATTTTAATCTCTGGCAGCGAACGAAACGCAAGCTCTATTAAAACCTCGTCCAAAAGCAGATGGTGTTTCGTGCGGTGGTGCTGGATGGAGAGCATGTGGTCCTGCTTCTGGTGCAAGAAGATGCTGTATTATTTATGGGTGGCAGCGGTTGCATCTTCGTTCGTAGGTTTAATATGAGGAAACCTGCAGGTTCGTGGGCTGGGTATGTTGCAGGGAAGGTAGGTGGATAGATGTGTACACGTACTTTCTCCTGGGGAGAGAATATTGTTGTGAATATGGATCAAAAGTAGGAAGGAGGCAGGTGACAGTTTGTCCCGTGTGTGTGTGTGGGTTTGTTTTTTTTAGAAAAAAATGGGAAAGTTTGACGTAATTTTACAACATTTTCTTAGAAGTTTAGTTCAAGATTTTAAAAATATTTATTTAGCTATGAATTGGGTTTCTGAAATTTTAAGGTGATTTTAGGGAGGATTTTTAATTTTATAATTTTTCGAAAACTTATACACTCAATTCAACAATTCGACGTTAAATTAGTCTTAAGTTAATTTTGGACAATAAAGAGAAAAGAGAAACACAGATTTTAGCTCTGTAAAAAATTCGCAATTTGATTCAAATTTTTTCAAAATTATGTATATATAAATATTTTAATAATACATTAGATACCAGTTTTGTAGGGATTTTGACATTTTAAGGAAAAATATCCCGTCGCCCAAAAAATTGCGATTTTATGTAATATTTTAGTTATACATCGGATACCAAAGTTATACGAATTTTGAAAATTTTCCTTAAAAAATAAATATCTAACGAAAAAAACGAGGATTTTAGCTCCACATTTTTTCCCCTGCAGAATAATATTCTCTCTATCTCCTCGAGGAAGAAATAGGCTTACGTGGACTTACCTTTTATCGTATTTGCTCTCTCTCTCACCACCAGACCAGACTTACTTTGGTGGTTGGGTTTTCGGTTAGTGAGTGAATGTTGCAGGTGATGTCGTAACGTAGGAAATGAAATGAGCGTTGTATGTGGTTTGGTTTGGTTAGTTGTCGCTACTCTATTACCACCATCTGCCACGCCGTCACCCCTACTTTCACTCAACCAACCTGCCTCCACTTGTTCTTTTAATGGGAAGTGATGTCTGATGTGCCACACAAAACATTGGTTGACTGGTTAGTTAGTTTGCTGTCTCGTCTAATCAGAGGGTGACAAAGTGTGTGGTTCGTTGGTAAATTGCAAAACTGGTCAAATTATCATTTTTATTAAGGGTGCAAAATTTCACGAGGTGGGGTGTGCACTTAAAGTAAATTGTTTCACGGGTTCTTTTTTTACAAGGTTAGTTAGTTTGTCCATAAATGATTTTATTTTTCGGAGGGAGGATACGAAACGACAAAGAATTGTTTTAACGGGTGGAGAAACGATTAGGTTAACTTTTTAAGGACGAAGTACGTAAAATTTGTGTTATTTTCCATTGACGACATACGCAAATTAACCTGACACCAAAATTTCTTAAAAAGAGCATTTCTTTGGTTTTGGGGGAAAACTAGATGTTTTTTTAAAAATATTTTTCTTCTAAAATTTTGGAATTTTCCTTATCCTGAACAATGTTAAAAAGTGAATTATTTTGATATTTTTACTCTGAAATTTTGGAATTTCCCCTATTACTAGCAATGTTTTTTAAATGTTTTTCGTCAAAAAGTTAAAAAAATTGGAAATTTTTTGAAAATTTTAATTGGTTGCTATCAAATGTAATTATGAAATCTACGGCGTACCGAAGAGAAATTTTTGTTCAACAATAAGTGGTATGAAAGAGGTTAGTTTCCACTTTGTTGAGGGGGTCAGGGCTTTGTAAATTGTAAAAACTATTATTTTTAAGGGTGCAAAATAAAATTTCACTCAAAATAAATTGTTTTACTTTTTCTGCAACTTAGTTTGTCCATAAATGATTTTTATTTTTTTGGGGGACGAAGAATTGTTTTAACGGGAGGAGGAACGACTAGTAGGTTAAATAAACAAGTTGTTTGAATTTGGTTGAGGATCAATTTTGAAACTCCATTAGCAATTAAAATTTTATGTGGTGGTGGTTTTGTGGGTAGTGAAAGTTGCACAATAATTCTACTTGAACAAGGAGAAGGAGAAAGTTATGCCTACGGCCCTAAAACTGAAAATTTATGAGTCTTTCTCTCTCTGGGAAAAAGAGGAGAGAAGAGAGAAAGAGAGAGCTGGATATTGGGTGAAAGTAACGGGTGAAAGCAACAGGCAAGGGAAAATTCTACTCCATGAACAAAGTCCATTCAACTGCAAATCTCGGCTTAGGTCGACCTTCCACCACGCCTTTATTTTCACTGGAAAAAGTTAGTCTAATATAGAAAGCAGACCCTGTTGCTTCTCTTCTGAAATAACTGTTGCGCTCACGTACCTAAATAAGGCTAGAGGTTTTTGGTAGATTTTTTTTCTGTGGTGGGTAACACAGTGTCATTTTTTATTAAATTTTTGTTTCAAAAACAAATTAAAATATGGTATTAAGATTCAATTTTTTGAGAAATTTTGTACTATTTTCAATTTTTTTGTATTTGAGATAACGAGAGAAAGTGTCACTTTACGAGGAAAATTTTGAAGTGAAAGTTAATCTCCGCATGATTAAGAAAGCAGACGTTATTGCTCTACCGGAACAAGATTATTTGACATTTTATCAATCTATAAGGTTACGACAAATGCCCGAGTTACAAATGAATTTTCATCTTTAAATTGTCGTGGGTTACAGTTTATTTTTTTAATATTTTGGCTGGAGAATTGGTTTTTCGTCCATGGGAGAAAAACCAATTTTAAAATAATTTTAAAAAGGAATATTTTATTTATAACTCGACCATTTGTCGCAACCGTTAAGGGTAACTAGGCACTAAATGTCAAGCAATCGTGCTACCGGAATTACGGTTGCTTTCACCTGTTTATTTTTTACTATAATTTTTTTTCTGCGTTGCGTAGCACGCTTTTATAAATTTGATTAGATGTTTACCCAAATAACAAATGAAAATATTCCATTTTTTTGGGTTTTTCTACTATTTATTTATTTATTTTTTAATCGAGAAAGAGAAATGTGGCGTTCACCTACCTAATTTTTGGTAGAAATTCTTTCTGCCTTACGTAACGCGTTCTTATGTCATATTTGTTTCAACAACAAATTAAAATATTGTCAGGATTCCATTTTTTCGTAATATATAAGTTTTCTACAACTATTTATTTATTAGTACTTGAGAAAAAAAGAGAAAGTGTCTCTCCGAAATCTTCAAGTTGGACTCAACCTCTCCACTCTTTTCTACCCAATTCAACTAAAAGGCACTTGAATCCATATCTATCAAGTTCTTCTTGAGCTTCTCTCTCTCTCTCCTTGTGGAGAAAAATAGATTTTGATCACGCTGAAAAAAAAGAGAGGGGAAGGTATTACGACCCAGGAGTTTTACTGGGTTGAGGATTTGGGGTTTTACTTGGTTTTAATAGGTTTTATCTAAAATTCAAATAGATAAATTAATAGAATCAATTTGCAGGTAAATATCTAACTCGAATTAAGTACTCTGATTAATATTCTGCAAATTTCTATATTTATTTTGAATTTTTTTGTATGACCTAAAAATCGCAATTTAAAGCTTAACTTGGAATTTGATCATATTCGTGTCTTTCGAGGTGTTTCTGGCATTTTGCATTGAAGTTTTATGGTAAATCTTGATAAAATTCGTTAATTTAACAAATCAGTGTAACATTGTAAGTTATATTAGTTCACCATAAACATTAAATAAAACCCAGTAAAACCCCCGGGATAGTGGTTTTCAAGGTAAAACCCCGGGGTAATTTTTTAAGGTAAAACCCCGGGGTAATTTTTTTAAGGGTAAAACCCCGGGGTAATTTTTTAAGGTAAAACCCCGGGGTAGCGGTTTCCCAGGTAAAACCCTGGGTTTTTTCGAACCCTGAAAAAAAGGGAGGGTGGGAGGCAGCCGCTTAGGAGAGGAGAAAGTAAAGTTGGGTTGGGTTGGTTGTTCCGTAGATAAAAATGGATTTGTTGGAGAGAGATGTGACTAAAAGAAGAAGAAGAAGAGAACAAAGGTTGCACCGGATGGCTGCTTGGTTGGTATCCCTTGACATAATCTCCACAAATGTCTGTCGCTTCACCCATTCAGCCGGCAACATCTTGAAACAAGTGCAAGTCGTCGTCTCTCTGCCTCGAATTTCACTCGACAAACGGAAACGCGTGTTGTACACGAAAAAGGAAAGCGAGATATGGGATGAATGGATAAGGAGAAAGCTGAGCTGTGGAGGAGAGAGAAATGCAACAACAAATATGTGTGTGTCAGATATACAGAAGTGAAGAGAAAGAAGTCACGTGACGAGGAGGAAGAGAGCTTTCACGTTGTAATAATAAAATAACCATCTCGTAAAGAGGAATGGGACGAGAGGAAGGGCATTAAGATAACCTTGGGGGAGTGAAAAGGGGGATACTAATTTGAGAAAGATTTGGATAAAATTTGGGAAATACATATTTTGAAAATTTTAATAAAATGTTAGGCACATAAATAACATCTGCCTGTTGTAAGATTGGCCTGATTGGAGCATAAGTTTGAATATGTATGGGGCAAATATGACATGCCAAAAATGTCAAGTATGCCTTCCAGACAAAACGAGAATTTTGCATCGAATGCTGATTTATTAAAGTAAAAGTGTAATAAATCCGGGTAGATGAAGATCAAATGCTCGTATAATCCGGGACTCCGTTATCCTCGGGGCTTTCTTAAGTTTTTGTTCCATACTTTAAGAAATGTTTTGCACATTTTGAAAATTCCCCAAAACTATAGGATTAAATTGGCATGTGCCACTCATAAGGTTGCCATTTTTAAAACAAATTTAAATATGGCGTGCCAAAAATGTATCTCCAAAAAAAGAAAGTACAACTTTCCATGCAATCCTGATTTAAAGTTAAAATAAACTAAATCCCGTAAATGAGGATAAAATTCCCTTTCTGTGCTCGAAACCTCCGTAACGATTTTATTCTAACAAGGGACACTCACGACCTGTCGTTTGAGTCCAGGGTACCCACCATGTTTTTTAGAATCTACTAGGACCCCAGATGAAGGATTCATTCATATTTCCGTGTAAAACTCATATTTGGCGACGTGGCGTGGCGCCAAATTCGCCAAAATTGAATGTTTTTATTTTTGAAACCGCCATAACTTTTGAAATTGTGGACGGATTTTCAAAATTTTTGGCAAAAATCATGACAAGGAGTTCAACTTTCTTATTCCATGAAATTTTTTCTAAAATTATCGCTTTTAACTTTTCGCAAAATTTCGTAATTTTCTTCGAAATGGGGGTTCGTCGAAAAAATCCTAAAAATATTGCAAAAATTAGAAATTTTTTATTTTTATTTTTTTGTCAAAAATTTCGACTTTTGTGATCATTTTAAGCATAAAATTTTGAAAATCCGACATAAACTGCAAAAGTTATGAGGGTTTGAAGTTGGTCGAAAATGCAAATTTTTAAGTTTGGCGCCACGCCATGGCGCCAAATATGAGTTTTACACGGAAATATGAATGGATCCTTCATCTGGGGTCCTAGTAGATTCTAAAAAACATAGTGGGTACCCTGGACTCAAACGACAGGTCGTGAGTGTCCCTTGTAAGACTTTCTTTATATAAAATTGTAGGGTTTTTTCGCACAGTTTACGAAATTTTCTGCACATTTTTTTAAAATTCCAAAAACAACTTTAGTTATTGAGAGGATGGCATTAGGAGAAAGTTTAAAGTATTACATTGACACGTGCCTGTTATAAGATAGGCCTTATTGGAGCGTAAATTTTAAAATATGGCATGCCAAAAATGCCAAATATGCCACCCCGAAGAAAGTACAACTTTGCATTCAATCCTAATATTTTAAAGTGAAAGTAAACTAAATCCGGGTTGATGTAGATCAAATGCGTTTCCGTGCTCGTAAAATTCGTGACGGTTTCATCTTCTTCATACGTTAGTGGAGAAAGTGTAGAAGATTTTACATACTTTATAAAATGGTTTCCACATTTTGAAAAATTTCCCAAAAATAGATTGGAAGGGGTACGATATCTGGAGAAAGTTTATTATTTGGAGGAGCAACCACATTAATTCAGCTGCTATCATCCCGTAGATTTTTTATCTCTCTCTCTTCAAAAAGAAACCCGTGATTTCTGGAGAGAAAGTCTTGAGAGAGTTGTTTGTTCGCGTAAATGGAACTCGTGGTCGTGATTTTGTCCGAGGTATTAGCATTAGATAATACCAAGAGGAGGAAAATTTCTTTCACTCTCTCTCTCTCGTTTAGCAGAAAAAGTGAGTGAGTGAGTGAGTGAAAGTGAGAGAGAGTGACAGTCGCCGCGGAAGCTGGCGGGGACAGGAGGGATCATGTCCCCACGATTGTTCGATGTTCGAATCATTTCCCCATCTTATATAGAACAGTCCCTTCCCTATTCTGCAATGACAATGTCCCCACAGCTTCCGCGGCCACTTAAGAGATGTTCCATTTGTTAAGAGATACGTGCAGTGGCCGCGGAAGGGTGTGGACTTAGGGACAATGTCCCCACTGTTGTTCGATGTCCCAATCATCTCCCCATCTTATAATAAACCCCTCCCTTCCCTATTCTACAATGTTAATGTCCCCCGATGTCCCCACGGTTTCCGCGGCCACTGGAAAGTGAATGAGAGTGAGAGAGAGTGAAAAGAGGGAGCGAAAGCATTGTTTAATTTTTAATTTGAGTAAACGACAGAACAAAGAAAATCTCACAAAACTCACGACTCACTGCTTTCCCTCAGCTCCACACAACAACAATTTGAAACCCTTTGAAGAAGAGAAAGCAAATCCTGGGTTGGTTTGCCTCGTGAGAAGAGGCGGACGCGGACGACGAATAAAATAAAACATCAACTTTGTGCACACAAATTTATGTATTAGGCCGAGGCACGAAAAGGAAAGGGGATAAATTTCGGAGAAATTTGTTTTTAGGGAAATAATTAAGGGGGAAATAATAGTTGGTAAATTTGCGTGGGATTTTTAAGTCTTGTGGATAAGGAAATTTTGTGATGTGATATGATTGAGATCAGAAATGAAATTGTCGTGTTTTCTTAAAGGAAGATTTCCAAGGGAGAATTTTACGTATGGAATTTTTTTTACTCTTTTCTGAAAATAATTAACGTAGGAATTGATGACTTATCATCAAAATCAACACGGTTTTAAAAAATTCTCGCTTCTGGGAATTTATTTTAAAATTCTGGACGACGAATTTCTGGTTGGTGAGTTGATTGATGGAATGACGCAGAATTTTTTAAGTCAGTTTCGATGAGTTCGAATTTTTCTGAACGGTCCCTAAACTTGAGTTATTCTCCATAAAAAAATGTTAAAATCTGTAGTGTATATTTTTTTAATGGGTAATAATCTGCTCTACAAATTAGTAGTCCAGAATTTTAAAATAAATTCCCAGATGAGAGAAATGATTAAAAATGTACTGCATGATTTTGACAATTCGAATCCTACGTTAAGAAAATTTAATAAAGCGGGTATTTGATTGATGCCAATTGATCGAAATATGTACATTCATATTTTCTCGAAGAAAAATTTCCCAGAAATTTCGGAATTTCATAAAGGGATTCTCATCGAGTCGTACGTTAAGAAAATTTAGTAAATCAGTTACATGATTGATACCAATTGATCGAAAGTATATATTTTATAAAAAAAAATTCCCAGAAATTTCATGCCATGATTTTATAAGGCATTCTTTTTTTGTAAATCGGCGTGTCTTACGTCATGTCGTCGTCCCCGTTTTTACGTATACCATTATTGAGGCCTGTCTCACGTAAATACAAAAAAAATCTCTGCCCTTAATGAAAACAGGAGTGAGAGAGGTACGTAGTGGAAAAGCGAGGAAAAAGTGACGAAGGAGCGAGAGATAAAAGACATTTCTGAAATTTAATCAGGCAGACACACTCTGTTTGTAATTTGGGAAGAAGAGAAAGCTACCCGACGGGAAAATAATAATAAAAAAAGGTGTACGTTACAAAAAAATCAAGCTTTTGTGATAAAAAGTGTGTTTAATTATCAGAGAGAAAATTTGTAGTATGTTGTTTTTTGGAAATATAAAAAATGAAAAGTTGTGTATGTATAATTGAAAAGTGTAATAACCCAGAAAATTTGTAGGTCTTTTTTTTAGGAAATATTACATAAAATATGGGCAAATTATTGTTCAGAAGGTTATAATTTCAAAATTTGTAATTAGAACGCAGCAAAATTGATAAAAACGAATATTTATAATTAAATACTGTAATTAGCAAGGTGAAAATTTTTACCACGTTTTTTTGAAATTTGTAAGAAACATTGCACGAAAAATTAAAACTTGGGATGAAAAGTTTAATATGAAATAAATCCGGCAGAAAATTCACTTTTTTTGGAAACTTTTTTAACTGATTAATTATTTGTTAGAAAATGAAGAATTTTGCAAAATTTGAAATTATCATCTAGAAAATTGGCTATGGTTTTATTTAAAAAATATGATTAATTTGCACCGTGAAAATTTTACCACGTTTTTTTTATGAAATATGCATATTTTTTGTACAATTGGACAAATTATTTGACAAAAACGTGCAATATTTTACCCTGAAATGGAAATGCTTTCTCTGCTCATTTGCATCAGGACGAAACGAGCCATCTTTCTTACCACTTGTATCTTCACGTGTCAACCAGTTCCATTTTCATTAGGGGAGAGAGAAATCTCATCTGTTTTAAAAAGTGGGAAACTCACTCCTCATCTTTTTCCCGGCGAAGTACGAGACCACTTTTCTTCCTTTTATTCAACGTAGAACTAGGGCATCCAAAACGGGAAGATTTTGAAAACTGTAATAACTTTAGTACTTTTTGAAATTTTTTGTAAAACCGGGTTTCAATTTGTTTTATACAAAATTAAAAAAAATGTGAATATATTCAAGTAAAATTTAAAGGAAAAGAAAGTTTAAGCATTAATGTTGGAAATAAATATTTCAGAACAACTAATTTTAAGAAAGCAATTTAAATTCTAAAAATCAGAAAACCGGTTTTTGAGTCTGGTAAAGACGATTTGTTGGAAAATATTTAAAATAGGTTTAAGGTTAAATCGATTTTAAAATTGGTAAATCCGCCTTCACCTACCCATAAAGACTAGAAACCGATTTTCAGGAAAAATTCAAAACGGATTTTCGGTTAAATCAATTTCAAAAGGGGTAAAACAAATCGGAAAAGCCGGTTTTGGATGCCCTAAACCATCCCCGAAAAGACCAACAACCTCCACAAAAATCATGGCACTTTATAAAATGGGAAAGCGGGAGAAAGAGTATGTAATGTAATGAAAAAGAGTTGAGTTGAGGTGTCGCTTGCTTCCTACTTTTTGTTCTTTGGCAAACAAATCCCCAAGTTTTTTAGGGGTGCGCAAATAATAATAAAATAGTGGTCTGGTCTGGCCGTTCCTTTCGGTTTGGTGACAGGCAGTCGGGCAGCAGGGAACTTTTTCTTTGAAAGTTTCTCTTTGATTTTGGGGAATTAAATGTATACATACAACTTGTCCTTTTGTCAGAAAAGGGGGAGAAAGAGAATCAGGTGTTATACTTGTGTCCGGGGAAAATGCCTTTGAAGATTTTTGTTTCGGGGGTGGCTGGCAATTAAATGAAATCAAGGAAATTGTGGAGTGGAGATAGTAAAGAATTTGGTGTGTCACGTACTTTCTCTGGGACATATGTACGTGTAATTCACCTTAATCTATAAATAGATTGGTGTAAAGAAAGTTTGGAGGTGTATTAATTGTGTGTACTTTTATGAAACTGGGATTAAATGATTTCTGACCGGAGCACGTATAAAATCAAATTTCGTCTGCAATGAAATTTTTCAAAAAATTTGTTTTTTTACGTTAGAAAAAATTTCGCAATTTTCTTACAGATAAGAAAATTGAAAACATTGTAAAAAAATTAAAATATCTCAAAAATTAAAACTTTGGTTTTTAGTTCTCTTTCTTAAAATTGCGACATTTGTGATGATCTAAAGGGGAAAATCGTGAGCAAAAACTACAAAAGTTATGGTTCTACCGGCACTGGTAATAACGCGAGCATCGTTTTAGTATCGCTGTGCTGTGCTGTGCAAATTTACCACGGAGAAACAAACTACTACCAATAGGGTGGGAAGTTAATACCAAAGCAGTACCATTACACGTTATGAATGTCACTCTACCAGATTTTCAGTGTGGAGTGAGGTAAGTTAGATGTGTCCCACACTTTCTTTGGGATTATTTGTATATAAATAGATTTGAATGGAGAAAGTTTACGAATGGAGGAGGGAAGATTTAGCGGTTTATTTGCAATTGAGGTACAATAATTGTGTGGGATTATTGAAAGGTATACTTTGCGTTAATTGAGAGGTTTACCTTGGAAAAGCTTAAACGAGAAGGAGAATAACCACTTGGAATTATGAGATTATGACAAATTGACATGAATCCACTTTCTCCCAAACAAAGGAAGGATTACACAATTAGTAAATAGTTTAAGTGAATGAGTTATGCAAATATTTCTACTTACTTAACTTGCGGGTTATTCGGAGATTTGCCGTACTCAATAATGTCTCTACTTTATGAAGTATAAGGATTACAGGAAAATTGTTGGGAATTGGGAGGAAAGAAGAAACCTTAACTATTTGTCGATAACAGAATTTGACGCAGTTTGAATGTGTACTAAACGCTCCGTATCGTTTTGTTTTGTTTTGTTAAATAGTACTTTTATAATGTCCACAATGAAAATCAATCTTTTGAATTTGTGAATAAGTTCTTTCAAAAATTTCCTGACATGTAATGTTTCCGAAAAATTTAAATCCAAAAGAAAACTTGAGATTGATATTGCATTTGAGACAGCAATTATCTAGGTTCTTGGAAGTTTAATAATCATGCAGCAATCATACCTTTTTGGAACAGGAACAAAATAAACTAAATTTTTTGGGGACGGATTAATCCATAATTTTGTACGCTAATGAATTTTTGCGGCGGTCACGTGGTCAATTTCTCTGATTTTTCGGCGGCACCGTAATGTTGCAGAAATAAGAAATCAGATTTATCGGCAACGTTAACCTCTGTTTTTGTAAACTCAAGTGAATAACGCAAGGAGCACCAAATTCTGTTATTTACAAGTAGTGAAGCTCTCCTCGAAGTTGTGCCGGCAATTTGGCCCGGGTTTTTGAGAGAGATCATCATTACGTTGAGAAGAACGAGGACGACGATTACTACTTTGAGCCGTGGTTCTGCTGAGACGATGGGCAGAATGGTGGTAATAGAGTCCCAAAGGAATTTAGATATTTGAACAGACCTTCCGAGCAGTCGGATTTGGGTGTGAATTGAAAATGAGAATGTGTGAAAGTGAAATGCCACCGATATCATGCCCACCCAGCCCAACCAACGACATTCAACACGTGCCTCCGCTCTCCTGCTGCTTAAAAGCAGAAAATTGGCGAAAAGGGAAAGTTCACAGGTTTTGTGGGTGAAAATTATGAATATTTTTGGAAATCGTAAAACTGGGGTGCCGTTTAACAATTTAAAATATTTACTTTATTTAATAAAATTCTTATTAGATCACGTGCAACAAAGCCTGCAGAGGTAACTTCATTACCAGAATTATTTTACAAAACACATGGATTTTATTAAGAAAATAATTATTACAAAATAAAACGACTTCCTTGATCTGATGAAGTTTACAAAAATTTGCCAGCTAATTTTCTATCGAAAAAGATGCTAAAGTTTGGGTGTGAATTGAAAATGTGTGAAATGTCGCTAATATCACACTCACCTAACCCAACGACATGCAACACGTTCCTTCTCTCTTATTCCTCTTAAAGGCGAAAATTGGTGAAAAGGGGAAAGTTCACAGGTTTTTTGGGTGAAAAATTATGAATTGTGAAAAAAATATCAAAATTTGATAAAAAATTATGAAATTAAATTTTCAAATAGGTTTTAAAAGTGTGTCAGCAAAGATTTTAAAACATTTAATAAATTGCATTCCTTAACTCCTCTTTAAGGAGAAAATTAGTGAACGGGGAAAGTTTACAGGTTTTGTGGGTGAAAAATTATGAATTGTGAAAAAATATCAAAATTTGACAACAAATTATGAAATGAAATTTTCAAATGGGTTTTAAAAGTGTGTCAGGGAAGATTTTAAAACATTTAATAAATTGCATTTTTCTACTCCTCTTTAAGGAGAAAATTGGGGAAAGTGCACAGGTTTTGTGGGTGAAGGGAAAAAATTATGAAAGTTTTTGAAATTTGTAAAACTGCGATGCCGTTTAATAATAATAAAATCTTAGATTTAGTTAAAAGTCTAAATAGATTCATCATTCTCCCGGTGGTTCACGCAGTTATTGGTAACTTTGTAAAATCTGTGCGTTTTGTAAAGTAAAAATAAAAACAAATTTTTATACAATAATGAGACACTTAAACTTATGAGTTAATTTTCCTTGAAAATGTGAAGTCAATTTTATCAAATTGTGTAAGTTTATGGAATTTACGGATTTTACAATGTTACGAAGGCCAGTGTGCAGGACTTTTTAGCCCGAGTCAGGGCTTATGTACCCGTCATGTCCGTCTGTCTGTCTGTCTGTCTGTCTGTCTGTCTGTCTGTCTGTCTGTCGGTCTGTCTGTCTGTCTGTCTGTCTGTCGGTCTGTCTGTCTGGTTTGCGATAACTGCCGTAAAACTAATCCGATCGACTTGAGATTTTGCACAAATGTAGTATGGGTCAAATGAGGAGTTAAGTTCCAAGATGAGCGAAATCGGTCAAGTGGTTGACCGGTGGGGGTCATATAGGTGGGAGGGGTATTATGCATCAAAATTTCAAAATTGCCGTAGAAAGCTGAAATTTGGTGCAGAGGTTGATAATGAGTCTAATGAAGGAATACAAAGTAAAATTGCAAAGATTTTCATCTGGAGGGACCCTAGGGGGTGACCCATACCGATTTTTAAAACTTACTCAATCGAACTGAAATTTGGGACATAGGTTGTTAATGGCTACCAAAGGAAGAATATGAATTGGAATTCGACACATTTTCACCTGGAGAGACCCTATAGGGTCTTCCCCATACAAATTTTTAAATTCGTCAAATCGAACTGAAATTTGGTAGACAAGTTGGTAATAGCTCCTAATGGAACAATATGAAGAAAAATAAGAAAAATTTTCATCTGGAGGACCTAATTGGGCGACCCAATAAGGTGACCAGGGAGAAAAATATGTGTGCACCAACAAATGTATACGAACCTAGTCACCCGCGTGGCTGGAATTTACATATGTTGCGTCTAATATTACTAGGATAATATCCTGAGAGTTTTAGGAAAAAATATACACTCGTTTCAAAGTTATGGTCACAGTCGATACTGGTGACCAAGGGAAAAAAATGTGTGCACTAACAAACATTTAGTGATAGTGGATAAATTTTGGTATATGGGTTACTAAAGGCTCTTAATTGAAGAATTCGAAGTTTTACAAATTTTAATTTGAAAACAGATTTACGCCTGACTCGGGCTATATCAAGTCTGCACTGTAGGTTTTTTTACAATAAATGAGACCTGCACGTTGCAAATGACAAATTGGCGTTTCCACATGAAATTGTAAACTAGTTTTACAAAATTTAAAAAAAGATTCAAACAAAGTGTAGCAAATTTCAGTAGCAAATTTCCACATTTTTTTATTTTATGAAAATTTTCATTTCAAATAAAAAAGTAAATTTAACCTAAATTTTGAAATTAAGTACGAAATCGACTGCATAACACTTAATACAACTTGCTTAACACTAAAACTATCTTAAAAATATGAAACGGTGCGGAACAATAACAAATTTGAGGTATGATTTCATATTATCTGGAGCAAAATATATCCGGGATCCAGTCGCAAATTTCTGTTTTTTTTAGTTTATTGTTCCAAATATAAAAGCAAATAAATTTAAACCGAATTTTAAACTAAATTATGAAATTATTTACATGCAAATTTTTCGATTTTGTTTTTCATATTGTGTAAAGATATCGTCCATAAAATGAAAATGGGGACAACCTTTTGGCCCCTCGTGCTATTTTTGCAAAACCATGTGACTTTCATGGATCGAGGGGTTGTTAGGTGTACGTAAGCGGAGCATATTTAGTTCGTCATGATCATCTCTTGCTGCACTGAGCTGGCACGAATTCTTTACTTTCTCCGCCTCGGATGTGCATATCTCGTCGGATTCCTGCCTTCCTTCCCCGGTACCAGGGTTTTTTGTACTATACGTACATATGGTATATTCTGGAGAAGTTCGTTTTGTATTATGAGGATGATGTAAGCAGGGATGGGAAAAATAGAGTATTTTGAGCCCCGTTCTTCCCAGGATTTGGGTTTTCCAGGGCTGGTACACCTAAAAAAAAGGCGAAAATCTACGCGATGAAGGCAATAGTCATACGAAATTACAGGTTTTGTACATAAATTAACTTTTATCGCGGTTAAAATACGTTGTCTTCACGATTTTTTTAAAATTAAGTATTTTGATAGAGATAATATCCTAATTTCTTAATAAAATGTATGTTTTCTTAAAGCAAATTTTTTAAGAAATTTACCTTCCAAACTGCAATATTTTAAAACATCTTGAAAACAATGTATTTTGACTGAGATAAAGAGTTAATTTCTTAACAAAACCCACATTTTCTTAAAATTGTTGTCCTCTCCAAGCAGATTTTCTTCATTTTGTGGGTGTACCACCCCCCGAAATGCAAACCCTGGGAAGAACTGAGCTCCAAAATACAGTATTTTGCCCACCTCTGTCTCTCTCTCTGCATTGAGAACCGCATCACCACCACCGAAAACGGAGAAGGGCAAACACATCACATAATAATGAACGGGAAGAAAGCTGCTGCCAAAGTCGGGAATAATTGGAGAGAAAGAGACCTGCCTGATCCCGGCAAACCGACTCGACGGATTGGGCTTTATTACGAAGAGGAAGACAATCATCGACATGATAATAACGGTTATTATAATCATTACGACTGCACTCAAGGCTCTCAATTATCCCGCCGCCAGAACCACCACCTGGCATCACCTTTCTTAATAACGGGGGGTCGTTGGTTGGTGGGTGATAGCGACGTGATAGCTCAATTTGATCCATGTAACGTCTCGTTAAGACAGCCCGATTCAATTCCGAGGACGGAGAACAATCACATAAAAACTGTTTACATACGTTTCCCTGGGAAGTTTGTGGGGGAGAAAGTAGCGAGTTTATAGAATTTGGGTGGGGAAGTTTTTGGAAATTTTGTAACAGTTAGAGCCCGATTTGTATTTTTGGGTAGTCTAGTTAATGAATATTGTGTTGCAGGTGGGGTTAAAATTTGCCAAGAAAATTTATGTTAATTTAGAAGGGATAATTTCTCAGAATTTTCAGAGAATTTTGTGGATAGTTGGACTTTTCGTTTGGTTGACAAAAAAAAATTATTGGAAATTTTGTAACAGTTTGGGCCAGATTTTTATTTTTGGGGAGTGTTTTAAATAAATATTGTGTTGTAGATGAAGTTAAAATTTGCAAAATAAGTTCATGTGAAATTAGGAGGGATAATTTGTCAGAATTTTCAGGGAATTTTGTGGAGAGAAAGTGGACCTTTGTTTTGGATTTTTGGTTTGATAGAAGAAAAAAAATTATTGGAAATTTTGGTATATTTGGAACCCGATTTTTATTTTTAGGGAATGTCTTCAACTCATGTTGTACTGTAGATAATGTATGGCACGTGTGAATTTCCAAGGCGGAAATTGAAATTAGGTACAATCTTAAAATTTCATGGACGTTTGTCAATTTTTTCAAAATTGTGCACGATGTCGACCTTAAACTCAAAAATTGTAATAAGTTCAACGAAAAATGGGAGGGAAGATATATTTATATTTACAAAAAAAATCGGTAATATATATATATAAGATTGAGGAAAAATACTGGATTTTAGCCTGAACTTTTGAATTCTTGGAAATTTCAAAATCACAATATTTAACCTTTTTAATAACTCGATTCACTTTAAGTAAATAATAATTTTTCAATTTTGGCGTATAATCCTAGCAAATTTTTAATTTTAGAAGTTCCAACTTTTCAATTCTGAAAATCACAATGTGTGGATGGATATTCATTCAGGAATAATCACTGACACAAATAAGTATTCATAATTTAAGAGAAAAACACCAAAATATTTACGAACAATTAAAAACGAAAAAAGCTATGAAAATAAGAATCTACGAAAAATATGTACTTATGAATTTTCTTTTTTTTGTTGAATTTCTTTTAGTCAAAAAACTTAGGAGTACACATTTTATGTTTTTGCACATTTAATTGTCATTATTTGACAAGAATGTTATCCCAAAATTGAGTACGAGATGATACATCCCCCTTCAAAAAGTGGGGAGAAAATCATGTTAAGTTGGTTATAATAACGTGGCCGTGTTAAGTATCGATTGTAACGCGATATCGTCCACACCCAGTCTTACGATTATTATTACGACATCTCTGCCTGGGAGGGAGCAGTGGCCGTGGAAGCCGTGGGGACATGTGGGGACATTGTCATTGTAAGATAGGGGAGGGAGAGGTTTGTATAACGTAGGGAGATGGGGGGGGGGGATATCGAATTATCGCCGTTTGGACATTGTCCCTTTGTCCCTCGACACGCTTCCGCGGCAACTGCATCATGTTCATATATTTGAGTATCTTGCATTATTCCAGTGGCCGCGGAAGGTGTGGGGGCATCTGGGGACATTGCCATTGGAGGATAGGGGAGGGAGGGGTTTATATAAAATGGGGACATCGAATAAACGTGGAGAACATTGTCCCTCTGTCCCCCCACACGGTTCCGCGGCCACTGTGCGAGAGGAGAGAAATGGGGAGGAAGAGGACACCGACTGACTAATGCTTTCACCGGGGAGAGAGATAAAGACAGTTACTCATCACTCGTGTGATGTGATGAGAGGCTGATACGTATCTGGAAAAGTGTCGACTTTCTCGTCACCCGGAGAAATGTACGAGTACGAGTTAGTTAGTTAGTTGAATTTGATGGAAGTGAATTTACTTCATGTTTTCGACGGGTCGATTTCATGTCAAATTTCCATAAATTTCTCATTATTCCCCACTGAGCTATAAATTGGGTAAATTAGCCGTTTCTTTCTCTCTTCTTGCTCCTCGTTCTCCCAGCAAAGTCGAATCATGTTCTGGTCTTTTTTTGGGTTTTGGGAAATGGAAATTGAATAACGAGATGGATCAGGGGTCGAAAACTGACCAATTTTTGCGGGGGAGGTGGCAGTGGCACCAATTTTGGATGATTTTTGGAGAGCGAAATCGTAACATTGAAGAAATAGGAGATCCGATTTAGAGGTGTACGATGAGCATCGAAATTTCAAAATTAAGCCCAAATTTAGTAAATAATTATTTTCGTAATTTCATATCTTAATCTCTTTGTTAAAAAAATTTATGCATAATTGATTCACCAGATTTGGTAAAAAAGTGTTTTCATGTGTTAATCACTTTGTTAAGAAATTGTGTACAGAATTGATGAAATATATTTTTTTTGCATTATGCAGATTAAATTTGTTGAATTTGATAATTCGTATTAGTAATAATGACGTCATCAATTTAATCGATAGAAATCCAACCTCAAAGCCGCTAGCTTATGCACCTTTTTCACAAACTGGAGTATTTAAGCAACTTTATTATTTTTAAAGTGACTTCAAAAACCAACAATTCGAAAATTATGACTCGAATTATACGTTAAAATTTTGTTACTTCAATAATAAATATAAGAAATCTTGTATTTTTTGTTTTTGGCAATTTGTATCAACCTAATAAAGGAAATCGAGCAGATAGAAAGGCACACCTATTTCGTAAATTGCATCCTTAGCAATTTTATTATTTCTAACGTATGGCTTCTAAGTCCGACAATTTATGGAAATTTTGACTCAAATCTTACAAAAAGAAAAATACCGCTATTGCAGTAATTTTTATAATAAATCTTATATTTTTGTTGATAATTCGTACTAAATTTTGATTAGTAATAATGACAGCTTCAGTTTAATGGAAATTTAGCAGGAGAAAGTAAAAGTTTTTCATAATTAACTTTTTTCATCGATTATTTTTGCATTGCTATAATTTCTAACGGAAGGCTTTAAAGTAATTTTGCATTTTTTGATAATTGGCATAAACTTTTATTAATAATTACGTCAGGAGAATGTCGAACCTGTTTCGTAAGTTGGCTTACTTTAAAGATTTTATTACTTTTAAGGTGTGGCTTCAAAGTCCAACAATTTACTAAAATTGACGGAACTCCATCAACAAAAAAGGGGAACTGGATTATTTTAACGATTTTATTATTTTCAGCGTATGGCTTTAAAGTCAAGCAATTTACTACGATTTACAGCCACATAAAATAACGCCTGTTTTCATAAACTGGACAATTTTAGCGATTTAATTATTTTTAACGTGGCTTCAAAGTCCAAAAAATTTACTACAATTAATAGTAATCCAACCAATGTAAGCTTTTCCAGGAACTGGATTTTTGATTTTATTATTTTTTTAACCCATGTACGGCTTCAAAGTAAAAAAACTTGTTAAAATTAACAGAAATCTATTAACAACAAAAAAAATGTAATGTTTTAATAAAATTTGATATTATATCGATGCTATTATTTTTTATATGGCTTCTAAATTCCACAATTTATTAGAATTATGACGTAACAATTTTGCTATACTGCAATAATTCTAATTATTGTTAATACTAAATTCCATTTCCAATTAAGGGAAGAAAGCAATCGAGTCGATGCATGCCTGTATCCAACAAGAAGTAGAGAAAATTGGGTACAAATTGGACTTAAGGAGGCGGAGTGGTGACCATACTTCATCAGCGAAATTAAATGCTGCATGGTGGATGGAGAATGGCGACATGTGTGTAAACACTCATTTACTTGATCCATTTTCGACGAGAAGACAGCTTATCAAAGGCCTTTCTTTCTCTCTCTGCACGTCAAATATGTATGATGCACATGTCGAGTTAGTGGTTGGTGGGGTGCAGGGGCCGCGGAAGCCGTGCGGGGGACATTAAAATTGTAGTATGAAGGGAAGGATAGGTTTATCTAACTTGGAGATGATGTGGACATCGAACAACCGTGGGGATATTTTCCCTCTGTCCACACGCTTCCGCGGCCACTGTATCAAGCTCATACATTTGAGTAACCTGAATTCTCCCAGTAGCCGCGGAAGCCGTGGGGACATTACCACATTACCTTTGGAGGATATTAGGGAGTGCGGGGTTTATATAAGTTGGGAGACTGAAGCGGACATCGAACAACCATGGGGACATTGTCCCCTCTGCCCACACCCTTCCGCGGCCACTGGTTGGCTGGATTATGATGGGAATAAGTGGTGAAACAAGGCATGTAGGCAGCTACATATGTCGTCGTCATTTGTCGTGTCTTTAATTTGCCCACGAATGAAATGACAAGCTCATAACGATTCGTATAAGGTAGACAAGAATGAAATTGAGTCAACATTACACATGCGGAAATGGATTGGAGTCGTTTTTCTTTCTTTTTCGAGTGGGTGGTAAAATTGGAATGGTAAATGTATTTTTAGAGAAAAAGTAAAAGTTAGAGCATAAATTTGTTACATTTTATTTTAAGCATGATCTTAAAAAAACATTTGACATTATGCGGAATCTATTTAAATGACGGGCATGCCATAAATGGTGAAAAATCATAATTTTACGTAAAATTTTTTCAAGTAAATTTTTAACTACGTGGGAGAGAAGTACATAAATTTGATTTTCTATTTTTACAGAATTTTTTAAAATACGGGACATGCGTAAATTATGCAAGTACATAAATTTTTCCTTCATACTATTTTCCTAGCATTTTATTTCCAGGAAGAAATCACTGGTTTTTGGGAAGGCACGATTCGTTGTGAAATTAGTAATACATATTTTTTATCATGATTCACGAGCCTGGTCTCTCTCCAGGAGGAAGGAGAAGGACACACAACCTGGAATTAATGTGACCAGGTGTGTTCGTTTACACAAGTTGAGCCAGCCAACGAACCGGGCACTATGATAAGGGCGAATTGCTAGGTGGGTTGCTATACGTATGACCATATTCGTGGAATGGATGTAAACATACCTAATAAAAAATTAAGGCTGCCTGTTGCTCAAATAAATGAGGACGACGAGGAGGACGACGATCGTTGGTTCGTTCGTTTCGTGGTCAGTGGCCACGGAAACTGTGGGGGCATCGGGGGGCATTAGCATTTAAGGATGTAGGAGGGACGGGTTTAAAAAATGGGCAGACGATCGAGGCATCAAGCTATCGTGTGGACATTGTCCATCGGTCCCCACGCTTCCGCGGCCACTGCACCATGTACATACATTTGAGTAGCTTGAATTGTACCAGTGGCCGCGGAAGCCGTGGGACATCTGGGGCATTAACACTGTAGGATAAGAGGAGAGAAAGGGCTTTAATGTGGGCGAATGATGACGTCGAATAATTGTGGGCACATTGTCCCTCTTTCCGCGGCCATTGGTAGGAAATTAGGTGCTGTCTGCTGCTGGTGGTTTTCGGCCGAGAGAGAAAGTACGAGTGTCGTGTTCTATTCTGTTTTTCGTGGTGGTTGGTGACGAAGCTCGATAATTCTTCATCAATTTGCACAGCCATCATAAAAATGAGAGAGAGTTGGGCATGTACATACGAATAGGGGATGGATAGATTGACATGTTTATGGCTTTATTTCTATCGAGAAACTATGTATAGAATTGATTGCTAAAAGGAGAAAAGAGTTGGATAAGTATGCAGGTATCTTCAGAGGAAATTCGTTGAGGAGAAAATTATTAAGTTGACTGAATTTTTGAGAAATATTGAAAAATTAATAGTTAAAACGTGGAGATTTGAGAAATTTGGAATTATTTCAATTTTCTGCTGGATTATATAATCCAATCCACATTTTTTGAGAAATGTTCAAAATACACCTTTAAAAAGTTGAATTTTGAGAAATTTTGAATTTCATCGAACATTTGGGATTACATATTCCTTTTGAAACAAGTCGAGCTGAAGGGAATACTTACAAAGTTACGAAATAAGTTTTTTTTTACAAATAACGAAGGAATACCATAGTATATTCTATTAATCTAAACGACATGTAATTGTTAAATAATTTTTCCA